>NW_026947520.1:11355485-11661485 GCF_034190915.1 Cavia porcellus | reverse complement strand
GGAGGGAAGGCTTATTTGAGGAACACAGAGGTCTGCAGCTGGAGTACCAGACATATTCCGAGAAAATCAACTGAGTGCCAGCTCCTGAAGGGCCCTTTTTTCTTCTTTTTCCGTTTAAAGAAATATTGACTTTAATCTACAAGCAACAGAAAATGACCTAAGTTTCTTTTTTTTAGTCATGGCTCTAGCAGCAAAGAGAGGGCAGGAGGCCCAGGAAGTTCCTGTAGCAGTCCTCGCAGCAGACACCCATGCAGTCCCTCAGTGAGGGCAGGACGGCAGGGAGGGCGAGGAAAGGGCTGGACCCTGGGTCTGTAGAGGATAATGCTGGCCAATAGGGTGCAGACAACAGGTGTGGTGCTGGCCCTGTATTTATCAGCAGAGAGGCAACTGAGATTTGGGGTTTGCTTGGGACTGTGCTGAGCAAGACAGGAAGCTCCGTGTCCATGCCTGAGCTTAGTCGGTGCAGGCAGTGCCCTCTAACACCTCCCACAAGTCCACACAGTTATCTAGAAGGTGGACCCCTCATTCTGCCCTCGAACCCAGCTGAGAATCAGACGGCAGGCCAAGAGCTAGAGACGGGTATCAGGCAGCATGAGGCCAAACGAATTCACTAACTCAAGTATCTTCAAATTTGTTTTTCTCTTGGCCACCCAAGTAAGATGCCACTGCACTCCTACAACCATTTCCTTCTCTTTCCTGCTCCACCTTCACCAAAGTTCCAGTTCCAAAAGCAGAATCCTCTGATGGACACACTTTCTGAGGGGAATCTCAACTCCATATTTTTATTCTAACCCACTGTGTCCATTCATCCATCTGTCTCCTTGACTACTGAGTTATCTCTACCTTCAGATCACAAAGCTGTCAAACTCAACAGAAAAAACCACAAACTCACTATCTTTCCTCAACTCATTATAAATAGTACCACCAGCTCTTGGCATGCAAAGCCCCAACCAAGTCATCTTGCGGTCCCCTCTCTCTCATAGCCCGACAGTCGCCCAGGCCTGACTCCACCCTCCCCATCATCTTCACCCTCCCTCTTCTCATCCACCTCATCCCTTCCTCTCCAGATTCAGAGTTGCTGTGGCAGTCAGCAGAGTCCCCATGCTCTAATGTCCTGTCTGTACATTCACTAGGACCATCAACAGGATGGATTTAATTACTAGGATTAGATCTTCTTAGAAGACACTGATAACTTTAAGCAAAACCAGTTTACACAGTGGGTCTCAATCACATGGACTGCTAAAGTCAAAGTCAAATTCCAAGAAGTCAAAGCTAGCCCTCCCTGTTCCTGGACAGGCAGAACCATGACTGCCCGAATGGCCACACCTTTAAAGCTGGTGCACAGATATAATGCAACCTCAACCAAAACACCAATGGCATTCCCTATACAGCCCGAGCAAACAGTCCTATTACTCACAGGGAATCAGAAGAACCAGAACAGAGCGGGGAGGCACCTGAACTGCGTACCTGTTTGTAACCATGAAGATTGTACTCCTGCTTCTGAGAACAGCACAGTGGTACTGGTAAGTTTCTCCTTCCAACTTTTTTATATGATTCTGAAAAAGAAGACAGACTCAAGATTTGGGAAGTATATATATATATATATATATATATATATATATATGTATATATATATATAATATTTGTGTAATAGCTAATATATAATCATAGTGTTTGGGGCAAATTAGAATAAAAAGTACAACTCTACATTGGAACAGGATGCTAGAAAAAACTTCATAACACATGTATAAATTAACTTCCCCTATTGTATTAAAAGAAAATTATGCATTAAATGCTTATCAAATGATCTTCTGATAAAATGAATTTTTTCTGTGATAACTTAGATATTTTAAAATATCGACCAGAAAGAACTACACTCTAAGGAACAAGCAAACATAAGCTGACACAAAACCACTACACTGACATTTCAGTGTTTCTCAGACTGCTGTTTGCAGAGAAGACTCTGGGTATGCTCTATGAATACCTAATGTATCGCAACATTTTAAAAATATGGTTCTACAACGTTTTTCACAGGATAGCTCGTATTTTTCGTCAGATTTTTTGATGGGGTTGGGTGAAAGACTCAAGCACTGATTTATACAGAGGTCGACATTATACACACAAGAAAATTATAAGGTAATGGTTACTATTTTTGAATTTTTGGTTGTATAAGTTAAACACACTGAAAAGTATATTTGTATATAAAATTATATTTCTAATAAAAATTACAATGATAATATGAAAATGAAGATGTTCTAAGATCTCAAAATAGTTGCTAAGATTTATTTCTACAGAGAAATACCAAGCATAAAATAATTCAAATATAAATTACAGCACTTTAAAAGATTTATTTTTCTTTTAAACTATCTTAAAAGTATTGATTTGAATTAGTCAACACACATTAAAAAACAACAAATTTCTTATAATTAATAGCAGGAAAATATTATTAATGGCATTATCTATAATACATAAAGACCAGAGGATAATATATTTAAAAATACAGAATGTGAACATTCTGAATAAGACCATAATATTTTATAACAAAGAATACAATATCAATATTATTACAGGAAAATATAATCAATATAATCGCAAGCAGAGAAAGCACAGTTGTAGATATTGTTTTAATGCTTGAGTACACGTTATTAAAAGATGTTGGTCCCCAAGTGTCCCTTGATAATTACCAAGCCCACAGACAAAATGGAGAAATCTCCAAGCCTGAGGCCTCAGCCTTGCAATGAACTTCGGGAAGGGAGGAGTGCAGCTTTCAGAGCCAGGCTCACCTGTTTCACAGCTCACCTCTGAGTTAGCTAAATACTTTTGTCAATTAGGCCTCAATTTCTTCAAAGAGAACATGGGAAAAGAATTAACAATTATGGGAATTTATTTTCACCTTGAAATTTAAATGCTAAAATGAAATTAGCTTAGAGATGCAAGTACAAGACATAGTATCTACTCTTTATCTCGTATACATCTCATTAGTTGTCAGATTATTGCACTTCAACCTTGAAAGCCTCTAACGTGTGATATCACCGGAACACACTGTGGCAGACCTTCTAGGTACTACTAAAAATTCTCTAGGCTCTGAGATTCAGAGGAAGATAATTACTGATGGAAGCAGGAGATCAACACCGCTGATAACATCGCCTCTCTCCTTTCTCAGGATGCAATGTGGAGTTAGTAACAGGATACGAAAGCCTTTTACCTGGTGCTTCATTTTTTAGTTAACTCTAAGCAAACAGCACAAGATATGAATAAACAAAATATATGCTGATGTCTATCATAGCATTATTACTGTTGTAAAATAATAGACAAACTTTAATACCATGAATTAAAAATAAAATACATGATGTAAGGTTACCTAAACAGATGCTAATGCAAGAATTTAAAATGCTAATGAAGCATTTCTAAGAACATGGAAAATATAATTAAAAAGGAAAGGTAAGGGACCTCATTTTAAATCTTATATAATCTGGGCCAAAATTAATATTAAATGTAAAACTGACTACACACACACACACACATATTATACACACATACATACATATATATATACACACACACATATGCAGTAAACAGTAATTATCCTAGAAGAATAGAGAAGAAGAACATAATGAAAACCTGGTATATGAAATTCTTAGAGCTGACTATTAAATGGGGATCAAAAGACCTAATAAATTATTGTAAGAGATGAAATGGTATCATTTTTATATGCTAGTACTCTTTGCTATTTACCTTTTGCTATATGTGGTCCTTTAAGGCCATGTTGATTTTAAAAATATCCGAAACTGTTTAAATAATCAATAAATATTTCTTACTCAAATATCTAAGCACAGTAAGATAGGTAAAGGGTGAAACAGTTTAAATTTCTCAGTATTTGTGCTTACCACCCTTGGGAAAAAATACTAAGTCCTCTCAGTAATATACATTCTATACCTTCTAGTAACCATAATAATAATTACAGTCTAAAGGATTGCCTGATAAAGAATTAATAAATCAGACAAGAAGATGACCTCTAAATAAACTAATAAAGTTTCTTGAGGTTTTATGCTTATTAACATACATTTGTTCAAAAAAAATCACAAGTAAAAGGTTAATAACCTAAGGAGCTTTAAAAAAATTAAACAAGTAAACAAGAAAAATATCTTGAAGTATGAAAGTTCCCAAAATTTAATTTTCATTAAAACTGACACAGCCAAGAAAATACTACTTTTAGTATTTGTATGTTTTGTTATACCTGGTCCCATAAGGGACAGAAATTGTGTGTGCCAGGGCAGCGGAGGGTATGCTGGGGGCTGCCCAGGGCCTGGCAGGCGCTAGGCAAGCGCTCCACCTGCAGGCTACCTCCTCCAGCCCAAGAGCAGCAGTCCTGCTACTCCTGCACTGGGTCCTCTTCAGATGCCAGTTGTTTCCAGCAAAGTGCTTCTTTTAAATGTGAATCAAAAGAGTAATTATCTTGATAACTGTAGTTTTATCTTGATAATTGAACAGTTGTTGTATGTTCATAGTTTCACTGTGCTCAAATAAGCAACACATTAGAAATCTAAATTTTACTTTAGTTTCAATTTTGGGCACAGCATAAAGCTGTGAGATAAGATGCTGCTAAAGCCAATTAAACATTTCAATCATTTATTTTAAAAAATTACACATAACTTCTCTTTCTGTTTGCACTAATTAAACCTAAAAATTACAAAGCACATATAACCAACAAGGAGACTGGATCTCTGAAAAGCATAAATGCAAGACTGAGCATGTATATAACATGAGATTAAAAAGGGAAAAAAAGAGGAAAGGGAAACAGAGTCTCAAACTTCATATGACAACTCTCACTTAGAGTCTAAAGACAGACTCAGAGCAACTGACTTTTACAAATGCCCTAATTCATCGTCCTTTGACTTGAGTAAATTTAGTAATTGGGGAACCAAAAGTCTATTTAGTAATTTGGGAAATAATATTCCACCATCATGACTTGCAAACATAAGAATACATCCAAATCTGTGTCTCTTACATTGTTTTCTTCTGATCTGCTTTGTTCTGTTTTGTTATGTTTGGTTTTACCCTCTTTAAAATAAAATTAAAACAAAAAAAGAATACATCCAATAGGCTGAATATAAAAACTACTCCTTTCTTTTCAATTTTACCTACATGCACATAAACACTGTAAGATAAAATTTTCAAAATGAACCAGAATCATCTGGTTTTGGACTGTCTTTCACCTACTAAACTGGAAGCAGCTGTTTCCCACAACCTCTCATCTTTTACACTGAGCGCTTACCAGCACTGTTTTACCAGATACACTATCACTTTTGTTTGTTATCAAATGCTACGGTCAAAAGCCCAAATGGAGAGGAGAGTTATAAAGCCAATCTCACTAGAGGTGGCTCTCAGTCTGACTCACACCCCGTCAGTACCACAGCTTGTTCTGATTAAGGATGAAATCAAGTAGTAGAATGGGAAACATTTACTCTTGTATTTCCAGTTCTTGCTGTGTAGGCAGAAAAAGAAAGAAAATAAAGTTAGAAGCACGCAAAAAGATAAAATGGAATCACATATAATACAAACCAAAGGCTAAGAATGATTCAGAGTCATTTATTTTAAAGTCAAGGAAAGAAAATATTAATAAGCTGTCTTTGCAGGAAAGCCAGTGACAGAAAAACAGCAATTTATTTATGTACATATTATTTAACTATAATAAAGTTATAGTAAAAGATGGAAAACTTTAAAAGTTAACAGAACTGTAACCTTATATTACCTTTTTTTCTCTCCTCAGCTGTTTACCTGAATAAATGTAGAGTTATAAAGTAGTGCAAATGAACTAATTTGTGGGGGAGAAAAAGCAGTGAAATTCCAGTGATTAGCTACAAAGCAGGAAGCCAAAACTAACAATGTTCACTAAATGAGTACAGCCTGTGACTTCTTTTAACATTATCTTTTCTGCACCAAAAAGCTTTGCTACTGTGCAGAAAACTTCACCAAATACTTACATTTAACATACTATGCTAAAACAAAAAATAAATAATCTAAATTATTCTACAAACCAGCTCTCATCCTTCAATGAAGTTCATCAGTTAGGAACGTTAAGGGCCTGAAATCCTGGCTCTAGCAATCCTTAAAATTGAACTCTGCTTGTATTCTCAAAGAAAAGAATTTACCTCGAACAAGTCATGGCCCTCTGACTCCTGCCTGTCGTAGGGACGAATGATGCCATCCTCCTGGATACGGCGAGGGGGGCACAGGCTCGACACTTCCTCAGCTGACTCCGCTGCCCTACTCAAGGTAGCAGAAAATGTGCAATATGTGAGAATACTTCAAAATAATCCAAAGACACATGCTGACTAAATATACAAATATTTGATAAGCAAACAATGATAATTTTATGTAGCCCAAAATATAGCAGAAAATAGTAAGTCCAATTCTGAACCCTAAGCTTCTATCCTCTTCTTTTTTAGGTACCAGGGATTGAACTCACGACCTCGCACTTAGCAGGCAAGCGCCTGGGCCACTGAGCTAAATCCCCAAACCCATTCCACCCTCTTCCTAAACAAAGTCACAGATAATAAAAGCAAAGACTACATCACCTACTCTTTGTTTTCCTGGTGCCCAGCACAGTGTTTAGCATATGGCAAGACCAGTAACTGTTTGTTTTGTGGTAACTACATTTTAGTCATGGTGGCACACGCCTGTAATCCCAGCTACTCAGGAAGCTGCGTAGGATCACAAGTACTGAACCAGCCTGGACCCATCTTAAAACAAAAAATAAAAAAGAGCTATGGGTACAGATCAGTAGTAGTATAATACCCCTGGGTACATTCATTCATATATATGACACAGAGACAGACAGCAACCAAGACTGGGGGAGGTGATGAAAAAGAGGGAAACTGAACAAATCTCTTCTACTTCCTTTCTGGTGGCCCCTTACCTGTCAAGCTGTTGTAACTTCCAAGTGAACTCAGTCCCAGAGGCAGCAAGCACTCCACTCACTCCTGACAGCACTGCCCGAGTGGGCACACTCACCTCTGAATGCCCTGGAAGGCGCTGCTGGCCATGTCGACAATCCCGCCTGTCGGACGAGCCACAGCACCCACAAGCCCTTTTCCAATTCCTTTAAAGAATCCAGCAGCTCCCTCCTTTTTGGCACCTTCAGAGGAAAAAAGACAATAAGTATACAAAGATCCTTTAAAATAAGCAAGTTTGAACTCAACAGAAATGTGCACCAAACTCAGAAAGCTACAAGATACTGACTTTCTAAACAAGTTAAATTTAATCCTCACACAAGAACACTGGGTCCTCGAAGTCTGTGCTAAGTGAAAATTCTTGGGCCCCAACTCAGTCCTGCTGAACCAAACCCCAGAGTGGGTAACCAGCACTCCAGACAGCTGCAAAGCTCCAGAGCTGACTGGTCCTTTAGTCAGCAGAGGCAACTGCAAGGCCCGAGAACTAACGATACATTGTTGTTTTTTACAGCAATCATCAAGATTTTTCAAGCAATATACTTTTAGACATTAGAAGTTAACTAAAGAAGTTAGATCACAACTTTTCAAACTCTGTACCACACCTCAAAAGAAACCCTGTGTCGATTACCAAGCCTCACGACTGCCCCAAGTCTTCCCTAATCTGATCACCCAGTTCACTTCTTGCCCCCTGCTCACTCTCCTACAGACACTGCCTATTTCACCAGATTTGCCTGTTGTGGACATTTCCCATGAACAAAATTATTCAGTCTGTGTTCTAGTACCAGTGGCTTTCTCTACTTTATACCTATTTTCATGGCTCATCCATCTTGTAGTACCTATTAGTATTTGATCTCTTTTCAAGTAGGACAATATTCCATCGTGCGGATATGCCATATTTCAGCTACTCATACAACAGGGAAAGGGTATTTCGGCCCTCTAGGAGGATATTTGGGATAAGATGCTGCTATCATAAAGTTTTTGTCTGAACCTCTCTTTCAACTCTCTTGGGTGCATACCTTACACCAAAAGAGCCACACGAGAGCCCAGCTAAGTCTCTGGTTGCACAGTCAGATTCTTCCACACAGGAACTGCATGACCTTCCATTCCTCTCAGCAATGTATGAGGGCTTCGATTTCCCCACACTGTGCTGAGTTCAGCCTTCTTAACAGGTGTGACGTGGTATGTGACTGTGATTTGATACATACACCCCTGATGACTAATTAGATGTTCTTATGAGCCCTCTTTACAAGTGATCAGAAAACCTGGTCAAAGTTTACATTTAAAAAAAAAAAGTATCTGCACTGTCAATGTTTGGGGGGCTAGCCACCATTTATGCTTTGATTCTGTGATGGTAATTTTTTTTAATTTGGTATTGTTCTACCTTTTTCTGTTTTTCTATTTTAAGTTTCTTTTCTTTCTTTAAAAAAAAAAGAGAACAATATGTAATGTAACCACCATTGTTAAATTTCTTTCATTGTTTCGACACCCTGTATTGTTACTATTTTGAGTTTGCTGTTGTTGTTTATGCCTTTTGCTTTTTTTCCTCACTTTCCTTTTTTAAATATATAAATAAAACAGTGAAAGATACAATGTCAATTATCCTCCTCCCTCCTCCAAGCACACTCATCCCATCGCCCTGCCCCTCTCTGAAGCAGCTCTGAAGTCCTCTTTCACAAGTGTCTGTGGTTGTGCCGTCGCGGCTGCCTCAGTGTACTGAATCAATTCAAAGCACCTACCTTTAACTTTGGAGACCAGCACTCAGTGGCATGGTGCCAGACCCAGTAACAAAATGCATGAGGACCCACCCTCACCTTCCAACAAGATGCCTGCCCACTGGATGGCCCTCAGCAGCCACGTTCACCTGTACCGATACTAAGGATGGCTTCCAGAACTGCTTCAGAAGTGGCAAAAGCAATGGGGTAAGTGTGTTCAAATCAAAGGGGAGATTTTGAGGGGACTTAGTGTCAACATCTGTTATTATACTAATTTTCAAAAATTTAAATGTTCATCATGAATTTTAGTCATCTCTCTCTTTTTTTTTTGTATCAGGAATTGAATCCAAGACCTCATGCTTGCCAGGCAGGTGCTTAGGCTGCTAAGTCCCTGGTCCTTTAGTCTCATCTCATACATCTGATTTGGAGAAATGTCCATTCATATCCTTGGTCCATTTAAACTGAGACTTGTAAGAGTGCTTTATATTCAGTCTTTCATCAAATAGATGTCTGTAAAAATCTGCTTCCAATCTGTGGACTGTCATTTCCCTTTCTTGATGGTGTCCTTTTGGCACAAAAATTTTAAATTCTAGTGCAGTATAATTTAACTACTTTTTCTTTTTTTCATCTGTGCTTTTGGTGTCGCATCTAGAAAAGCTAAGCCACCCCAAAGTAACAGAGACCCGGTTCTGTGTTTTCTTTGAGTTCTGTAGCTTTGCTCTTACGTTTAGGTATTTAGCCTATTTGGAGTTCACTTTTACACAGTACAGGGTTAAGGGTCCAGTTTTACTCTGCTTCACGTGTGGATGTCCAGCCGTCTCAGCACCCCTGCCAAACTCAATCGGCCATAACTGGAAGATTTTATTTCTGAACTGTCAACTGTCAGTTATATACCATTGATCTATACGTCTATTCTTACACAAGTATCACACTGTTTTTTTACTACAGCTCTATACATAACAAGTATTAAAATTGCGAAGTATAAGTCCTCCAAATTTGCTCTTTTTTCAAGACTGTTTCAGCTATTTTGGAACTCTTGAATTTACATATAAATTTTAGATTGTCAACTGTCACAAAAAATACCAACTGGGATTGCACTGAAGAATACGTACCTTTTTAAATGAGACTATAAAAAAGATAACCACAGAAAAACCTCAAGTCAATTACTAGTGAGAGTCTCAAAAAATCTAGTTTGCTGATGGTCCTGATGAAAACAGCTTTCAAAGTCTGAATCATAATCTCCTACTTAATGTCTCTGCTTTCTGAGGAAGATACACTAAATAATTTAAGAATGTGAATCTAAAATTTAGTCAATGGTTTTCTCAAGTATCTTATAGCAACATCTAGCATGTTTATCAAGCACTGACACTTTACTTTTTACCGGGCAGAAATACTCTCAACCTACCTTCTACAGGCTTTGTTATTATTCCCGTCACTCCACCAAAAACTCCCTGAAAGAGAAATCAATCAGAAAGGTTCCTGGGAGAGAAGTTGCTTAATTTTAAATCAACCACTAGAGGTCTCTACAAACATACTAGAAACAAAAATTCAAAAAAAAAAAAAAGACTAAAGACTCATGACTCACTTGATAATGTGAACGTGTGAGCACATTATTATTGTAAAGATATTAAGTCACAGAGCTTTTTAACTGAGTACATCCATGGAAGATAGAGCAGTAAGGCAGAGATAGAGCACCTAAACCTGGCTCTGTTACCTATCAGCTGTACGAGCACAGGCAGTTGATTTAATCTCTCTGTGTAATCCTCCGTCTCACATCAATAAAAATTAGTTGAGTGAAATAATCTAATTATACATTTCAATGAGATTACTTTTTAATTTAATGGAACTGTAAAAAAAAGAAAATAAAGAAAACACCCTGGCACAGCAAATAACCTGACAAATAGAGTATTTCACAGAATGTAAGACACAGCTGTTAAAACTCACTGGCTCAAACACCAGTCGCAGCTTTTTGAAAATACTTCCAAGATTAAAAATACAGTTATACACTCTTAACAACTGTCAAAAACAGCAGTGTAGGCCTGGTGTGGTGATGCACGCCTGTAATTACAGCCCTTGGGAGCTTGAGGCAGGAGGACTGCTGCAAGTTCGAGGCCAGCCTGGGCTACAAAATGAGTTCAAGGCCAGCCCAAACTACATAGCAAGACCCTGTCTCAAGAAAAACAAAAGACACCTTTATCTGGGGACGACACAGCTCAGCATCAGCGGCACAAGTGCCTGCCTGGCAAGCACAAGACTGAGAGTTTGATTCTGGGTACCAACCCCCCCCCCCCAAAACCAAAACTCAGCATTTGGATTGCACACTCCAAAATGTTCATATAAAAGTTGAAGGTTCTTGAAGAAGATTTACCCGCAGGAAGCCCTTTCCTCCTCTGGCCGGACTATCTCCAAAATCTTTAGGCTGTCGGCCCATCTCTTCTCGTCTTCTTTGCTGATACTCCTTGTCCATTGTAATTGCTGCCAAACCTTTCCCAACGGAACCAGTGATTCGAGACACAACTCCGGCTGCACCACCTACCAAAAGCCAGAGGAGGAAGTCACATGGGTCCTATGGAAGCAATGTCACAATGCACAGCACGCACTGCTTCCAACTAACAAATCTGTCTCACACAAAAATGAAACGTTTTTTGCCAACTATCAAATATTTGAAGTACATTGATTCACCACCACAAAGACATATTTAAAAACTAACAGGCCAATATTAAATTATTTCCCATTTAAAAACACGAAAACATGTCTTTTAAAAGAGACTAAGTGATCCCACCTACTAAATATAATCATTTACTTCTCATAAACAACACATTTTATGTTAATATAAAAGTATACAGATACATGTAAATTGGTGATACATACCTACTGTGTGCCCAAAGAGACTTCTCATTCCAATCACTAATCCTTCAGCAAACTCTTCAGGACCTTGGACAGCACCCTGGCCCAAAGGAAGTTTGCTACTTAGAATTAAGCCTTAAAATTCAGGGTTTTCATGAATATGATGAGTGTGTAAAGATCCATGAAGGCTAACAAGACAATATTTATCCTATATTTCAAGTACTGATAGAATACCACTCTAATCAAAGGTATTTTCTACCACACAATCTCAGCAACTTCTGTAAGACAAAAAACCTGGACGTTAAATTAAAGTCACTGGTTTTAATGCTAAGTGGGCCATGCAGTACAAAGCTGCCTGCCTCTTCGGCAGCTGCTCCCAGGACTGCCTGAGTCCATATCTGCACATATTCAGCTTTCTGCTGCACTGCTAGCAGGCCGCCTGAGTGCATAGATGTTTCTGACTCTCTCACCCTCCCACTTATTCTCTCGGCTTCATCCTTCCAAACAACACCCTCAGCACACTGGGCTCCCACTCTTTGGAGAGCTGGACGAATTAGACAAAAGCATGACTGTGACAGCAGGCTGGCTCCTAATGTCCCACCAGTCCCTCCCACAGCGGTGCAACAGCATCAAAAGAATCTACAGTCTACCCGACACTGTAAACACCCTCGTAACTACACTAAATCTGGGACATGGGCACATTTCATTGTCCAGATAAGCACAAGTGCTTATTTAATTCACAAAATCAGGCTTTCAATGTCATTTCAAATATTTTTAAATAAATAAATATCATTCAGTTCCTAGATACAATGAAAATACAAACTATTGTCATTAAAAATTTTATACCCACACTTGAACTTTTAAAAAAAAGCAATACCTGGAAGGGTTCGTAGAAGAAAGCTTCAACTCCTTCAGACAGACCTCTAATTAATCCAAATGGGTTTCCAAGCACATCTAAGCCCAACACAAGGACATACATCTGTTTTAAGAACTATGGAAGACAAAAGGTAAACTAAGTCCTTTGCAGCTGTTCAAAAAAAAAGGGCATCATGATACAGTAGGGAATGGGTGTGAGAGATTATGCTTAGGTAAAAGGAGAGCCATGTGGAATCTCCACTCCCACATCCACTGACTGATATTTCATTGTGTATCAGGTGTCACACTTGTACGGCTTTCAAATTGAAACTAAGTTTGAGGTAGAGTCTGTCCTTTAGCAATTATGAAAACCATGACAAGTATCTACCAGCCTCCACCTTCTCATCTACGAAACGCAAAGCTACATCAACCTTGCATGGGTGAGTATACCTATTAAACAAATACATAATTCAGTAATGGTGGTTGTTATTTTTACCTTATCATCACTATTACTTTTTAAATTATGTGCAGAATAATTACAAACTAAAACAAAAAACAAGAGAAATGAAATCCTTATTTGAACATGTAATCACTGCAACATCTACACATCAGAAAGGAGAAAACCTTCTAGCACAAGACAGCAAGAGGAAACCACTTGTGGTCTCAGGACACAGCAATGCCACCTGAGCAGCTGGACACCTACAGAACCACAGGGTGATAGACGTCCAGGAAAGAAACCAGACCACAGTTTCTCTTGCAATTCCATATGCTATGCTGACAGACAACAGCCCCTCAAGAACTCAAAAGTAATGACACCAAAATCACTACTCTTTCCCAAATGGTAACAACTGCAAAGGGAAAGAGGCACAGGGGGAAATTTTTGAAAAGTATATAATGGTGGCAGAACTAAAGAACAAATTAATCATTTAAGAAGAACACTAAGTTTTGAGATTATAAATTGAGATAAATTATGTAAACATTACTACATATTACACAATCACATACAAATGTTTTATTCTAGTATTTTATGAAGTATATTCCCTGAAAGCTACTCTAATAAGAAATTACCTGTTCACTGTAATGCCTAACAACACTCCACACGAGTTGATCTCTCTTGTAAAACTGGTATTGTATTTCAAAATAAGCAAGTCTAGGAGGAGAAAAAGGAAAATTTCAAAACACTAAAACTATATTCTGGGGGAAAAGGACTTAAAATTCACTAATAGCCTATTCTAGTCACAGTCAATTCTTTCATATTTAACTTTGCATTGATGTAATTTACAGCTGGTATCTTAATGTTATGGTAACAAAATTATGATTAAAATAGTGCATTTTCATGTAAGCTTACAATAAATATGTGACAGAGTACACAATTTTTAAAGTCAACCACCATCTCACCACTCTAGATTTTTTCGTTTCCTCATCGTTTCCATTTTTAATTCTTTTCTATGCAATTACAAAGCATTTACAATATTTTATGTGCCATCATTGTGGGTATCTGTTTTTATCTTCACTCACGTCCCATTAAATCACCTCGGGTACACAGCATTCCACTGCCACTCTGTGGGACAGCATCGGAATGACCAACTCCCCTCTGTCACCAAGAGCCCAGTTCTGGGTATAATTCATGCTGCCTCATATATTTTGAATATAACTCTAGCTGCTTTTCAAGATTATTTTTTGGACTAAATTCCCAAAACAGAATACTGAATGACAGACCACAAAAACAGACTCCATAGATGCAGAGCTTTCCACTAACATCCACAGCATAAAAAAGTGTCCATTTCTTAGACCCACTCCATCTAGTAGTATGAGGACCACTTGCATTTTGAAGTGGTGATAATTTACATCAATCTGCATGCACTTTTTTTCCTTTTTTTTTTTTTTTAAATCGGTACCGGGGATCGAACTCATGACCGCTTGCTTGCAAGGCAGGTGCTTATGCTGCTGAGGCCCTACATGCACTTTTGATAAATACTAAAACTAGACATTTCAACTATCAATCAGTCACCTTCACTTTCCTTTCTGTGAGGTACCTCTTACTGTCCAATGGCTGTGACACCACTGGAATTTCTAGGAATGGTTAATATTAACACTAAAAATCCTCTCTACATCTTATATCATTGTACTTTTCCAGCTTTTGTCTTCATCTTCCTCGGCTCTAATACGAAATATTCAATTTTTATGTGGTACAATCTATTTTGCATTTTCCACTGAAAAGCTGTAAGAAATTTTTCTTATAGCTTTTAAGCTTAGATTTTCTCTACTCACAGATCTAATAACAAATTTTTTTCAAGTCTTTCAGATTGAAAATTACACAGTATTTTATCCTTTGTTTTGTGAGACAGAAATAATTTGAAAAATTTTCTTCCAGCTGACTCCTTGTCCCAATACCACTACTGAATATTCAATGCCACAGAGAGTTACTGAATTCATATGTAACCAGCACACATAAATATCCTCATATTAAAGGTAACAAGATGTTGTTATTTCTGTACTTTGCTGGGTGGTTACAATGAAATCTCACTTCATTGCTACAAATTTCTAAATACAGAAAATAATTAAATTTTTATTTTATATTCATATTACACAGATATGAGTATACTTTTTTTTTTTTTGTCTTTTTCCTTTTTATCGGTACCAGGGATCGAACTCACGACTGCCTGCTTGCAAGGCAGGCACTTATGCCACTGAGCTAAATCCCCAGCCCCAAGATATGAGTAATAAAAGAAAATATGACTTCATCATCATTGTTATTAATAAAATAAGCACATCTTAAAGAACACCATCAAAAATGGATCAAATTCTTCACGTAGTAAGCATTATCAACCTCCTAGGCTAATACTACAGAAATAGAAAAATTAGTATCCAAACACTCAACCTTGGCATAAATAGCTTCCAGTGTACTGGAATAGAAGTCTTACTTGAAAATAAGGTCATCCACATCAGTCAGAGTGGCACCTATGCTTTTCAGAAGCAGGTTGACAGAATGAATCGCAATCATTTCCTGTTTGTCTGATTCTTCACCTCCAGAACTCAAAGACAGACTCAAATGCAACTAAAAGAAACATAATATTCAATAAACACAAGCAAAACACAAAAGCTTTATACAACAGGACCCAGATCGTCCAATCTAGTATGACAACCATAAGTATCTTCCAATGAAAGCCCTGCTAAAACATGTTATTTATCCTGTATACAAATAAAGAACAACTCATATCTGATTCTCATTTATTTTCTGACAAAATACAAGTGGTCTGACTCAAAACTAGACCTCTATTTTCATTCCAAGTGTATAAATACCATCATGTCATTAGGAAGGAAGCAAAATCCCTGTACAAAAATGGGATAATGATTTAAAGAAGAAAACGTCAGCTGGCACACAGTTTGCCAGCCAAAACAGGAAATTATTTATTTTCATCCAATTAAGGTACATAGCTCATGGCAACAATTAATGATAACAATTGTTATAATTATACCATAAAAATAATTAGCAATGGCATGACAATTATGGAACAGTTAGTGAGTTGCCAAATAAACTTTTAAAAGAAATCACAAGGCTTTCAGTTTCCACAGTACCTCTCTCAGTCCTTAAAAGCAGACTTTCACCTTCCCATTGGCTTCCACTTTATCCAATAGCAACATTAATGCAGTAGAGCAGGAAGACACAGACAACGGGTAACTCAACACGTGTCAGGGAAGCAGATGACTCTCCTTTCTCCTTCTGTCCTCCCTGGACGTCCTACTTAACCTGCCCAGAGCTACACAAAGTGGACCTGATACAAGTCCAGGAAAGCCCAGGGCTCTACCCCTCCCTGAGGCAAAGTCAACATGGACTACAAAAATAACTGTTCATAATCTTCATTATTCTACTGAACAGCATAATTCCCAGTGTGTCTAAGAACATGAAGAGCTAAATTAGCAATCTTTAACACTCCCCTACAATATAAACTCCAAGAAGTCATTTCATGTCTGAACAGCAATTTGGATAACAGGCACTCAATAAATTTTGTTGAAGGGTATTATTTAATCCCACGAAGAACAGATTTTTCACTCAGTAATGAAAAAGAAACTCTTTATAACCTAACACAAAAAACAATGTCAATTTTAAAGGTGATCTTATGCCTGAGTCTGATATCACCAAACTAACGTATCATTTTAAAATAATAACCTTATTTATGAAACCATCCACTTAAGCTCAATGGATTGTGAATGCAACTGAAAATAAAGTGCTGTGAACAATTTTTGAAAATGTAAAGGATGAGCAATATTTTCCAGTTTCTTAATTGTTAAATCTGGTCCATTACACAAGTTTCGAGCATTATGGTTGATAGGATTTGTAAATTTACTAAGTAGTCACCTTTCCCTGTAAAAGCTGAAAAGCACAAAAGGGGAAAAAAGAAATGGGTTCATAAAGTACAAAATCAGGCAAGTGAAAGGCATCCAATTTTCTACTCCCTCAGTTGCAATCAAATGTGGGAAAGGGAAAACATCGCGTCAAGAGAAGAACGCCAACTTCAGCGCTTTCGCACTCCGGTCAGGGCACCCTGATGTGCTTGGTTTCCACAGTGACAGTAGTTACGAAGTGCGACCAACACATTAGATGCTGGTGGGCACTTCTACACCTAATTAAGAAATGCCTTTGTCAGCGTCTTCATCTTTCTTGAGTAAGGGGTTATTAATCCAAGACTAGAGAATATGCTCTAGTAATTTTTTTCTGTGGGAATTATCACTGTACATCTGTTACAGAGAACCACTTAATTATTACCATTAATCAAACAAAATTCTCACCAAATATTTGATGTAACAAATTAAAAACACTAGTACATAGACCCTTTAAAAGTCTTAAAACAATTACATTAAAATTTCAAAATAGCAACAAACCTTAATGGGCGAAATGTGGAAATGTTCAAAGAAACTGAGAACTGACATATCAGTCATTGAAGTCTCCATTAACTCTGTGTTTAGAGCATCAATATCTTGTTGGAGTAACTGTCTGAAAAGGTTAAATCAAGAATTTCTTTTAATTTTTTTCTGCACTGAAATTATCTTTAAAACTAATTGACTTTACCACCTTTCACACAGTTTTCCTTGGAATGAAAATGTTACCCATTTGCTTTCAGCATCAGGGTCAGTTGTTGGGGTAAACAGGGCAACCATAGCACCAAGAAACCCCTGATCGACTTTTAAGGCCATTTCCTGAATGAGGACCATGAAATACCTACAGGGAAAAACAAAGTCGTAAAATGAAAAAGGGTTTCCATCAAACTTGGTAAGTTTCAATGTTAAAACTTTAATTTAGTCAAAAGCCACAGTAAGACATTATTTATCTCTTAAAATTACATTAATAAGGGCAAAGCTTAATCAGACTGAAAATTTTCAGTATAGTGTTTCACTTTGGGGTAATATTACTGTATTAACACTCAGCACGGTAAAATTTCACAATGAAGATGAACAAAATTAGAATATGCAGCACGCACCACTCCATTTTTAGTTTACAGCAACTGCTTTAACGAACACAACTCACAGACACTTATCATCTGTACCTCATTATTCCACACTCTAATTGAAGTTACAAAATGAAGGTGACAGATGGAATTCTACATTTTCAAATACGTACACACCGTCATTAAAATAATTTAAGGGCAAAAAGTCCTTGACCTAAAGTGGGTTCAGCCAACCAGACCGCCACCTGCTGGTTCAGAGAAAAGGCTGTGTTGATAGCAACTAAGGTACATGAAGCACCTAAACTTTTCTATTGTCCAGTTGATTTTGGGGCCAGCAGTCTTAGCATCTCTTCGGAGGATGACAGTGCAATATAGCAAATTTGGGGGATTTCTTTCTATTTTATCTTTGAAATCCAGTATTGTTTTCACTGTTTTGTTTTGTTCTGTTTTATTTTATTCAAACTTCTGTTTAGATTGGCTTTCTTCTGTTTTGTTTTTGGCTTGATTCTGCTATACCTGATGGAATGGACAACTATTGTGGCGATAACAAGATACACTACGGCAGCTACTGATGCTTTCCTAGCATCCTGCTTTGAAGTTCTGTACTAACTTTGCTGCTCTGTTTTGATTGACTTTGTTCTGTTTTGTTGGACTTTACTATCTTTAAAATTTAAAAAAAAATGAAGAAATTTTAAAAATCAAAAGTGGATTTATATGTTCAGGTGGAAGATAATTTTCTACAGAAATGACTTTCAAAAAGAATAAAATTTATTTTCAAAATAAATGCTCATTTTAGATTCCTTTAGATAAACAGTGAAAATACTTACTTGAACTGTAAGACTTTACTGTACTCATTAAATCTTGTGATGACACTCACATCAATGAAAGGTTTGGGCTCTAAAAGGAAGCAGATGCAAGAGAAAGATTAGCTTTATACAAGACAAAACTTGCGCCTACTTAGCTTTTAGGAACAAGGTATGCCTGTAATTCCTTTTCTACCTGAATCCAAAGCAATGGACTTGGGAGGAGCCACAGGATGAAATACAACAGGAAACATGGTACCTGGTAACTGATTATCGACCTGAAAAGAAGAAAACCAACTTAGGCTTTAATGAAGCTTTTGGTGTCACAGACAGAATTATACAAAACACTACCTTCACCGTAATTCAGCATCTGCTTGGACATGTGACACCTCATAATCTGTAAAACTTACACACCTCAGCAGAGGCAAGTCTTTATATAATAATTACATATATGAATTCCTTCATACCTCTAACATATACTCTATTAGTGCAAATATTTGAACCAGTCAATCCTGTGAGATTTCTACTACCTATGGTTTAAATATTTAGATGTAAGTAACTGACTAAGAAATACAGAAGAATTCTCTAAATAAAGAATAAAGAAGAAAAAAAGAAAATGCCTTACATAACAACTTTATAGTTAAAAAGAAGACAAGGAGGGAGGTTCAGAGAAGGAAAAAGCAATCAATCATCCAAATGAAACTACCAGTAAAGCCCCATGCTTCACCATGAAGAACAACAAAGGAAGATCTCACTTGGGAATGCCATCACAGATGCGAGGGACTTTTAAAAACGACATCATCCCAATAAGACAACACCCCTGCACGTTAACAGGCCAAATTCAACAGCTGCCGGAATTACATGTTCTTTACTGCAGATGGTAAGGGAGATGCTGAATTCACATAATAATACTTGAGAGAAGAGGAAAAACATGAGCAATTTCTTTTTTTATTAGTTTGGTGCTGGGGGTTAAACCTGGGGCCTCATGTGCTCTACCACTGAACTATACTCAAAGTCCCACAGAAGATATCAAGTTTAATATAAAAAGAGAAATTTCACTGTCAAAATTGTCAAAGTACTTAGAAATACTTATTTAACTAAGGATAACAATATTACCTGTAGCCAATACAACCTGGCCCTTAAACTCCTCTGATGAGGAGACTGCTTAAATTCAACCTGAATTCCTGACAGAAAATCTCGTTTAATAGGGCACTGAATAGGAAGACGCATTTCCATGGGAACTTTATCAAAATTGACCTAGAAAAAAAGCACAATTTTGGTAAGTTGGTATTAGCAGAGTATCTCCTTTTAGGTATCTGTGCACTGATGAAACCAAATGAGAAGACTATCTTTCTATGTCTCACCAGAAGATCTTAAGGTCATCTACAACCGAGAGCTCTGAAACAGACTCACTTTTCTAAGAAAGCTCACTATACACAATTAATAGCTAGCTTCTGCTGGACACAAAGGGCACAGCCCCACCCCGCCCCACTTATGTGCAGCCCACTGTCAGGGTGGGTGGGAAACAAATCTGGTGACCAGTGCAGATTCAGCTGTCAGACACTAGAGACAAAGAACACCTAGAGTATACGACTGAAGATGGCAAGCTGCCCACTCAAGTCAAGTTTCTGGAGTCTTCCTGCAGCCACCATAACTTTCAGTTTTTGTTCTGGAAGGCCTCATGGAGAGCACACCTTTATTTGTGGATACCAACAATCATTCAGATTAATGAATTTAATTCAGCAGAACTTTTGTAGGTTTTCTAACAATGAAGTAATGTAACTGTACTTAGCAATGCATAGGTATTATTCAACATATAAGAGTAAAATTTTCAATAAACTACCATAATTGCTGCATAAATTTCACAAAAAGTTTCACAAAACTGATTTGTAGAAAAAACCAGTTAAAACAATACAGAAGAGAAACATTTAAATCAGGCTTCACAGTACAAGATTATATTAACACATTTAATTGCAGTGACACCATATAGTATTTTAATTATATACGAACACTCCTACTAATAAGTAAGAGTTTATTTACTAACAAACACATATTTCAATGTCTACACATACTAGACAATAAAACTACTCACTCCCACTCCCAACAACAACAAAATACACCTCTGAACACTGGGGCTTACCTCAAAATTATTCTCTAGCTTCACCCAGCCGCGGTCACAGGAGCGCTGGTGCTTCTGGTAGGAATGCTCCAGGAGGAGTATCTGCTTCTGACTAAAAGGCTTCCATTTCTGCTGTGGTTTCATTTCCCAAACAACACCAGAACTAAATAATTCACAAAGAGGATTAAATTAGAAACACAGATTTAAATTTGTGGAACTGTCATTCAACTCCAGATTAGTATAACTCCTAATTTCCTATGGAAATTAAATTGATAAAAGAGATCTTTATAATATTCAACACTATCTGTGTTGCAAAAGCTATATAAAGAGTGATTATTATGTAGACATCTAGAGAATTCCATAAACTTTTTAATTGATAAAATTTAAAATATGAAAATAATTGAGAATTTCTACAAACAAGAGTCTACTAGTGAGACTTCTGTGAGAGCAGATAACATCTTGCCTAATTAGTATTCCTATCAAAATCCACTGTAGGGGCTGGGGATTTAGCTCAGCGGCATAAGTGCCTGCCTTGTAAGCAGGCAGTCGTGGGTTCGATCCCTGGTACCAATAAAAATGGAAAATGAAAAAAAAAATCCACTGCAGATGTGCATTATTAATGATGATGCGGAATGAGCGTCTATAGATACCGCACTTTGGAAACAGGTACTGTCAAACAGGGACAATGATCTATACAAATACGGTGACTATTGTAATGAGATTTTAATTATGTTAATATATTACTTGAATGACATTCCTAAAAGCTTACTAAATTCTTTCGTTGACATTTGCTTTTTAATATACTGCAGATTAGGTGGCAGTTCTTTATCTGCCCAAATGGATATTAAAATGAGGAAGTTTCTTAATTATTTGCATTGAGGTCAGGAAAAAATGTTGCTGGAATCAAGATGAAGGTCATAAAGTATATTCTCTCCAAATATTTGAGAGATTGGATATCCTGCTTCTTGTTTTGACTCCGGATGGCACAGAAAGTTCATAAAACAGCTTGACGTTACTTGTTATTCAAAGAAAAGTTGTTTCCAAAATGAGTCTACTGAAATGTAAGTTTCCCATAGAGCACTGCTTAACCTTCTAATTTTAGGGTGAGAGTCACTGAGAAGTATTATCAGGTCTTCAGCAAAAATAATTTTCAAAGTCATTCAGTGTTGAGTAGTGACCACAGATGAGTTTTTGCTCAAAAAATGTTCATCTTGGCCCAGAACTCAAACAACTAGAGTTACCACTGCTACAGCACTGCATTCACTAAGAACGATGAGGAAATTCAGCTTCTATTTCTAGCACTCTCAGAGCTGACAGCAGCTAACCCAACCAGGATGGGTGAGCTCACTGCTGGACACCACTGGCTAGGAGAAGGCCGATCCAAACCCTTTCCAGAGAGCACCTACTAACAGGTAAACACTGGGAAAACACAGGCTTTAAAGGCTTCATAGTGTTAAAGCTTTCTCAATTTGTCCAGCTAAGTTTTTTCCTGCTCCCACCCCAGCCCCATATTTGGCTGTAATATACTAGAAGAGTCTTTCTTAATAATGCTGAATCTATTTCTTCAACTTGTTTAAAGGTATCCTCACCAGCAGTTTTTCTAGGCAGACTACTGACAGAGGCTAATTCTTCAGTTTCTTCAAACTCAACACTAAATTCTCCAGTAAATAACTGAGCAGAACTGGGAACATCTGTTCACTTATCAAGAGCTTAGGAAAACTGTGTACTCATGACTCAATGCGCTCATTCATGCGTTTTTATTGGCTGAGGTTGCTCTCAAAGTTCCCGCTCCTTTATGGAACTGTTCCGGCTGAGGTCTAATGGCTTTAAACAGCTTTATTTTCTCTGGACACATTTCTTTAGCTCCTGTTATCAGCCATGACCCAATTAACTTACTAGTAGTAAAAAGATTTTCTTTGCTTGCCTAGGAAATGAATGACTCGCTCTGAAACTCACCTTGGTTACAACCTCACTTTGTCGTTTTCTTGTTTTTAATCAAGAAATTATGCTGTAGTAAGACATTTTGTTTCAAATCTTCTGTACATTGCTGTGTTTTTTTCATGTATGCTTTGTTTACAAAGGTCAATACAGTTTGCATTATTTTAGCACAGCTATGATGCTGTTATACAATAAAATAATGCTTTACCATTTTGAAACAATAATCCACACTGCATTGTGCCCTAAGGGTCACCTTCAAAGTCTACCATCAGTACTACAAAGTGTGCAGTAAAGCAAGCAGTATGTACAACAGTTGCTGGGATTTGTAGCACAATGAACACACCCTAACATCAGCCACCAACACAAAAGAATGAACATGCTTGCGGTCCAAAACCTCAACTTCAACCCTAACCTTTGAATATCATACAATTGTTACGTATTACAAAACAAGGATTCTTTTGGTTTTTTCTACCCTATAAACGTGTGAAGAATCATTCTTAGCTCAAAAGCCAAAGGAAAACAGGCAGTGGACCAGATTCAGCCATACCTTACTGATCCTTGCATGAGAGAATATTGTTTACAGAAAAAAATGTAAATCTATAATACATTAATTTGCATAGTTTACTAGTAACAATCACAAGAAATCTTCACTATCTGGTGATGTTTAGGAGTTAATGAAGTTATTAAACAAAATTATCTACTACAAATTACATATATCCAAAAAGTCTTTATGATAAAACCTCCAAGAAAATTTCCTTAGCTTGATAATGAACATCTACAAAACACCTATCACTGACACTGTATTTCAGGAGGATAAACTAGATGCTTTCCACAGATCAGGAAGAAGGCAACGATGTTCACACTCACCCCTCTCATTCAACACTGTGCTGGAAGTCCTAGATAATGCAGAGAGAGGAGAGGAAAGCAAGAGGAGAGGGGAGGAGGGGAATGAATACTGGAAAAGGAGAAATAAAGCTATCATCATAAATGACATGATTGTCTACACAGAAAATTTCAAAAATGAACCAAAAAAAAAAAAAACCCACCCCCAAAATTCCCTGGAACTACCAAGCAATTAAACAAGGTTGGAAGCCAGAAACACAGTATCATTTACATTAATACCAAATAAAACAGTGCTTAGGTATAAATAAGTCTAAAACATATGTATACAATCTGTGAGAGAAAAACTAGTGAAAGTGGTGAAAGAAATTCAAGAGCTAACAGAGAGCTACTCCACACACACAGACGTGAAGAGCTAACATTGTTAACATGTTTTTCCCAAGTTGCTTTATAGATACAATGCAATATCAATAAAAAGTTCAGCAAAGTATTTTGTAACTATCAACAAACTGATTCTAAAGTATACATGGAAAGGCAAAAGGATAAAAAGGAGACAACACGAGGACAGAGTAAGTCAGAAGACTGATACTACCCTGCTTCAAGCCGTACTAGAAAACTAGGCTAATCAAGATAATCTGCTGCGAAAACAGAGAGCCTGGACATAGACCCAAACAAATAGGTCAAATAACTGTTTAAAAGGAAAACAAGCAACTAGACAAAAGACAGTCTTTTTAGCAAATGACAGACAACCCTGTGCAACAAAGTGACCTAGACACAGAACTGCTATCATTCTTTACAAAGCCATTAACTCAAACTGGCTTACAGCTCTAAACATACACAGAACAGACTGTAATTTCAAGAAGATAATAGGAGAAAATAGGGAACCTGGGCACTGAAGAGACTACTCAGCCACAATACCAAAAGCACAACCCACAAGAGAAAAACTGATGCTTCTCTTGGAAAGACACTGCGTAGACAATTTTCTAAGAAAGCCATAGACTAGAAGAAGCTTTTTGTAAAATATGTATCTGATAAAATACTAGAATCCAAAATGAACAACTCAAAAGAAATGAACAAACTCAAACGAATGAACAAACGAAAACAGCAAATTTAAGTAGAGGAAAGACCCCAACAGCTAACAGAAGAAAGCACTCAAGACAAGTAAGCATATGAAAAGTACTGGGCATTAGATATCCTCAGGGAACTGCAGACTGAAGCAACAGGAGCCCTTTACTAGGATGCCTAAGATCAGTCTTTCCCAGGAATTCAGGAAAAAGAGGAGAGGAGGGATTAACAGACGAAAGACAAGAAACTTTTAAGGCCTATGTTGTTCTATGTGATACTGTAATGCTGGGTTCAGGTTATATACTGTGACAGTCATAGACTAGTAAGAGTGAGTGAAGCCCAAAGTAAACGAAGTACTTATTTTACAACAGTAATGTTAGCAGCAGTCATTAATTAATAACAAATACATTAGTACAATTTTGCAGGCTGTTAGAGGAAACCAGGGCAGAGGTTTGTGAGAGTTCTAGATTTAAATTCAATCTTCTTCTAGACTTAAAACTGCAAACAAATAAAGGTCTATTTTTAAACACTATATAAATGACTTTTTCCTTTGGAGCCTAGATATTACTCAATGTGTATAAGGTGAAAAAAGTAATCAAGTTATTTCAATAAATTTTACCAATATTCTTACAAAGGACAAGTTGAAAAATACCACAGTACATGTAACATCAATGTGAAAAGAACATATCAAAGAATGAAAGAGAGCAAATTTCATCTCTATGACTAAACAAGTGGTTTTCAGTTTTTAAAAATTCCATGTAATACTGAAATACAAAGCCAAGTGTTTATTATTTAATGAAGTTCTAAATAACTATTGACACTACATCCTATATGAGTGTGTTTCCTAATTTAGTTTTGGCAGCTTCCACCGACCCAAGCTAGTTTCTACAACCTTTCTATAAATAAAATTAATTATTTCGATTTCAGTAACTCCAGTACATATGTACTTTTTTTTTTTTTTGTATTGGGGGATTGAACTCATGACCTTGCACTTGCCAGGCAGGCACACTTACGCCGCTGAGGTAAATTCCCAGCCCTGTGTACACTTCTTTGTAAAATTTCTTGTTGTTTCTAGAGCATTCTACAAAGAGAAAAAGGAAATCTACAAAGAGAAAAAGGAAACCAAGGCCACATCATCCGTGAAAAGCAGCACTTCCTTTCCTACCAAGACAACATGTACTGTGTAAGAAAGCAGAGACAAAATTTTAGTCATCTTCAGGCTCCAACCACTAGCAGTTCACACAGTTCCCCACGAAGTCTCACTGACTGATTATGGAGCCGTGAAGGCAAATCTTTTAGAAACCAAGTGCCCACACTGCAACTCAGAATGCACTTATCTCTAAGTGCCTATGGTGCAACTGGAGCTGAATAATGAGTTTCAGTCTGGAAGGAACTACTCGCATCACTCACACTGACGTCACTGCAGAGGGCTCTGCACACAGCTACAGCATGCAGGTTTGCCGCCACCACTGTCACAGAGCCTAACAAACTCAAAGGAGAACCTGCCTGCCCTCATCTTATGCAGCATTAATGAACAGAATGCTTTCTTGCAGATTCTTCATGCCTTACTTCCATCTGGAATACCTGGTTATTCCGATATATGAAACTTCCTGCTTGCTTTCATTGTTAACCAGTGAGAGCCCAAGGCTGTGGAGAGAGAAGGTTATTTCATGGTCAGCCTGCTCCATTTCCTCTGCCTGCAGGGCTTTGGAAACCAAGGCCACATCATCCGTGAAAAGCAGTACTCTCTGGCGGCCATCGAGGAATGACACCCAGTGTATCTGGATGTTTGCATCACAGGGAAACTGGCCACATTCGTCCTGGGGAAACAAAGACACATAGTTTTAACTAAAATTGAACCACAGCAACTGAGAAAGCATAGGCAAGTTTAAAAGCATGACTGTAAAATGGAAAACTTTAAGCATCCACCTGACTTCACGAAAGTTATTATCTGTTTTAAAACAACACTCACCTTTCTTCAGTGACAAACATTAAAAGTGTGTTTTTCATTTTTCTACCTTAGTGTGTGTTACCTGGTTAATGCTCAAAGAGCACTGAGCTGGAACAAGAGTATGCTTGATAGTAATAATGCCAAAAGATGTTTGTCTCCACGCTGGAGAACAGAATACTTCCGAAATAGGAAAAACATAACCTGGGCCCGAGAATATAGCTCAGTGGCAAGTACAAGGTCCTAAGTTCAATTACCAGCATCCCTGATATAGATTGGAAACTGGTGGTAAACTTAACGCCAGCTGGATTACATCAGCATGCTCCTGAGCACAATGTTCCACCTTAGGAAGGTTGCCAGCATACAGAGATGTGGAGAAGATAAAGCATTGAGGCATTGTGGGTTCTCCTAGTTGTTGCTGTTTGAGCTGCTAGTTTTCCTGGAGAAGCTCTGGTCCTCACATCGAGCACTGCTTCCTGGCTAAGGAGGGGAAGACGTGTGCTGCTTGGTCTCTAGGATGAACTCGTCACGCTGGCTTCCTGGCATGTACCAGACTATGCTTGTCGTTGGAGGAGCTGGGGAACTCCGTGTTGCTGAGGATGGCTGTGGTGCTTTTCAGGACAGCCCCGGTCTTTCTTTTGAACATGACTTCTCGGCTCCAGCATAGAACCGTCAACTTAGCAGCACAGCTTCTTCAACCCGCTGGCATACACTTTCTAGCTTCCACTGCTAACCTCTGGACCTTCCCCGCATAGACTGGTAAAAAGAGACTGGCATGAGTCCCTCTCAAGGGCTCTAGACCTCCAGTTGGACTTGTGGGAGGCATTGTCATGAGCTCTGGGTCTTCATCTGGACTCATGCAAGACACTACTGTGGGATTCAGGCCCTTAGCTGATTAACTATTCTGTCTTTGGTGTTTCAGATAGATTTCCTGCAGTTTCTTGTGTAACTTGGGATGACCATCAGAAAATAAAATTATAAACTTCATGTCCTGATTGTAATTGTTTTTCTCACAACGCCTGACTACAACCCCCGCAAAAGTAACGTCAAGCTAAATTAGCCTACTAGTCTATTTTTGTTTTAATAATTTGTAACACAGCAAATATTTATGCAAATCACTCTGCCAAAAATAGTCAAACTGCAGTAGTTGGTTTGTATTCAGCTGAGCAAAAATTAGACTTCTTTGCTGAATGTTTCATGTGGCACTTGAAAATATGAGTCTGACTTATTTGGTCAGTGTTTTCAGACACTGAATCTGGACTTAACTTAACTGCAACAGTTTCTGCCATGTACCTTTTCATCTCCTGCTTTCTTCAGCAAAGAGAAAAAACAAAGGATTTTACCCAAAGCAGAGGACTAAGTTCTGTAGTTGTGGTTTCAAGTGTAAGTTTTGAACTGTGTTACACGGTTACAGTAGCCTTCCGACTGTTTTTTACTCTAATAAGTAGTTTAATTTTCAGAGATACCTGTTAAGAAGACAAATGCTCTGTATAAACTACAAAATATTATAGGTGTCTTTCATTTCATCATTTTTTACATTCTTGGACTTGTATTTGTTCTTTATCTATTTGATCAGTTAAAAGTTAAATGAGGTATGTTAACATACCCCAGCAATATGTTTACTCACATTTTAATACAATGTTATTCACTGCATGAAGGTTTATGGCTCACATCCCTTTGTGTCATATTATTGTAATGTACTAATAGTTGTGCCTTAAATTATACTTGAGCAGAGCTAAAATCAGCAGTTTTGATTTCATTCTAACTTTACTTACACACTGAAATTTTGTATCTTTATGCTTAAAATTTTAAGTTAAGACAGATCTCCTGTAAGTGTATCAGGTACTTTTCTTTCCTTTCTTTTTGGAGAGGAGGTCTGGCTCTGTGGCTCTGTGGCCCTGTGGCCCTGTGGCCGAGGCTGACACTGAACCCTGGGCTCCGCAGACTCCCTTGCCTTCAGCAGGAGCTGCAAACATACACCCAGCTTTTGGGTTGCCGTATGCTTTTGTCTGTCAGCAGGAAAACTTAAACCACTTTTACCTACTGAGGAAAGAGCCGTTCAGAGCCACTGCCTGTCAGAGGCTCTTGGGACTGCCCTGTCACATCCACTCAGACCTGGGCAGAACTCCCTTCTCACACCATCTTTCCAGACAAGAAGCCAGCAAACCATGCTGAGGTACAACTATGTGCTCTTCGCTGGTCTGATTCTCTCATAGAAAACAGGGCAGAGACATTAAGAGTAGAAGCTCTGCATACACTGCTGCGAAGGCTCTTTCTGGGTCTGCCCCGTGCAGGACGCAGTACCCCTGCCTCCACAACACCTCCACTGCTCCCTCTCGGAGGTCCGGATCTACTGCCTGGCACTTGTGGCTGCTGGGAAGAATCAAATGTGAGGAAGAGGCACCACCTGCAGCCGGCCAAGGGCTCCAGGGAGAGCTCCAGTGACTGAGTCAGGGCGCAGACAAGGGCAGGCTTCTCTGTTCTTCCTCTACTGACAAACTGGATGCTTCTCTACTGTGAAAGTGAAGCACAAGCAGAGCAACAAAGCTGCACCAAATAGAGCCTCACTGCATAGGAACAATTACTTTCACTTCCTAAAGGTCAGCTCAGGCTTTCGTTTTTCAAGGTATCTCAGAGTGAAAACAGGGGCAGATAACTGTTGGCCAATCACCATTTAAAGAAAAAGCCAAGACCTCCTTTTTAACACTGAGCACCCTAGGACAGCCTGTAACACTCTACAAAGGGAAGTGTATCTATGCAGAAACGGGATGATGTATCAGTAAAGCAAGAAGACCATTTCTCTGTCAGGGAGGAGGCTGGCAGGTGAATTCTTAGGCCTCTTCTAGAGTTCTCAATCCAAGAAACAATTGATTAGTTTAGCTATCTATCATAGTTATTTCATCAAATCCTGTATATGGGAAAACTTACATACTATCAAACTCTCTGAATAATAAAATACATGGCCATGCTTAGAAAAACATGCCTGAAAACATTCAATGCCAATGGAGGTAGAGGTGCTTTCAAAATAAAGTTCAATTTTATTTAACCTTAAAATCCTTTCCATTTAATAACAGTAAATAAAAAGGTATTTTACTAATCTTGTCTTGGACTAGATGGAGCAGGTGTATTTTTTAAATTGTAAATAAATTTTGATTAACCTATCAGTATGAACTATTTGCAATCTCAAGTTTGAATAACTTATTTCAAAACTCGTCCCCCCTTCACTTTCAGCTCAGGGAGGACCCAGATGACATGGGAAGGAAGCTAGCCTGTCCACTTCCCTCAGCACAATGCAACACACCCAGCAACTCCCCATCAAGAAGTACCTTCAACAGAGCATGCTCCCCACGACTGGCTGCATATGTCCACGTAAGTTTTCTGGGGCCAGTAGGATCAGCCCAGGCAAAAAGTCGAGCTTGTCTTGGCATTAAGACTACTTCCTTCTGTGATCCACTATAACACAAGTGACAGAGGAAAGATTAAAATGTCCTAGCCCTCATGTGTGAATAGGAAGAAAAATTCCTATCATCTGAACTATAAATTTAGAATCATTCCCTACCCACACTCCTCTCCCTTGGTCTTCTATTATCTCTAACCAAAAATTTAGTTACACATTTACAAGGAGAAGTTCACTGAGTACTACCAGACTACAAAAAAAAGACAATGCAACAGGTTCACTGTCCCTTACCTGCAATTCTAAAATTTAAAAGGCTCCAAAAACCTGAAGCTTTTTCTAGAAGTTTGTCAAGTATCACTTGGCAGTGAAACCTGATTTGAACTGCTGTGAGACTATTAATGGTTTCTATTTATCCTTCCTGCATTAATACACTTTTGTGTTGTTACAAAAACATTAACGTGTGACCACAGAGCACTGTCTCAAGACATAATGAGGCTGTTGTATAACAGACGCACATACTCCGCATACTGCCTTTCTAATCTCTGCAATGCTCGGATGTTATCAAGAGTTTCCCAGAAAGGACTGTAGACCAACAAAAGCTAAGAAGATTCACATTAGCCCCTGTCTCCTACCTCTGTTTGTACGTGAGGATGTCCCACGGTGTGTGGTTTATCAGGAGGGCAGGTGCAGACCCCTCATGGTAATCAGAAAAAGTTATGACAGTGGAGTGTTCTGCAGTATTTACATCCACCAAGATGGCTCCATTCTATTGTAGGAAAAAGATCCAATTGAGGTACTGGTTATCATTTACATGTGGGATGTCAACCAATTATGTAAACACAAGAGTTTTGTTTTCTAGGTTATCAATGAAAAGTAAATCAGTTCTGATTTCAGAACTGATTCAATTTTGTTATCAAGGCCTTAATACTGATACAGCAGTGCTTCAAGCAAATTACCAGCAGATTTTTATGTCATGATTTAAAGAAAAAATTTTAAAGCAAATTTTAAAAATCTAAGACATTTATTTTAAAATATAACAGCTTACCAGTTCTTCTAAGGTCAACAAAGTGCCATTATCTTGTCGGTTATAAAAGAATGGTTTGGAAGGTCTCTCACAGCCCACTACTCTCAGACAAAGTTTGCCCGACAGATTTTCAGGCCAAAATGGAAGGCACTGAAAACATAAAAGTTAGCATCAGTCTTTATACAGCACAGTGGCATAAATAAGAAATGACTAAGTCAGTTTTCAACTCCAAATCTGACACTGATTAAATTATTACTGAGTTTCTTTAAAAGACCCTTTACATCTAACACTAAGACTACTGAACTATACCTCTGTATGAAATCAGAGCAGCTTCACTAGAAGGGCACAGATACTAACCTGCATGTACTTACGGGCAGCACTTTGCTAATCCACACGCACTTAGACACAGACGCAGTATGAGATACTGAAGAGCCTGTGTGCCCAGAAGGCCTCACATGTCTCAGACACAGCATTATAAACCAGAGCTTAGCAAAATGAGCTTCTGCGCATAGCTCCCTTTACTTCATCATTAAGTGAAGAAATCGTTTATAGGGCATTTTATCCTTGGTAAACCAGAACGACCAACGAAGGCAGAGAACAGACCAGTGTGGAGCTGGTCAGAAGTGTCCATGTTACCATCCGAGCTGCTCAATTTTAAACCCCATGCTTCAGAGCTTCTGTTCCCCTAACTGTAAAACTGGGATTTCAGTTTCTAATGCAATACAAATTGTCCTTCTGCTATAGAATACTGTATAAATAAAAATACTGTTGATAAATCTACATCAATGATAAAAAGATACGCACTTTTTATTTGTAGGATACAGAAATCATTTCAAGTAGCTTTAAAATACCATGCCTTCTTAGAGCTCTAAAGTGTGGTACTGCAAGGGGAATCCTTCTTTTTGCTATGTATCTTTTAAAATAACTTTAGAATCTGGGATTTTTGTTGTGATTTTGTTTGTTGTGAGTTGTACTGAAGACTGGAAGAATGACATCAGCTATCCTTAAGCTCAGCTGGTTTGGTTGACAAGTTGGGTCCAAGTCAAGGACCACTGCTGACCCTCAAACCTTTTTCCTCTTTTCTTTCCTTCGTTCTCTTCAGTTCCTCAAACACTATGGAAACCATGAAGTTTAGTTTGAAGCCAGACTTTCTGATATAGACAACCAACATCCACCAAGTCAATCATCAGTGACTCTACTGGCCCTGGAAAGTCTGAACCTCAGTCTCCTTCTCTGTGAAGTGAAAGGGTTGAATTTTACTGTCAATTTTAGTTAAACAGACACAATTCTTAGTTTACCTATTCAGAAATTTTACAGCCTCCTATGATTTTGCCCATACTTTCTTACTCATGCAGCGTAGGCACTGCCAACAAGCTTACAGTTCCTTCAGGACAGAAACATTTCACTGACAATCATGACAACACACAGTACCTCACCTCTGGATATTTCCCACAGCACACATGCGAGTTTTGCATGTATGTGAGAACTAGAGAACAACTGCTAGCCATCTAGACGGGGTGAATGCTAGGTACCAATCAGCAACAATTTTCCTTTTTAAAAAGTACTTACAGTGTGAAAGAAACTCTTTCTTTCTTTTTTTTTTTTTTTTTTTTTTTTTTTTGTCTTTTTCCTTTTTATCACTACCGGGGATCGAACTCACAACTGCCTGCTTGCAAGGCAGGCGCTTATGCCGCTGAGCTAAATCCCCAGCCCCTGAAAGAAACTGTTTCAAAACTGGCTACCCTATGTTAACACAAGCATGGCAGTGTAAGACACAGAAGTACATACAATGCTTACTTGTATGTCAAGGACTGAGGACAGAGAGGAGAAGGGGACAAAAATGTTAAGATGTGTTAGGCACATGTGCAATTCCCATGTGAATGTGTACGTACTGCAAAAGTGTACTAATAAGATTTTTAAGAATATATTCCTTTGGCATTTTTGGAATCATCCTAATTAAAAGAAAAAACTGACCTCTGAAGAAGCAATGTAGCTCCATTTATTAGTTGACACAGAGCCATCGGACGCAATCTCGCTGACTTCCAGCTCTAGTGAGGACTTGTTTGCGACGGTGCAGAAGGGCGTCAGAGTGACGATGCGCGAGAGGTTGGAGCTGCTCATTTTGATGCTCACCCCAACCTGTAGACAGGGAGGAACGCCCTCAGCTCTCAGCCCTGGGTGCAGCCGCTGTGAAACACACACTCCCTTCATTCCATCACCCCTCAGCCCTGGGCTCAGCCGCTGTGAAATATACACACACCTTCGTGCGCACACAGACTTCTTAAGATAATTCAGAATGACAACCCTGAGGAAGCTAACAGGAACTACACTCCATGGTTACTTTCTAGTTCCTTCATCTGGCTCTGTTGGAAACGAGCTCAGAAATATCATTCGGTAGCCTGTGATAATCTGCAGGGAGTTTGATCTGTCTAGCATTCTGCATTTTTAATATTTCAATCACAAGCACTGTAATTAGTGGAGAGGCTCCAGTTTGGCTGATTTAGTATTTGTCATCAATAAAAGTTTTGAAGTAATAAAACAGGTCAATTGGCACCAGATGATTTAAATTTTCAAAGTGGTAGAAGTAAAGATTTAAGAAATACATGGCAAGGTAGATACGGAATGAACACTAGTATAGTGTGAATTTTACCTAATTATTCACTTAGACATATTGGGAATATTTACCCAATTACTCACTTGAGCAAATTCAAGTACTACTGGTAAGAGTGGTCACAAAAATTTGCAGATAGGCCAACATACGATACTCTGAATTAAAATTTCTGTTAATTTTTTAAAAGCCAGATTCTTATTGAATTGCAGAAAAGGTGAATAGAGCTAAAGGGAAACATGCAGCAGATTCTTACCAGGTATTCCATATCGTTGGCAGCACATTTCACACACCCGTAACTTCCCACAGTATCCAATGAGAAACTGCTGGACCAGGCACTAGTTGAAATTTTTAATTGTACCTGTACCAGAGAACACATACCACAATATAAAAACCTAAAAGGTAACATTTACTTACTTTATCTGACAGGAAGATGGGCTAGACTGCCTGCTAGAAAGGTTAGTATTATGAAACACAGAAAAATATTATCACAGTCATATTTGCAAATACATAACAGAACCACAGAAGATGGTAGGGGACAATAAAAGCACAGCTCTGACCTTCCCATTCTCCACTATTCAGCAAGTGTTAAAGAAAAGGTACTGGGAGAGGCAGAACAGAAAACAGCAAGAACAGTTCCTATTTTCAGAGAGTAGTGAACTAAACAGAGAGAACACAGAACACATACTAACAATTATGATGCAAGACTCAACGCAATTAGAGACACATGACATAAAACTGCTACTACAGTAAGAAAATGATGACTTTGCTTTTGGCTGTGGCATTCCAGAAAGGTCTTACAAAAGGGGCCCATCTGTGCTCCTGTATAACTCTGACTACTACCCACACAACAGATTATAAAACACACAAGACTAAGCAATAGGCACCCACAATGTCACCTGTCAGTCAACACCCTCAGACAAAGGTTCTCGAACCATCTCCAGATCACTGGCTGACCCATTAGACACAGATTCCCAGGCTCCACCCAGCCCTACTGGGTCCAACTCAGGAGGCACAAGACAGCAACAGCTTTCAAGGCCTTCAGGAGATTCTAACATAAATAAAATCTGAGATCTGCTACTCTTAAGAGAATACTACTATGGAGTACTACTCAGCTATAAAGAATGATCACATTGAGATATTTATAAATAAATGGATGCAGCTTGAGACCATACTCATAAGTGAAACAAATCAAACTCACATGCATAAATACCGAATAGTTTCTCTAGTGTAAGAAATGATAAGAACACATAAAAGTATGTGGTAATCATGATTCCCAATCATATTGGTTTGAACCATATAATGTTATCACTCATTAACTGGAATGGTTTTAACCTGGGTTGTTCGATTTTAGTATCGATGATAGTACGAATAGCTATTCTGAAGAAAACAACACATCATAAAAGCTAGTGCTGATTTAATATCATCTTGTTTTGAAGTCCCATCAAGCTATTGTACACCTGTTTCCACTGGTTTCAACATGTGGTATCTTACTATATTTTACTATATGCGACAGTATAAACAAAATTTTTAATAGGCAAAGAGATAATATAGAAACCATTGTTCATTTTCTGTTAACTGGTTCTAAATACCCTGTAATTTCTTCATTCTCTTGAATAGCTTCAGACTGACTTGATATGCTTGATGCTATAGTATATGAAGTTATACTCAAATAATTCAAGGAAGGAGGCACTCTGGTGACTACTATTGTTACATTATCTGGGGGTGTAACACAATGATGCTTAAATTGTTCGGTTCTGACCTGTGTTGTTCTAATACAATGTTCTCTTTTACCTCAATCCCACCCTATTTTAAAATTAATCTATTTTTTTCTTAATTTTTTTTCAATTAAGGGAAAACTAAATTAAAAAATAGCGGGATATATTATAGTAACTCTTTTGTTTTCCTATTAACCTGATATGATCCCCAGTATTGCTCTCCCCATCTTGTTCTGTCAGATTTTACTATATTCTATTTTGTTTGATAGTATCAAGTTTGAGGGTAGGCAACCACTTTGAAGGCAATTCACTAAGATACCCATTATGGTTTGATTATTATCTTCTTTTGAAACCTTGTAAGGTCTCCAGTGTAGGTTTTATTGGTCTTGTTCTGTACTGTTTTACCTGACGATATAGGCAACTTTTTAAAAAAATAGCAAGAGGCACAATCATGGTAACCATTTTAGATCACCTGATATTCTATTTTTACAACATGTACTATGCCCATCCTTTTGTTCTAACCGACTCTGTTTTGTTTAGCGTTAGGTTTTATTCTCTCCAAAAAAATAATAAGAATTGTGGGAGAAAAAAAAAACCAAAAAGTGTAATTGTTATTAAAAAGAGAGGACAGGAAGGTGGTCTAAGGGATATAACTGCATGTATGTTTGACTGTGTAGAATGGAAATCCGTATTAGTGAACTTTTGTTGGATGATTGAACGGCACTGTCTGCAATCTCATTGTATGAATGTTCACTTTACATGCTTTAATTTTATAATTTGGACAACTATTTCAAAGATGACAATATGTAACCTATTAACTAGTGGTATCTTACTGTATTTTTTTTTCCTTGAAATTCTGTATTATTTGCACCCTTTTCCTGCTGTTTTTTTTTTTATTTTATTTCCTTTTTTTTTCTCTTTAAAAAAAGAGACAGAGAGAGAGAGAGTAATAATGGAGTATCTCTCATTTTAAAGGAACAGAAAATCTTCATCCATACCAGGCCTGAACAGAATGCTCAAGAATAAACAGTAGGGGAGAGGAAAGAGGAAGGAAACAAGGAAAGAGCAGAGTGGTCATCTGGGCAGAGGACAGCATATGCAGAAGTCTATGGGCAGCATGGGGTCGAGTGCACACAAGTGAGGAGGAAAGCCAAGTGAGTCTGAAGAAGAAAGAAAGGACCAGGACACAAAAGACCAGGCTCGAGTGCCAGGCTTCTCAAAGGCCTGGCTCATGTTTCATGGGCAAGAGGGTCAGCTAATACCAGCCTCTTTAGAAATGCTGTATCAACACTGGCCAGTTATACAAAATAAAGCTTGTCTTATCTGACACGACTTTAAGAACAGAAGGAATCCTACAGGCGCTAGAGAAAGAATTATTCTGCCTGGAGATCCTGCTGTTGTTAGTTCCCAAGGGCCCCACTCGATTCTGCCTTCCTTAAAGTCTCCTTAGACTCAGTTGCATTGGTTGAGTTTCAAATTTCAATTGCATTGGTTGAGTTTCAAATTTCCAAGTTTCCAGGTTAGAAAGCCATGTAATTTTAACTCACTCTATCAACAAAAACACACCTTGTTTTTACTAAAAATGTTCTTCTTCTTGAAAGAGAATAAAATGATGTCCCTGAAGTCAGCTGGGTGCTTCACGTGAGTGTCTTCTGCGCGGTACTGGAGGACCCAGGGAAGTCTTGTTGATTAACCAGTAGGGACTAAAGACGGAGAGCACCACGTGGTTGCCAACTCGCCTGATGTGCACCGACAGGTCAACTGTCACTGCTTCTTTGGAGTTAGACGTAAAACACACAAGAAAGAACTCGGGAAGCGTGTCACATATGCGGAAATGACCAGTCCAGTCTCTGCCCAGGTATCTAACCAGGACTAATTCCATGACTTCTCCACTGATTCGGGAATGCAGGACGTCTGCTGTACTGCCTTCTGCCAGCTCATGAGTATCTGCTGTTCCCTAAACACACGCACAAACCAAGTCTGTTTAGCAACATCTTTGAAATACAAAACCTGTATTCTACACAGCGGCTAGACTCTGCAAGAAGCAGGTTTCCTGCCAAGTCTTCCACAGAGTACCATGTTTATATACTGTGCATGCCACAATTACCAAGGACTAAAATGAAAACACAGACCACATTTACAAAGGCAGGAACTGTCTTTGGCCATTAATAGGCCAGCAGCCAGGAATTTTGAGAAGAAAAAAAAATGCATCCACAACAAGAATCCAAGGCTGGATTCCTTTACTCAGGGACCCTGGCGGCTGGCCGCTAGCACGGCATTACTGAACACGCCACCTGACGGCCTGGTCTTCAGCTCCTCTGCTAGTCACACACCAGGCCTGACAGTCCCCTGCAGGGGGAAAAAGGAAAGTGACAGCGATCCGCTGCTCTAGCAAGCTATGTAAGCAAGGTGAATTATTTTTAAAACGCATACTAACAATACCTAAATCAGGCTCCCTTACTAACACCTTATTATTTCATACTTTTTATTTATAAACTATTCTTCTCTTTATCCACTATTCAGTTGATTTAATTAACTGCATAATTCAGAAACAGTTCATGACTAGGTAACAGAAAATAACAACATAGGTAACCAGTTTTTTGTTTTGTTTTGTTTTTTGCACCATGCTCGGGCTTGAACTCAAGGTCTCTCACATGCTAAAGCGAACTCTTTACTACAGAGCTATACTCCAAGACCTGATATTACAGTTTCTGCATCTTAATATAACATAGTATGTACAAACTTTAAAATATTTACCATATACCACTGCTACAAAATGCTGCTTATTATTTCCCAAGACAGTAATTCTGTTATTTTTAGTAGAAACCTTGGACTAAATAATTGTAATATTAACTTTAGAATAAAAACTTTATGTAACCCAGTACTTGGGGAGGCTGAGGCAAGAAGATTACTGTGAGTCTCAGTCCACAGTGAATTCAAGGCCAGCCAGCACTACTAAGTGAGCTACTGACTCATAAATATATAAGTAAAACTTTAAGGTGAAATATTCTCATTAGATTTTCTCCTTTGCAAATAATGAAAATTTTACTTAAATTAATAAAGTAATAATAATGGCTCTTAAATTTATGGCAGATGCAACAGAGAAAGTGGTAAAGAACAAGGAGCCAAACCACACAGGCATAAATCCCAGCTCTTCCACTGACTAGCTGTGAGACTTGGCCGCCTATGTAACCCCTGCATGACTCAGTTTCCCCAGCAGTACAGAGGTTCATTAATATCCACCATAGAAGGATTAAACATGTAAAGTCACAGGACAGTGCCTAACACAAAGCAGATGCTAGTTCCAGTCTTGCTTTCATTAACACTTTTAAAACACTGTAAGTATGGGATATAAAACACTGACTTCAGCTAAAAATACCACGAAATAAACTAGAATTCACTTTGTGCAATGCTGGAATCCAAACCAAATACAAGAGACACACCTCCAGTAAGTATCTTAGGGAATAGGGGAGCAGATTCCGCAGTGTAAGAGAAGGGTAGAGGTGAATGATGTACGCCGGGTTCCAATCCTCCCCGTGTGCGCTGATGTGGCTCAACTCGTCCAGCTCGGCAACCGTGTTCACAACTAGCGGCAGGAAGCTGCGCTGCACCGCCGGACACTGCAGCCTCCCTGTTACGGAACTGCTCCTGTGCAGCTCCTCCTTCCAGGGGATGTAGGTGGTCGACTCCTTGTACTGATGCTCTAAGTCCCCAGCTGGCTGGATAAACAACTGAGATCTGCAGAAAAGCAAGCCCATGTGGGCAAAGAGGCTCCTGAGAACCCAGGAGCAACAGCCTCATTCAAACCGCAAGTCAACAATGGTCACTCTATTTTACAGGTAAGGAAACATGGTTCAGGCAGGGTGGGGAACGTGCATAAAATCTCATGGCTAACTCACAGAGGAACGCTCTGCGGGAAAAAACAAAAACCTATGTGAACAAAGGTGACTGAAAAATATTTTCATTCCAAATATAAAGGCTATCCAGTAAATACAGATTTCAGAAAAGTGTAAACCATTAAAAAAGTTGTGTCCATTTGATAAATTCAATATTTATTTTTCTACAGAATAAACTATGTCTTTAAAATGGGTTTTACATGTTTTTAGATAATAATTATATGCAGTTATATTCTTCACTATCTCCAATTCATAAAGGTAAAAACCCCATTCAGTGAATTTTCAAAAATTTAATGTTTTGAAAGAAGTACCCACCTATAGGACTCTAAAGGGACATGGAACTCCTCTTCGGGGCTGACTGTTCCAATGCGCTGCAGAAGTTTAACATTCTTAACCAGTTTATAGATGATAAATGGAACAGAGAAGTGGTTTTTAATCTGTTGGACAAAAATACATATAGTTAGCTTTAAAAACATAAGTTAAAAGGAAAATCATTAGCTGCATACACTATATAACTAATGTTTTAAACACAATTTTGGAAGATACTTCCCTTAACAACTGAAACTTTAGGATATTTAAAGGCTACATACATATTAGGACTATTAACTATCAGCCTAAAATTCAGATATTCACATAATCTACATATTGTAAGCTGATGTTTACTGTTAATTTATAACACTGTCATCCAAATAGTATTGTTGTTTAAAGATTCTAATTACATTTTCTCCATTATAATTTTTGATCAATCAAATGATCAAATCACATGATTAAATAAAAAAGGACAGCAAAAGAATATAAGAAAACCAGTATTACTATCTTTTCTTGACCACAGTATGATATACATTGTATTGTTTCGTTTTTTATCTTATACTGTATTAGGGAGAAATATTCTGTTGCTGATCATATACTAAAACCTAAAATAATACACAGAAAAAGAAAAATGTTTGGTAAAGGCTTACCAGTAGAAAGGGAAAAAATTTTTTTTTTATTTTTTGGTACCAGGGATCAAACTCTTAACCTTGTGCTTACCAGGCAAGCGCTTGAGCTACTGAGCTAAATCTCTGGCCTAAAAAGGAAATATTTATACAGACTAAGACGCCAAAATTTTTTTTCAGGAGAACAGCTCATTTTAACAGTCCTTGTTACACGCTCAAAAAATATAACCCCAAGTGATATACAAACAGAATGATGTTATCCTATGTGACAATCAACTGTAATTATAATTTTCATCAATTCTTAAAGAAATACGCAAAAATATTTCATTAATGGTAAACAGAGGAGATACAAAAATGGGCTTTAAATTTAAAAATCTTATTAACCATTTAAAATAAAGAACATTACAAAAGCAAATTAGGGAATAAAAATGACATCAGTTTACTGATGTAATGCTGGGTTGTGATATTCCAAAATGAGTTAAACTGAGAACTGAACAGTATACACTTCACTTTAAAGTCACCTGCAGCACAGAGCGGAGGGTGATGACTTTATTCCCTTTGGTGGCATCAATCTGTACCAAGACGGAGTCTGAGTAATTGGCGTGGGGATTCCGCACATTGTACAACTGCCGTCCAGGTCGGGCAACAGGGACATTGGCAACCTCTGTGTATCCATGTGGTACTAAGGCAGAGGACAAGTGAAAAAAATTCTAAATATTTATTTACTAATATGTTTCCATCAGAATAGTTACCCTGCCAAAACAAAGACAAGAGTATTCTTCTCGTGATTGGAAATAATCACCATGAAATACTTTTCTAAAATATAGGGTTTTAAAAAAGAGAAAAACTATTACTGATACAAAATTTTTGACCCTAGATAATTTGAGCAAGTCAGTTTAAATATATGAAAACAAACAAAATGCGACAGATTTCTTATTCTCTCAACTATCCAGCAACAACTTTCTTGTAACAGTACTTAATTATTCTCACTATTTTGGGACTGCTATCATCCCAAAACAGGAAACAAGTATCAACTATTTAATCCAAGTTTTTACAAGTGCTTTTTCCCAAATAAGTATGCAGCAAAATATTTTTCTATATTTTATCAAAACTAAGCCCACAGTGATTCTTAAGGTGCTCCTGAAGTAAAACGCAGCATACCGAAAGTCAGTGTGAAGAAGGAACTCTCCTGATGGCTCAGCACAGACAGCTTCCCTTGAGAGGAAGGTTCCGTGCGGGCATACTCCAGTTCCAGATGCTGACCGGCATCCACACCATAGACATCGCTCTTCCCTGGGGAGCCCATCACTCTCAGGTTACGACTGAGCTGCACCTTCATGGGAACACCTACAGCATTTCTGACTGTAAACGGAGCTCTGTCTTTTAAAGAGTAATCAAAAGTAGAAGCAGTGCCCTCCGAAAAACCCTGAAAAGGAATGTAATGCCATCATGAGATAGTTACAAAATGTACATTTCTTTCAAACACTTTCCCATGCATACACATTTCTGAAACTAATTTTGATCACAGAAGAATGTATACAGCACATTTCACTCTTAAATTCTACTTGAAATATTCCAAATAAGAGCCACACATACTTCTGCTAAATTGCTGAAAACATTGAGACACGTTTTGGATATTGTTATATTCATTGTGTCTGCTGAAGAAATATAAAATTGCCATTTTGGGCTCAGGAATAAAATCATCTCCTGGTATCAAACTTTTATCCTGGATCGGGTTCTTCTGTACCTACAAAGATAAATAACATAAAAATTTAAACAGCCAGTTAATAACAAATCTAAGATAGTCAACAGTGTTGAATTTTCCTAAGCTGGCACTTTATAGTAAGGCTCCTCCAAAGCATCATTTTCAAAGCTATTCAGAGATTTCCTCTGCTCTGGTGAGGTGAGTGCAACGCAGAGTCTACTCTGGGGAAATGCTTTGAACTCTGTCAGCCACTGAACCTGTTCCATGCACACCTTCCACCCGAGATCCCATCTAATCATCCGGTACTGCCCAGCTAGTAACTATGAGTTGATCAGTAATAAAAGGTGATCCTGAAGTCTGAATCGGTCCTTATTAGAATATCATCTAGAAATAATACTTTCTTGTCTTCTGCTTTTTATTGGTAACATCTACAAATAAGTAATATCAAGCTTTCAACCAGCCCCCAGATTCCAGCTATTGCCATATTCATGGTTTTGTTCTAACAGAGGTGCAAAAGCCATGATTTCTGGTTACCGTCCTTATGCCAGAGAGAGGGAGGCCAGAAATACTAGTTCTACTTCATTTGGAGCACACAGGACACAAGTTAAAATCTTCTTTGTCAGCGTCCACGTGTAACAGCCCCGTGAGGCCACTCTAGAGAAGTGCTCTGGGACAATCTGCTAATGCCAGCTCACACACTGGGTACTCAAGAAAACCAGGCTCTGCAACCCAGGATTCTGACACACTTGGAAAAATACCAGGAAGAGATAATAAGGAAAGTCCATAAATTAGTGGTGATTCATAAGATTTTTAGTTATACCCTTAAAAAAATCATTATCTCAAAGAGCTTCATTTATGAAAGCTTCATTTATCTACCAATACATATTCTATTAGAAATGAAAACTGAGAAAAACTTTAATATTTATCCAAAACTAAGTTAATGCAAGATAACATTTTAGTGAAAAGTATTTTTAAAATACAAATAGTGAGATAAAGGACATTAATAAACTTCTTCAGTGCCTGCTTAAAAGACAGGTGGTCTCATCTCTGCTTTGCAGTCTCCTACAGAATCACACTCATGTACTTTCCCGAAAACTCCATCACACATTCATGAGGATGAAAATTAAAATGATATATAATGTCTGAATATACATATAAAAACATTTTCTATCTTACGCATACACTAAAAGGGCTCCACAGGTTGTGGACTACATCTTGACAAGAACCAAATTAAAGAACATCAATGAACACGTGCAGTGCCGCTCCATACAGAGATGCTTTACTGTGTCCTTACATCAAGCTTTAAGTTCCATTGTTTCTTCCCCTCTATTCGCTCGATCAATGGCTCCCACACAGCATGAATCTCATTGTAATAGTGAACCTGGCACAGAATTATAAAAGGTCAGTTTTCAACCTTAATTATGCAATTCTGGAACAAGCAGGAAAACAATTAAGTAATACGATACAGTAATAGCCGTTCAAAACCACTTGCCTAAAGACACAAAAAAGTACCTAAAAAGAATGTATTTCCCTTTATCCCTTTATTTCTTGTCATAAATCATTTAGCACAAGACTTCTTAAAAACAGTTACCACATATACAGTTACACAGCCACAAACTGAATGTCAGCATATGTATCTATTCACATATATCATCTAATTCAATCATGCACAAACAAACTATAAGAGAACAAAACAAACAGGCAACAACAGAACCTGAGTCTTAACCCCACAGTGTTTTAGGCAGCTGCCCTTGGGGTACTCCACCACGTCTCCATACCTGCAGTGTCACATCAGCAGTAGCAGCCAACAGGGAAGTCCAATTCTTAATATTTCCTGAAAACTTGGACTCTGCCAATAGTAAAGGCACAGTTCGGTGCCCAAGGCCACATTCTAGAGTGACTTGGACCGATTCCACAGCAACAGCACAGTTTTCCTCTATTAGTGGATGATCCATCGCTCTGAAACTTTCTGTTGCTTCGGTTGCCATGTCAACACCAAGAAACCAAGAGTTATAATCATCAATAGACTTGATATCCCAAAGACTTTCCATTTCCTTAGATGTGTCTCTCGATTCATCCTCTTTCGTCTTTGGAGACATGGCAGCCATTATTGTCATCACAGTATTCAGAATGATGGGTGAAATCTTTCAGAAGCAAAGCAGAGAAAAATCTTGAAAAAATTCTTTCCCAGATGAGAATTGAAACACACGCGTTAAAGCCTTTAAAAAGTAACACGTTAAAATTTACCTGGTTGTTCAGCTCCTAGCTAATGAAAATATGGATTAAGGCGTGTGTCTCTGTGTAATGCCACGTCCTGCTCACAGAACCTGAAGCAATTAATGCTGCGCAGCAAGAGTCAAAACTAACCACCAAGCTGAACTCACAGCATGGCATCAACCAAAAGCGCAGAACTCCAACCAGCTATGTTCACTACGTCAAGACACCTGAACTGAACAGAGAGGCATAGCAGTATCTCCCTCTGTCTTGTAGAAAGGAGAAGGCTGAAATTACTCATGGATCCCACTTGGCTCAACCAAGATCCCTGAACTTTGCTTCTGATATCTCTGGGTAGAGCCTCTGCTCACTTTCTCATTCCTGCACTGCGCTTTAGTTCTGACACTGAGGACATCTTTGTCTTACTTGTTTTTCACTTAATTTAGTCTTGTGGTGCTGGGGACCAAGCTCCAGGTCAAGCCACGTGCAAGGCAAGCACTCTACCTGAGTTACCACTAGTGGCCAAGTGCTGAAGGTATTTTTTGTATCCAGTCAGCACTCTGTCCTCCTATCCTTCAAACTGTCACCAGCAGAGTTTCTTTAACCCTGACTCCATGCATATCACTCCTATGCTTAAAATCTTCACTGAGCTCTGTAACTTTCAGAATGAAATTCAAACTCTCTTTGGCTTGGTGCACAGCACTCTTTGTGAGCTAGTTCCTAGCCAATCTGCTAGCAAGGGTTCTATAAAGTTTGAGAAATACTCGGTTAAATAATTTAAAAGGATTCCTTTACTGTTAACTTCTCACAACCCTTTCTTCACTAACACACTAAACACATACAACTGCTTCATCACAAAGAGGATCTGATGTGCACCACATTCCTGACCTACTTGCCTGCCAACCGACTGCTTTCTTTCTCCTTGTCTTATTAATGTTATCTGTAACTAACATCCCAGTCCTATAACTCAAACACACCACTGAATGCAGCCATGGGGATGATCCTTCTAAGTTCTTCAAGAACATTTTCCAACCTTTGCCTCTGTGCAGACAGCAAATTCAGTCTGGAAAACCTTCCCCTTCCTCTCCATCTATCTAACTTACACCAACTTGCAGTCCTTAGTCCAAGATGTGTCCCTTTCAGACAACTTTTCTTGATATTCCAGTCTGAACCGCAGCCCCCTTGTTCATGCTGCCAGCAGCTTCTGTGCACGCCTCTAGCATTCGAAGTTACAATCACCAATCTACTGCTCTTCCCCTGGTCATTAAGTTTGTTGAAAGCAGAGACCATGTACTGCCAATGTCATACACAGGGTGTGTTTTTAAGTATAGAAGGAGATCAAAAATGATTTATACAAAGAAAAGAAGTCTCCATAACACTTACCCTAATGTCTTAGAGCAAACACAAGCAAATGCATTTTTATTATGCTACATCTTTAAAAAAAAAAAAGTAAATTCATGAGAAAAACACAATCTAAGCCTTTCTAGTGTTTTTGTTTGTTGCGTGCTTGCTTTTTTTTTTTTTTTTTTTTGTCTTTCTCATTTTTATCGGTACCAGGGATCGAACTCACGACTGCCTGCTTGCAAGGCAGGAGCTTATACCACTGAGCTAAATCCCCAGCCCCACGTGCTTGCTTTTTTCAAAACAGGATCTTGCTTAGTTCAAGCTGCATTTGAATTCACTACGTACTCCAAGCTGGTCTCAAACTCATGGCACTTTTCTTGCTTCAGGCTCCTGAGTGCTGGGATTGCAGGCATGTGCCACCACACCTGGTTTTACCCAGTACTGTTTTAAACTGAAAAAAACCTGCGTTGTTATTTAAAATGGTTCAAATGATATTAGTTTAAGTATTAATCCAATCATACTGGTCTCTGACCTACAAAAGTAAAGCTAGTATCATTTATGCATCACTAGAATTAACTGTCTCATCTTTGCATCTTTCAAAAGAGAGCAAACTAGATTTGAGAAAGTATCGTGTGCTCCCTATTTACAATGGGGAATGAAGTCCTACTGAAAGAATTTTGAATGACACTGGAAAATAGATTGTTCTTTAGTATTTTAAATGTAAAAGATCTTTTAAAAAGCAAACCCCAGTGATTTCCAGCATACATCTGTCACCACAAATATAAGCTAAGTATCTAATCACATACTTATCAGGCCAAATCAAACTATACATTAATAAAAGCCTAAAAATAATGTCTCCATCCTTTCTTCGTTTCTCTATCTCTTCTCTCCCCTCTGACACATACACCACACACAAATGCAAATAAAACAGAGAAAACTACACCTGCCATGTATAGGTATTAAAAAAGTAGTCTCTTAAAGAAAACAGAATAAGCACTTAAAATGTATTTTAACCCAGAGGCAATCTGATTACCAAATATGTGACTTACAGCAATGCTGAGACCAAAGACACTATTTCAAGAATTTACACACAAAGAATCTGTCAGGTACCAACCTTAATTATAAATTCTTTAACCATAATATTGATATTCTGTTTTCCCGAGGCCCAGGTACATTTTTCCATAGATAAAGAGCACGGCTGCAAGACCTAGACAAATAAATGAAAAGTCACATTTTCATTAATATTTACATAACATGCACTTACACAAACCATCTCTCACTCCACTGAGATTCTGAACTACTATTAAAAATTACATTAGCTAAGACACTCTTGTGAAGGTTCTTCTGAATTACGACAAGTCCATGTAGATTGCTAAAGGATTTCAATCAGTTCTGATGAAGTTCTTCATTCCAAATGCTGATGTAAAGACACACATTTACTATCAGAAGTTTAAAGTGTTTCTTTTTCCAAACATATTTTTTCAGTGACGCACTCTGTAAAATATAATTATGAGGTATCTACAAAATGAACTGATGACTAGAGCAGGGGTTAGCGTAAATAACCAGTTTCCAGATGATTATCCAGTTAGTCCCGAGGAACACAGAAGTCCTTTGTCATGTGACTCCACCTGAGTTTTTTTTAATCTGAGCTTAAATATTTATTTTTCTCTCATTCGATATACTTAGTGAACAAAAGAAATAGCTGAAAAACACTGATCTGAACTAAAATTCAACAGAAGATCATGAAAAGAGGACTAGTCTAGAGGCAGCCCCTAGTTGTTTCCCTAGCAGCCACAACTCGCCAGGTAACATTGGCAGAACCCGACATCTCTGCCTGCAAACCAGAGGTTGTACTAAATAATCACTTAAATCCTGGACAGCACTCAGGCTCTGAGATTCTCGGACTCAGCTATTTCTGTCATTCTTCAGCTGAGGGCCCAAGGCAGTGCTTACTGTGGTGATAGTTTGCCCCCTCTTCTCTCTGAGGAAAGGACAAGCGAGCACTCTCAGGTCTTTGACGGATGCCTCCATCACCTGCTCCAGCCCAGATGCGGACACACAGAGCTTACACTGGAAGGAGGCCGACAGCGCAGGAGCGTCCGCCCTGCTCAGGCTGGCCACAAACACCACTTCCGGGTCTGTGATCTTGGCCTTCAAGGTCATGTTTCGTCTTGCAGAATCATCTGGAGAAACAAAAATGGGACCAGAAAATTTTTAAAGTAAATCTTCCTATGGCTACAATATTAACCACAGGCTGTTAAACTGTTCTCAGTATTTTTCCTATATTGGGTATAGTGAAAGCACTAATTTTGAGTTGGTTAATTAATACTAATAATGAAATGATTATTTAATAAGTGGTAATTATGCAAAAAGATGTAATCCAAAACCTGCCCAAAACAGATCATTCCCATTTTGATCTTTGATATTTTGGGGAACAACGCTGTTTGGAAATTCTTCTGGTCAGAGTCAAGGCAGGCACTTGTATACACACATGAGAATGTGTGATTCTATGACACAGGGGCCAAGAGGAGGAAAACAGAGAGAGAAATAACAGGAAGAAAAAGAGACATCCTGATAAAGATGTTAAACTATTCTTATTTTTTACTTTGGCTTTACCCCAAGGATCAGAGTCAAGAGTCATATTATCTATACTATAAATATGTTCAAAGTATAAATGAATGCAGAGATATCAGTATGATTACTATTTAACAAACATTTAAAGTAAATGGAAAAATAACATTCTGATCTTGCCAGTGTTAGTTTCCAACTTACTGGCTTAGGCATTGCAGAGAAAACGCCTGACCTTAAGTAATAATAATTTAACAAGAAAATCACTGATTGGTATAAAGGTGATGGGATATAAAATACAGGGCAGGGCTCAATGTGGATTCAGCATATTCCCAGGAAAGAGTTAAAGGTGACATCTAAGGGAACCCTGCTAGCTCCTGCAACAGCCTCACCTTCTTCTATCTTTTCAACTGTTCCTCAACATGATACAGTTCTTCAAAGTATTTTCCTGGACTAAATGACCCACCTATAAAATAGCCCTCCAACCACTTACCCCAATTAACTTCCTTTCCAGATGAGTAAAGAATGTGAGTGACATGACAAGTCCCAGAGCAGAGTCCCTGCCCCTAATATGCTTCTACTATATACTTCTCACTTAAAAACATTTACTAAGATGTTTCTGTAAAGTATGTTTAAACCTAAAAGCCTAATTTTATTTTCTCAAACCCAATATGTCTCTTTCTTGCTGTTTGTAATTTGTGTTAAAATATACAAGCTGTCATCTAAGACAGATACAGTCTGCTAACCTTTTTCTGTCTGGACTTTCCCCATGGTAATGTGTCTTGATGGCATTTGTATTTCCTTCGCCGTATTTTCTGGGCTCTGAGGCACAGCTTTAATGAAGAAATCTGCCACAGTCATCAAAAACTCCACGCTGGCACACACATACAGCTTGTCAAGAACAGCATCAATTAGACTTGTGTTTTTGTCTTGTTTGTAATGAATATCAATCATAGAACTGCTGCTATCTTGGTCATTCTTTCGTCAATCATTCTGAAAAAAATACACACATATCACTCATTATTTTATCTCCCACTAAAAATAAAAATTATGAAAGTTTTCCTATGTATTTTAAGAATTCTTTCATCAATTACTTTTTATCTGAACATAAAATAGGACAGTGTTAACTGGATATAATAAACCAACTAGTAACCAAAACATGTTTCCCCATTTCCCAAACAAGGTGCATGAGATTAAGCAATTATATTTTATAATCACAATTTAATACTAAAGAAATATGATTACTAGAAATGACTTGAGCAAATATCAAAATGTATAAACGCAGTCCCAATATTTCACTAAATAAAAGAATTCATCTTCCTAAAAGAATTTATCTGCAAAAATCATCCTCTACATTTGAATTCCAAAGGTATTTCATGCAACTCAAACCAGCACACGTTTATCAAGGGTCTACAATGACAGTTCCTATGCAGCTCCACATGTATTGTAAAGACCAGGCTACCTAACAGATTTCGACATTTATCACCCCATCTAGAGAGCTGCGGACAGTTCCCTCGACGTAAAATTCTCATAGGAGAAAAACTGCTGCATGGCCACGCTACTCATTTATTTCTCCAGGAAATACGGGGTTTAGCACTATCCAATACATACTCAATAGAATACAAGAATAAGCAGCAACACAGCTTTTCTCCAAAGAAAACCAGTAAGTAAAAAATAGTACATGTCTCATTATTTCAAAAAGGAATAAAAAATTATTAGGCTACTGAAGTTACACGTTTCTAACTTCACAGTAGGCTGATTCTGTCAAAAATGTGTTGATAATGTGATTATGCTTGGGATTCTACTCCTATTAAAAGTGACAGAAATTTTGTAGAAGTGTTTTAAAAGACAGACAAAATAAGACAAAGGAAAAAGTCATAACTTTAAGCATTTTTAAAACATGATTCTGCTGAATGGAGATAATTTGAAAAAATATATCACCACGTATTTAACTACTGAAACTCACATTGTGGTAGTTCCATTTTTAAGACAGTACTCCGATTTATTAATAAACTTTCATTTAATATAACCATCCCAGCAGCTGAATCTGATATTAGCATTAATTCTTGATGCAATTCAGATTAAAGGTCTGATCAAAAAGACACAAATATTTTTTGAAGAACCCAAGCACAGCAAAGCCTGCAGTGATGCCAGGTTCAGGGTTAGCCGTGAGTGGCATCCAGCACCGTGCGAACTGACAGACCTGGACGTGGCTCTCTCGATGCCTTCTCTGAGATCATCAAGGGTGCATGTCTTCAGCTTAAGGCTGACATTCACTGAGCCATCCTTGAACATCTTCCCTGCAGAGGCCATCAGGTACAGTCTGAGCTCACCGAGACGAAAACTATCATTATGAAATGCAAGTTTGGACTCCTGCGGTACATTTTTCAAACAAAAGAACAATTAGCTTTAAAAATTATGTAATATTATTAAACATATTTAACCCAGAGCTAAAACACAAATCAATCTCATAAATTTTCAAAGCACAGGTGGGAAAACACATGAATGGAACAGTTACACATTGTCTATGAGTACATACGTACATACAAATAAATGCGTATGTGTCTTGATCCTCAACAATGGTTAATATATTAAAAGTAACCTGATATAGTTTGAAGCAAGTGACTAATTAGCAAATAGTTTTATCAGATAATATGCAACTCAGCTAATAAACATTAATGAGCTCTTCTGTAAACAACGGTGATAAGAATTAGGGACGTCATAAGAAAAAATAAGCCTTACTATTGATCTCAGTGATTTTTTTTTTTATTTAAGAGGAAAAAGAGAAAAACACAAAACAAAACAAAGCAGTGTAAGGTTACATATAATACAGAACTACAAAAAAAAAACATAACAGTAAGAAATCACCTGTTAATAGATTACATATTATCATCTTGGAAATAGTTGCTCAAATCACAGTATCAAAGAATACAAAGTAGACATTCAAACAGAGAGACTACAAACAGCTGTGTTCAATGATCCAAAAACATTAATATAGTCAGCTATTCAACATCCCTATACACACTTGCTGTTATATCCATTAGAGCTCTTTTTTTTCCCTTCCTCTCTTTTTACAACAAAATTTACACATTTTAGATTTTATTACTCCTTAGTTCTTATTACTTTTTTTTGGGGGGGGGGAATAAAGTCAAATATGGCAGAACAAAGCTGTCAGTCAAAACCAAGGATAGACTTAGCACATGATGTAGAACAGAGTACACGGTTATTAACAATAGTTATCAACGTTGTCTCTTGTTTCCTTAAAAAGATTTGTCTATCTCATTAGATATTATAAAGTTGGACAAAACAGTAGAGAACAAGACCAATAAAACTTAGACATTGTAAACATTACAGGACTTCCAAAGGAGACAATAGTCAAACCAGAATGGGCATCTTAGTGAATCTTATTGCCTTCAAAGTAGTTGCCTATACTCTCAGACTTGATACTATCCCACAGAATGGAACAGAGTCTAATCAGTCAAAACAAGATCGTGGGAGCATTACAGGACTTCAAAACTAGTTAATAGGAAATCGAAAAGAGTTACTATTATATATCCTAATTTTTTTAATTTTTCCCTTAATTAAAATAAACATAAGAAATAACTAAATAATTTTTTTAAAGAATAATAGTTACCATAGTGTCTGTCTTTTTCCTTGAGATATTTGGATAAAACTTCATATAATATAGCTTCAAATATTTCCATATCAAGAAGCCCAGAATAAAGCCTTTCTAATTAATAAGTGAAAAATTTTATAAGGCTTCAAGGCCACATAATGGGGAATCATGATTGCCACATATTTTCATATATTTGAATCATTACTTACATTAGGGAAACTATTCGGTATTCATACATGCGAGATTGATTTATTTCACTTATGAGTATGGTCTCAAGCTGCGCCCATTTATTGATAAATATCTCAATGTGATCCTTCTTTATAGCTGAATAATATTCCATTGTATAGAAATACCACAACTTTTTTATCCATTCTTCAGTTGATGGACACTTGGGTTGTTTCCAAGATCTGGCGATTACAAATTGTGCTGCTATAAACATAGGTGCACATAAATCACTGTGGTATGATGCTTTCAGTTCTTCTGGGAATATGCCTAGAAGTGGAATAGCTGGAATAAATGGGATTTCCAATCCCAAATTTTTGAGAAACCTCCAGACAGACCTCCACAAAGGCTGTACCAGTCTACACTCCCACCAACAGTGCAGGAGAGTTCCTTTTTCCCCACATCCTCTCCAGCATTTGTTGTTGTTGGTTTTCTTGATCCTGGCCATTCTTTCAGGAGTGAGATGGAATCTCAGTGTGGTTTTAATTTGCATTTCTCTGATGACCAATGATGATGAGCATGTTTTCATATATTTATTTGCCATTTGCATTTCTTCATCTGAGAATTGCGTATTCATCTCAGATGCCCATTTTTGGATTGGATCTTTGAATTTTGGAGGTCTGAGTTTTTTTAATTCTTTATATGTTTTAGACAAGAGTCCCTTGTCTGAGAGAGAGTTCACTAAAATCTTTTCCCAGTTTGTGGGTTTTCTTTTCACTATGCTGGAGATTTCTTTTGACATGCAGAAACTTTTTAATAAGAAGTGGTCCCAGTTATTGATTCTGGGAAGTGTTTCCCGTGCGGTTTGAGTCCTGTTCATGAATTCTCTACCTACTCCTATGTCTCCAAGGTTTCTACCCACTTTGTCTTCCAATAGATTTAGTGTTTCTGTTTTAATATTCAGATCTTTGACCCATTTAGATTTTAATTTAGTACATGGTGATAGACATGGGTCTAGCTTTAGTTTTCAGCAAATGGAGAGCCAGTTTTTCCAGCACCATTTATTAAAGAGACTGTCGTTCTTCCAGTGAACCTGCTTGGCTCCTTTATCAAAGATAAGGTGGTTGAGTGTGTTTGTAGTTGTGGTTATATCTTCTAATCTATTCCATTGATCTTCGCCTCTGTTTTGATTCCAATACCATGTTGATTTTACTACTGTTGCTTTGTAGTATAATTTCAAGTCAGGGATTGTGATGCCTCCTGCTTTGCCTTTGCTGCTTAGAATTGCCTTTGCGATTCTAGGTCTCTTCTGGTTCCAGATGAAATTTAGGAGTGATTTCTCTAGATCTATAAGGTATGTTGATGGTATTTCTATTGGGATTGCATTGAATCTGTATAAGAGTTTTGGGAGAATGGCCATCTTCACAATGTTTGTTCTTCCTATCCATGAGCAAGGGATGTCTTTCCATTTTCTGAGATCATCTTCAATTTCCTTTTTCAGTGTATTATAATTTTCACTGTATAAGTCTTTCACTTCTTTCGTAAGAGTAATTCCTAAATATTTCATTTTTTTGCTTGCTAATGTGAATAATCCAGTTTCTCTTATTTCCCTCTCTGTGATTTTGTTGTTTGAGTATAGGAATGCTATTGATTTCTGAGTATTGATTTTGTATCCAGCCACATTACTGAATTTATTTATTGTATCTAAGAGTCTTTCAATGGAGCTTAGGGGATCTTCTATGTAGAGTATCATGTCGTCTGCAAACAACGACATCTTAACTTCTTCTTTTCCTATCTTTACCCCTTTTATTTCTCTTTCTTGCCTAATTTCTCTGGCTAGTACTTCCAGTACTATATTAAATAGGAGTGGTGATAAAGGACATCCTTGTCTTGTGCCTGATTTTAAAGTAAAGGCTTTCAATTTTTGGCCATTTAGAATGATGCTGGCTGTTGGTTTGTCATAAATGGCCTTTATTATATTGAGGTAAAGACCATCTATTCCAATTTTCTGTAGAGTTTTTATCATGAATAAATGTTGGACCTTATCGAAGGCTTTTTCTGCATCTATAGAAATGATCATGTGATTCTTATTTTTGGCTTTATTGATATGGTGGATTACATTTATTGATTTGCGTATGTTGAACCATCCTTGCATTCCTGGGATGAATCCCACTTGGTCATGGTGTATAATCTTCTTGATGATTTGCTGGATCCTATTTGCCAATATTTTATTGAGGATTTTTGCATCTGTGTTCATTAGGGAGATCGGTCTATAGTTCTCTTTTTTAGTTGGGTCTTTCTCAGGTTTTGGTACTAGAGTAATATTTGCTTCCAGGAACGACTTAGGAAGGATTGCTTCCCTTTCAATGTCATTGAACAGTTTGAGGAGTGTCAGCATTAGGTCTTCTTTGTATTTCTTGTAGAATTCTGCAGTGAATCCATCTGGGCCTTGGCTCTTCTTTGTGGGTAAGGACTTAATTACATTTTCAATTTCAGTAACAGAGATTGGGTTATTCAACAGTTTTACATCCTCTTGATCTAGCTTTGGCACTTCATATGCTTCTAAGAATCTGTCTATTTCTTCTGTGTTATCAAACTTTTGAGAGTAGAGGTTTTCGAAATAGGTGTTGATGATCTTCTGTATTTCTATTGGGTCTGTAGTGATTTCTCCTTTTTCATTTCTTATTGCATGAATTTGAGCTTTTTCTTCCCTTTTTTAAATAAGGTTGGCTAGGGGCTTATCGATTTTATTTATTCTTTCAAAGAACCAACTCTTTGATTTGTTGATTCTTTGGATGGTTTTCTTAGTCTCTATTGCATTAATTTCTGCTCTGATTTTTATAATTTCCTCTCTTCTTTTGGCTTTGGGCTTGACTTGCTCTTCTTTTTCTAGCTGTTTGAGGTGTAGCATCAAGTTATTTATTTGTATTCGTTCTGTTTTCCTGATGTGGGAACTCAGTGCAATAAATTTTCCTCTCAGGACGGCTTTCATTGCATCCCACAGGTTCTGGTAAGTTGTATCTGTATTTTCATTTTCTTTTAGGTATTGTTTGATTTCTTCTTTAATTTCCTCTGTGACCCACTGATTACTCAAGAGTGTGTTATTCAGTTTCCATGTGTTTGTGGGATTTTTGCAGTATCTTTTATCATTAATTTCTAATTTCAGAGCGCTATGATCCGATAACATGCAAGGGATGATTTCAGCTCTTTTGCACTTGTTTAAATATGTTCTGTGAGCTAATATATGGTCTATTTTAGAAAATGATCCATGTACTGCTGAGAAGAATGTGTATTCCGATGTTGTTGGGTGGAACATCCTGTATATGTCTATCAAACCCATTTGTTCACAGGTATGATTCAGTTCTGTTATTTCTTTGCTCATTTTCTGTCTGGTTGATCTGTCCCTTGGTGTCAATGGCGTATTAAGGTCTCCTGTTACAATTGTGTTACTGATAATTTGAGTTTTCATTTCTGTTAATAATTGTTTTATATAACTTGGTGCTCTGGAGTTTGGTGCGTATATATTTAAGATAGTTATCTCTTCCTCTTGGAGTTTTCCCCTTACAAGTATGTAGTGACCTTCTTTGTCCTTTATGGTCATTGTTGGTTTAAAGTTCACGTTGTCTGCAAACAGAATGGCTACTCCTGCCTTTTTCTGGATTCCTGCTGCATGAAGAATTGTTTTCCATCCTTTGACTTTCAGTCTGTGAGTATCCTTCTGGGTTAGATGGGTTTCCTGTAAACAGCATATGGTTGGATTTTGTTTCTTGATCCATTCTGCTAGTCTGTTTCTTTTGATTGGTGCATTGAGACCATTTACATTAATGGTTATTACTGTTAAATGCTGGTTAATTGTAGGAATGTTATCTCTCTGCTGTTGCATCTTTATCTTTCTGTTCTGTTTAATTATTTGCTTTGCTTAGTGGTTTTTTTCCTTTGTGTATCTAAACTGTCTTTCAATATTTTTTGCAGGGTCGGTTTGGTGTTCATGAAGTTCTTCAGCTGTTCTTTGTCATGGAAGTATCGTATTGCACCATCTATTTTGAATGATAGTTTTGCAGGATATATCAGTCTTGGTTGGAAATCATTTTGCTTTAGGATCTGGAATATTTCACTCCATGCTCTTCTTGACTTTATCGTTTGTGCTGAGAAGTCTGCTGTGATTCTGATAGGTTTTCCTTTATAAGTGATCTGTCTTTTCTCTCTGACAGCTTTTAGTAATCTATTCTTGTGTTGGATTTCTGGGATGGTGATTATTATATGTCTGGGTGTAGTTTTATTTTGGTTATGAGTGTTTGGAGTTCTATATGCTTCACTGATCTTGATGTCAGTTTCTGATCTCATGCTTGGGAAATTTTCAGCTATTACTTCTCTAAATATCCTCTTGACATCCTTTATGTTGTCTCCCTCTCTTTCATTAATCCCTATCATTCTTATGTTATTCTTCTTTGCATCGTCTTGCAGTTGTTGAATTGTTGTTTCCTGATTCCTTGTTATTTTCAAAAGATCTTTCCTTTCCTGTTCACTAGCTGCAATCATGTCTTCAAGGTCTGAAATTCTATCTTCACTTTCATTAAGGCGGTTTTTACAACTTTCAGTGGAGTTTTTTATTTCCTGTATATCTCTGTGCATCTGCATTATGTATTCTGTTTGTTTCTTATATTGCTCGTCTAGGGATTCTATCTTTTTGTTTAGTTCCTCCAATTTTTTATCTGTGTTTTCTTTAGATATATTTAGAATCTCTTTCATTTCTTTTATCATTTCTTCTTTTATCTGGGAGATTATTTTGAGCTTGAATTTCTTTAAAGCTTCCTGGAGTTGTTTGTCAACTTCAGTAGCTATTATGTCCGATATATAAGGTGGATGGGATATATTTTCTTCTATATACATTGCTCCTAGGGTTTCCTGAGATGGGCTGGAGGTTTGAGGTTGTAATTTGGTCTTTCGTTTTGTCATTTTGTATATTTCTGTGTTTCAAGTGTTATTTGAAAGCTTCCTCAGGATCTGTTGAAAATCCCCTTCTATGCTTGGAGCTACTGAGACTCTGACACCGCACTACCCCAAGCCATTGGGTCTGCAGAACCAGTGTCCCTCCTCTGCCTGCTCAGAACTCCGCAGTTCCAGACAAGCTGGGCCTCAGGGACACTGTGCGCCCACCTGCCCCTTGGAAGATCCACAGCTCTTCAATTGCAGCCGGGTTAGGGTGCTCTCCACAGGCCGCAGTGCCTCAGGAGCCTGTGTTCCCTCCCTGCTTGCAGAGATATCCACAGTCCTCTAGGCAAAGGAAGGGACTTCTGCAGGCACTCCAGTTCCGCCCAGCTCCTCCTCTGCAGGAGATGGCTAGGTGCGGCTGGGCTCGGGGGTTAGTGTAGGCCCGCCCATCCGTCAGGAGCTCAGCAGACTTCCAAGTGTAGCCGGGGGGGATGGAGAGGCAGCTGTAGTGGCCTCTAACCCACTGCTCCACTTCTCTGCACCCAGAAGCCTGGGGGGTCCGGAACAGTCTGAGATTTGGGCAGACTGTGCTGGGCACTCACCACAGGCTGAGGTGCCTCAGGAAGCTGCGATGCCTCCCTGCTTGCAGAAGTATTCAGTCCTTCAGACAAAGGAACGGGCTTCTGCAGGAACTCCGGATCCGCCCAGCTCGATCTCAGTGATTTTACACCTTAGTTGAAAGAATAAACTAGAAGTACATTAAAAAGAACAGTCCAACGAGATGCTACACGTTATAAATAACTACATACCTTGCGATATATATTAATTTTTATTAATATTTATTAGCATCCGAACTTCCACAAAGCATATAAAGTAGTTAGATAAAAAGTACAAACAGTAAAAATTCGGAGAGGTACAATTAATTATTGTAGGCTGCAGGTTAAGAACATAACTGTGTGGTGGAGAATGAGGAAGACCAGATAAAAGGAAAGATGTCCACACGGGGAAAGCGTGAGCATGTGAGGTACTCTCAGGGCACAGGGCACCTGCCCTTCTTCCCTGGAAATGAGACCTAGCCAAAAAATAATCAGCCTTGGAAACCAGAGATGAAAAATGCCAGCCCCAACAGCCTATCTGTCCCTTACCTGCCATCACTACACTCTTGCTGCTCTTTAAGGGGGGTAAAGTGAGGATATGTGGATTAGGATGACAATTTTGGTCTCCAGTTTTCAAGGTGTATTATCTTCCAGTTGGGTCTTACATGGGGGGAAAACTATAAGCTTGAACATTCTAGTTAAACAACATAGGGAATGAGGATAGAAAGAAACATGGATGCCTTAGGGCTCAAATGATGATCTGCACTTTCAGTTCTAGAAATGGGGGCCTCAGTCTTCATTCCACCATAACGTAAGTCCACATACTCCAAGTAAGCCCAGATTTTACAAAGAACAGACCTGACCCAACTGATCAACCAACAACCCTATCAGCCACAGTGGCTCACTAGACACCATGGCTTTGTGAATAGCACCAATGACCTGCAGTCAGACACAGTGGTTAGAAGGCCACAATTCCTTTCATTCCAGGTAGGAGACTGCATGTAAGTGGGTTAAAATGACATTACTGCCAGTAAGCTTTGAATGCCTTCACCTTATGAAGAGACAACTATTTTGCAACTTTTGTTCTTTAACTATTGACAGAAATGACCTGAGTCACAACTAGTGATCACAAGACACTAACTTTCCTAATATGGCTCCTGATGTAGACAACTTAGAGACCCATTTTTTCCTAAGGGGACACTCACACATTGTAAGACAGAACCCCTGTAAGGAGAACGGGAAGTTATAAGTGGCCACTGGAGATACACTTATGACACTTGGACATTGCACCAATGTCTAAGACAAATCAAACAAAGCCACTGCAGTACAAGTGTGAGCTGAGGAAGAGTCTTGCACAACAAGCAGCAGTGAAAACAGACAGGAAAGGACAATGTACACTGACAAGAAAAGCTTGACGGTACTCAGTGTCTAAAAGAATACAAAAAGTAAACAAGGAAAGAAGTAAAAGAAGAGATGAAATTTGAAGACTGAGGAACCAACAGATAGTAGTCCTTAGATGAAATCAAGGTTCTTTTAACTGCTCCTTTCCTGTAAGGACATTCTCTGATGGTTTCATGCAGACTGGACAGCAGAAATTAAGACAGCTCACTGCATAAATCATGGACACTAAACCAAAGTTCAACAGTAACAACGTACAAATAGTATACTGCTTTAATCTTAGAAAACAGTATGAAATCAGTATATGAAAATGCACATTAAACAGATGTAATACCTAAAAATTCATAGATTTATGTGAATTACATATGCATAATAGGTATTAACATATGGCATAATTGATAGAATAAAAATATTATAGGACAGAATATAATAAAAAAAACAGCCTTCAAAAACACCACTGAAACATTAGCGTCTACCATTATAGAATTAGACTTTGGTTCTTAAATTTATTAATAGTATTATTAATACAAATTCACTATATATAACATTCATTTTATAGAAACACAATCACTGTTTACATTCATAGACAATCATGAATTTCAGAATAATCGTCCAAAGCTCTAAAGCCATTAAATTATTCTTAAATAGGTATCTACACATATGTATTTAGCTATGTCATAAAATGGAACATATAATTAATTGCACATATAAAAATCCTCTATTAGTGCAGATCAAGACACACTTTGGTGTCCATGTTAGCTAGAAAGAACTGGTATACCTTGGCCTACTGAGATTAAAAATAGAAATCCAGAGAAGACCGGCAGCAGAATCAGCACATGCACATGTGGCACAGGACAACCAACACTGGCAGATACCTTAACACTTCCTAATGAATACTTAAGTGACAAAACGCTAGTGTTTTCTTTTAATTTTAAAGAGAGTAAAACAGAACAGTAAAATGAAACAAAACAGTGATAGTGGATTTCCTACTATTGTTACTATACTGCACATTGTTATCCCCTAACAGCTGCTCAGACTACCGGCCCCAGGCCGCTTCCCTACTTTAGCTATTGTTCTCTGAGCCCCTGTGGCATCCAGTTGCTTGAGGGGTTGGCAGAGAGGCCTGGGGATGGCTTCCTTGTTGCTTCTCCTCAGCAGGCAGGCAGGCAACTATTCTTAAAACAAATACCAAGAGCAACAGTGCATCCCCACCAGACACTTTACTACATACCTGACTGATGTCACTGTTATAAAGGATAATGGACAGAGATTCAAAATGAAAGTCAAATTGGAGTGTGACGGTCTGGTCCACAGAAGGCTTTAAGTCTGTCAAATGTTCTTGTTCTGATGGTTTAAACATGAAAATTAAAATTATAAAGATTTTAAGTAAGCACATTATTTCATACATATTTTAAAAGCTGAGATAATAATTGGCTATACTAAATTTATGTTATTCCTTCCAGTACTCTTTAAATAATATTATGTGACAGTATATAAAAGCAGCAATGATTACCTTATATTTAGTACAGGGCAAAGTGGCAAAGGGGAGACTAAACAGTATTTCAAAGCAGTTTTTAACAGTTCTTCAATGTAAGATCATTTGTTACCATTTTTCATATCAAGGCATTTTCACCTGCCTGTTTCCAACCATCCTCAAGAGGTTACGAGACAGAAGGCACAGAAAGCCGGAACATGTGGGCCCAGGTTAGACAGTAAAAGCTTTGCTGCAGAGAACAAGTCTTACTACCTTTAAATACCCACACTGCCCACCTCTGCCTTCAGAAAGTATAGGATATAACTCAGCGGTAGCATCAGAGCTCAAATATGATGGAAGCTGGGGGGAAACTTAGGAATTTTGAGATGAGAGAGACTTTAAGAAAAATTTAGTCTTTTTTTCTCATATTTAGACAGGACAAAGCCTGCCTTCAGTTGCAAAGAGACTCAATGATTCTCTCAGAGACTGTTTCTCTCTTTGGTTACAATATAGGAGCTTCTTATCTTACAAATTCTACAAAAGGAAGCACTCCATAATTTTAACCAGGTAGGTTTCTCCAAACTGGAAAGTCTTTGTTTTTTTCTCCACTTTTCCTAAAAATAATTTACATTCCAATCTTCACCACCTTTGCAATCTTCACCTCTGTGGCTCGCATCTGAACTCAAATTTTCCCAAGTTCCACATGAACATCAGTGAGAATGGAAAACAAATCTGATCACAGGTGGATCTAATGAGATCATTAACCAAAAAGCATGCCTGTCATCTATGCTCTGTTCATGTCTACATAGCTCCTGTCTAACTGAGATACTCTGCTCCTCCAGCACTTGTCTAGAAGGCAGCATAAAGCCAAATGAAGGAGAACGTGTTGGCCTCACCAAGCTATGCAACACAAATAACTATCTACTTAAACCAGAAACCTGTTCTGTAAAATGTTCCCATCATCTGTGGTATCCCTAATTCCAAAACATGTCAGTCCACCTATACAAGCAGTGTTAGTATGGTATTATTTCTTGGCAGTTTTACCAATTAAACTGATGATCTGAGAGCATTTGCAAGCACATACATAACCGCCCAGCACCATTTATTACAAAAGCAAAGGGTACTTCCTCTTTTCAGCATGGAAATAGTAACCTATTTGCATTCTAATAAAACATCTGGTGTTCATTCTAATGACTTCAAAAAACTGTATTTGATAGAATTTGTTTAAGAAAGTAAAAGAAACTTTTATTCTACAACGACTATCATTTTAAAATGGCTGAATTTAAAAGGTCCACTGCTTTTTTTTTTTTTTTTGTCTTTTTCCTTTTTATTGGTACCGGGGATCGAACTCACGACTGCCTGCTTTCAAGGCAGGCACTTATGCTGCTGAGCTAAACCCCCAGCCCGGTTCAGTGCTTTCTGAAAGTTCAGTTTAATAATATGAAACAGAGCTGAAGTTCATATGACTGTATCCTTCTCCACATCAGGTAAGTAAAGCTTCTTTCTCAGGGTTCAGTCACCCACGGGTGGTGACACCATACCAAGTCCCTTTTCTCTCCCAAGGACTTTGGGACCAGGCCACACTGCTTGCCTACTGACTTCCTCTCAGTGTGCACTGCCTGCAAATGATCCCAAGTTCAGTGCCTGGGGAATTCTGCAAATGCAGCTTTCACAAGTCAGGGCAAACACGGATCATGTGGCAAGCATGAGGCTCATCCTCTCATCACAGATGACGGGCAGATCCCCTCCCCCTGGGAGTTTCCAGAGGCAGCTGCCACAGGCCCTCCCCAGTACACTGCCCAACAAGGAATGCAAAATTAAAGGGCACTCAGTATAAAGAGGGTACCGACAACAATGTTTCAGTCATCAAGCAAGCATCTTCATCTATTTCTACCTCTCAGGTAGTCTGGTCCACTTGGAATATCTTTCCTCACTCTCACAGCCTCCTGAACAGACAGTGTAGGGCTTGGCTGTGGAGAAGCTTCCCCAAGATTTTCCAGCAAAATTTTCATTAGAACTGTTAGATCATCTTCACTGAGAGCAACCTGGAAACAGGCAATAACTGTCAATATAAAGTAATAAAGAGTGTTTGCCTAGCATGTGCAACCCGTGTTCAATCCCCAGCACTGCAAAAATAAAAAGAGAAAGAGAAACAGAGATGGTGATGGCCAGACTGGGAGTTGGGAGGAGAAGTGGAGAGAAGATTGCCACCTGTCCAGTGTGAGACACCTCTCCTGGGAGGCCCCCTCTGCTCTGCCCATAGCCAGGCCCTGCCTCACCACCATGCTGCCTGGCCTCTGCCTAGCTGTCCCCTTCACAGCCCTGAACTCACTTCCAAGATCCCACCTTCTCATGCCCACTCCTCTCTCTTCCAGGGCCCATCTGCTCCTCCTCCTATGGTATTCACTCTGCTCCAACAAGTTCAACACCAGATGGTACAGTTTGATTTCTAGTCTCCAACAGAAAATAACAAGATTTTCTCCTGTTCTGTAGCTCTGTTCACAGTACATATGCACCTGGACATACATAGACTATCTTAACATATCAAAAACAATACCTCTTACAATAACAACGAACATAACTACAAAATATTTTCTAAAACCAAAACACACACTAGGAAGGTAGCATCTTTTCATCTTTAAACTTTACAAAAGAGTATTTTATATTTATAAAAATACAAAACAGCAAGGCTTCGGACTCAAGTAGATCTGATTGCAGCACCCTAACACTTTCAAGCTGTGATGCTGGCCGGGTTTTCTTAGCTTTCTTACATCAAGTCTGTTAGTCTTAAAACAAGAATAGTAGTATCTTCCTTACACAGTGTTGCAGAACAACACACTTACTACTGGCTATTAAAGTCTATTAAATCAGTACTTTCTTATTCTATCTTTTGTAAATTTCACTTCCAGACACCAGAATCGTAAAACTTTGTTTTCAGAACTTACACATGGTCTCACACCAACACGTACACATGCACAGTTAACTTCCGGATGCGACGGTAACCTATGTCCCCTAAATTAGATCCCTTCAGCCTGCAACACTGCCTAGTACCCCTCCTCAACGAAAATAAGGAGATACTTTTGCACAAGGCAGTGATCAGGGACTTCTTATTTGTTTCAGCCCCAGTCCTTGGATAACAGGAATAACACCAATTCCTTAGAACTTCCTCAGTGTCATTCCTATCTGGATACCAACCAAGTTATCACAGTAGCCCAAAGGGCAGCTGACCTCACCACCCTGTGTGCTTTGAACAAAAGAGCTATAGATCGCCTACTACACCGACCTTCAGCAAGGCTACAGGATAATTCTGAAAGGTGGCCCCAGAGTTCTTCAAGAACTGTCAAACAATATACTGAAAAGAATTTATTGGTGTCACCTGCCTGATATCTTTCTTAGCAGCACCCTTGACCCAGGAAATTACACGAACCGTGCCCAAAGCCTAAGTGATTCAACAGGCCTGACTCACTGACAGATCGGGTTGTGGAAATGTTATCCAGTGTGGCTGCACTACTGAATTAACAAGAGCCCTTTGGGTAAAATAATGATCATACTTTGATGCTAACCTGCTGGATTTACTGCTTTTTTCCTTTTTCCTTTTGATATATTTCAAGCATAAAAGAAAAAGAAAATACTATAATCCTCCCATGTGCCTACCACCTGGCTTCATCAAATCTTAACAAGTTACCACATTTCCTTCAGATCTTTTTCCCTTTACAGACATAGCTGAATCCTCCATGCAACTCTGTGAGAGCCCGTTCCCACATCCATGGAAAGACTCCATCCCGAGTATGACAATTATTTTCATGAATGCTTTCTAACATTTACCATTACTACATATCCTATAACTTATGCAACCCTTGCTTGTTAAAATATTTTCAAGTAACATAAAACTGTACTATCATTTTGCAATTAATTTTTTTCATTTTTATCTTTAAGATATGCTATAATTCTGGTTCATTTATTTTAGATGCTTTATAATTCCCAAATGTGAGTAATTATAATTTTATCCACATTGTCCCATTGACAGACATTTACATTTTACTTTTGCTTTCAGGAAATCTGTAACTCTACAATCTTTGAAAGGAAGAATCAAATATTGTCCTGGAATCTAATATCTTAGCAATAAGGAGAAATTGAGGCACAGAAGATATAGTCTGGAATACAGACTACCCTACAACTTCAGAGAAAAAACTCTGCAATATGTAGTGCTCTGTGAACTGAAAGAAAGAACCCATGCTCTGGAGTATCAATCATTCAGCCACTCTTTCTCATTTAATACATCTACTTGTACTCACTGGGACATCTACTTAAAAACCTTCCATTTGCACAACAAGCTTCTACTTTAAATGCCTTCCTAAATGCTCCTCCAACCCCTTCTTATCACAGAACCAACCCTAGAATAACCACGGATACCAAAACTACTGACATTATAGTTTGGTTGGCTTTTCACTCGTTCAATTTGCTTCCTCTCTCCCCACTATCTTGACACGTGCTGTAGAGCTTCCCACTTCACACACGGGTACTTGAGAACCACAGGGCTAGTACACTCCCATAGCTCCTGTCCCCGGTCTCTCCTGCTCCCGGGAGCTGGCACAACACCTGCAAAGACTGCCTCTGAGACGCTGCTTCACTGCTCTGCTACCAACACAAACCTCTGCCTACTCAAAGTGATACTCCAGGAGGCTTCCTACACCTGAAAATACTACTCCGTCACTGTACAAATATTGTGTCAATCGAAAAACTTTAATTTAAAAAGAAAATCACAACTAAAAAATCTCTGTGGTACGTGAACATCACTTTTCATTCTCTTACAATTTAAACGCACTAAAATTTTAATAGAATTTTCCAAAATTAAGAACAGTAGTTTCAGCAGACTCAACAGGTTTATCTTAGTCCCCACCCCTCTCCTATGTGTGCAAGTGTGCACACACACACGCATGTTGCTAGGTCAAGTGCTCCCCCACAGGGCTACATCTGCAGGCCCTCAACTGCACCAACTGGCCTGAAACCTGAGCCATTGTACCAGCTCTTTCAACATTCTTGCTAGTTTTACCACACAGCTAATTAAAATGTAATAAAAGAGCAAGCGACAAGGGTGCTCTCACTTGATAGAAAGCATCTCTTTTAATACACTAGAACTGCACTGTGATCCACCATGAAGGTCCACCTACAATGGCCATCTATCTCATGTGATCCGCATACCTGCATAGGTTTTAACTTTCCTTTTATCTCGATCCCAGGAATTTCCATGTACCAGGTTGCTGATAAGTTTCGTTGTATAGACAAAAGCATGTTTACTGGTTTTAAGATTTCAATGTCATCCTGTGGCAAGTCAGCTTGCAAGATAGTTCTGAGAGGAGAAACAAGATCATGCTTCCATATACGCTTTAAATTGACATTTAAAATGACAATATCCCACACTGTTTAAGAGTTTCCACAAGGCACCTTCCTAAATACATAAAAGCTACTATCAGAACTCTTTTAGAACATATTTCTTTCCATAAATCAGAGCAAATCAGAATAAAGTTTATATATAGTTATCAAAAACAAAGACATAACTTCCAGAAATTATCACTGTATCATTTGCTATCTTTCACAAAAACTATATGATACAGCAGCTAGTATCTCATATTTGTACTCTGTGAAAACAAAATAAATGAAGCAATCATATACTCAGTCCTCAATATGTTACTTCTCCAAATCCAAAGAGAAAAACACATCAAATCTAAAGTGACTCACATGGCAATAAACATTTCTAACTTGCCTACAAACAGCCATTTGCACGAGGAAATAAGAACTCTGGCCGCTAAACAGAGTCAACACCTTCCCATCTGGATTCAAAAATCCTTTAAGCACCACACTACAAATACTAAATCTTACTACAAATTTAGGAAGAACTAGCTATGAGCAAATGAAATGAAGATGTATTTCTGAGCAAGTACATACATTCTGTAACATTCTCCATAAATTTTTTTTCTTTGTTCCTTGAGATAGGCTCTTGCTATAATACACAGCATAGTTTGGAACTTGTGAGCTCAAGTGAGCCTCCTGCTTCAAGTACTACAGGCATGAACCACTAATCCCAGCTAGTAAGCTGATATCTTTTAACATGTAAGTTTTCACAGAATGGAAAATAACATTCTAAACTTGGTACTACAAAATACAGATACTATAAAGCACAGCATTATATTGACAATTAGTCAAAAATGATTAAGGTTTCATAATTAAACAATGAGAGTAAAATATCACTATTTTAATCCTAGGAAAACTATGTAAAAATCTTCTTTCTAGCAAATTATGACAGTTACACACATAATTTTACCTGGACAGCTTCAATTGAGTGAGTTGGACCTTCATTTTATCAACGACTGGAGGGAAAGGGTAACGTTCTGCAGGAAGCAAGCTAAAGCTGTTTTCCACGCTGATTAAACCGAGATCTGCCACCACAGCGTTAGACGACACTGAAGACTGAGGGATAATAATAACCGGTGCTTTCAGGTCCACATCCATCGCAAGGCGGAAGCTCTTCTGGGCCAAGTCCCTCACACTAGAAGCAGCTCTCTCTGCAGCCTGCATGGTAGCCGTGCTCAAAGCTTCCTTGGCAGCTTGGAAGTTGTTGAGGAAATTCTGTTGGAAGAGAATGATAGTTAAAGACTTCCCCCCAAAAGATGTTTGTTCTCCAAAGGAAAACACTTTCAAAAGTACGTGCTGCAAAATGAACAACTAAATAAGCATAATAAAAGAGATTATTTATGATTGTGTACGTGGAGAAGAGTAAAGTCTAGGAAGATATACCCTGCGCTATTAACAACAGCTACCTCCAGGGAGTAAAGATTCTTAACTTTCATTTATATTTTTTATTCTTTTTTTATTTCTATTTTTAACCATTAATTTTATGATGAAGTTCTGATATGATTCTTTTTAAAATGTTTCTTAGTAACTATGCCACATGCAAGGAAAGGAATGGAGGACAGCACTTTATCTCCCCAACAGTAAGTTCTATTCTGTACCTCTAGGTCGCAGTAAATACAGTCTACTTTTAAAAATGAGGGTTCAGGAAGCTTATTACTGAGTTTGTTTCTAATGTACTGCATATGGATGGACACAAATGGTTAACCACCTACAATTCTGCAATCATGACTAAGAATCAAAACTTCTTTATTTAGGTAGGATGCATTTTCATCTCCACGCAACCAGAAAGATTCTTCCCAGCAAAGAAACAGTTGCTCTTACAACTCATGTTCTTAATATCCACCATTTGTCATAAACTTAACCTCTTCCTCTTCTCCCGAAATAATTCACTTTCTACACAAGTGAACATGACAGTTCAGAGACAAATTCATGAAAGATAAGCTCTGGTTAGCAACCCTGCTAAAAGCAGTAAGCAGACTTAAAACTTTTCAGCATAGGCTACTTCCATGACAGATAAAAACAAAAGAATTCTATGGTCTTAGTGATCACAAATATAAGCAACAGCTGTAAATTCTAATATTAGTTCTTAAGATACTTGCCAAACTTCCTTTAAAAGTTCTTTTAGCTAAACATCTCTACAAGCATTCCCATAAACAAGTACTACTAAAAAGTCCTAAATTAAAAAGCACTTGTAAAATACACACCTAAAAAAAATGCTGGAGAAAGCTACTTACCAATGAGTTTTAAAATTCACTTAGTTAACCATCATCTAAAGATCTCTGACTGCAGTAATCTGGCTGGTGTTTGGGTGTTTAACACAGCCCACTGTGAAGACCTGGACTCCCTGGGTTCAGGAGTACAGGCAATTATTTAGGCCCCAATGAGAAATAAACACATACTGAAACATACACTTACCAACAGAGACATGAAGAATTTATGAACGTAAACGATCTGAATACAACCCACTTTGAGACTAAGTCTGCCATCCACTTTAGACACGTCAGCATAGGCTTCTCCTTCTGTGGCGTCTGGATACAAAGTCATCTGGAACCGAAAGACTTCCTCTCCCAAGATGGAGACAGCCTGAAAGGATGAGATCATTGGCTTTGGCACCGGAGAGTTGCAGGCCCTTCTCTGTATCACAAAGTTCCTCATTAGAGAAAGTGACCCCCGATTCAGCCTTAAACATTATTAGTTAACCCAACTTATTTGACAGTAACTTTTTTCCTATCGTTATAAAAAACCCTTTACTAAAGGCAGTATCAGTCCATCATTGCACTTTCAGAAGTAACCAAAAGGCCTAGTGTGCACATGACAGGAAAGCAGGTGGTCACCATCTATATCCCCACCCTTAGAGAAGGCCTCATGTGACAGACTAGTAAATGCATTGGACAACAACAAAAAAGCATCTCAAATATAAAACACAGAAGACATTTCAGTTGAGAAATCAATTTTTACCTTTTTGTAAATGGACTTCAAATCAACATTTGTTACTATGATATTCTGAAGTCTGGCAAACATATCAGTCTGTTTTGGCTTCACAGAAACAGAGGCGTCCATTCCTAGGGAAGGCAAGACTTTCACAAAGGATTCATTCAATCCAGATGAGTCAAGTGAGCAGTGCTGTGTTCAGTAACATACTACTAACATACAGAGTCAACACAAGCTATTATTAGACATACTGGTATTGTTATACCAGTATTCACGTATGAGGTATGTAAGACAGGTTACACCTTTAAGTACTTCATGCATCTTACATAAAAGTTGTGAGTTTAAAACCAAATAAACAAAACACCTAGCCAGACCTGGAGGTGGAGGCCTATAACCCCAGTACTCCGGAAAGCTGTCAGGAGGATCCCAAATTCAAGCCCAGCCAGGGCAACTGAGCAACTTCAGAAGAAATTAAGTTCTCCTGGCTCAAAATTACAAAAAGTTTAAAAACTAGAGTGAGAGTATAGCTCAGTGGAAAGCCTCTGGATTCAATCCCACAAAGGAAAGACAGGAAAGAAGGAAAAGAGGAGGAGAGGAGGAAGGGTAATGTGCTGCTTCATTCTTCTTTCAAACTGACAACATCAAAAAGTCACAAAGTGTCTTTCAGAAACTCCTTTGCCTATGCTACATATGGGGAAAAGGCAAAATAAATGAACTATTTTTTAAAAATTCTGTGATGTCTCAATTATCAGATTATTCTAAAAATACAAGTACAGAAACAAATTAAGGCCTCAGATATAATCTGAAATTTTTAAAATACACATGGAATGTCTCAAGTCAGAAAAGAATTATAACAAATTTACTATAAACATTTCCAAATATACCTTTAACCTTCAGTGTAAGGAAACAATGTTTGACTCATAAGAAATTCACCCCTACAAGCTCACTTTTGCTGGATGTTTATATAACAAAATAGAATTACTCACTATGTATTTTAACATCAGCTACAGAACATTAATAGCATCTAATTCAGCTGTAACCTTTAAATCGAACATATCCTTTTTAGAAATGGTGCCAGATACTAAAAAGTAATAGAAAATTTGTGATTGGCAAAGTGTAAAGATGATAGAACACACAAAATAATCTCAAATTCAATAAAATAAAATTGTACTAGGAGGAGCCAAAAAGCTCTCCATTAAGATAAAATGTGACTTTGAGTCAATTTTCAAAAACCAACCCAAAATAGCAGTTTCCCTTCACATTAAGAGTAAACATAACTACTGTTAACATCCTGATTGTGTTATTCATGACATGAAAATTTCATTGATTTTCCTTCCAGAATAAAATAAAACACTTTAAATTAGAATTCTATTCTATTTGTCTAAAAGTTTGATTTTAAAACCTGTCATATATTATATCAAAACAGTAACTAATACAGAAGTAAAATATGTTGACTAGTTAACACAGTTCATTTTATTTACTATGGCACTTATTATACATGTTATTTAACTATGGAAGCAATCCAATTTTACTACAGTATATGCAATGGCTCTATAAAGAATTGTAAAATAAATTCAGAATGGATAAGATATAAATATAAAGGACTACAGTTCTTTTAAAGTTCTTTCCTATAAAACTGCAAAACCATCAGGATATGTATTAGTAATTAATCCCCATTACATGATGATAAGCTGGTTTTTTCCCTAATACCAAATGTGGCAACATCAAACCATGAAGACCAATCATACAGCAAAACCACAAGACTGTTTCTATGAATTAAAATTGCTTGTAGGTTATTGTAATTTTAAATGTTTATTTTTCATGTATTCAACTATTTTTCTATGTATTCTATTTATATGTTATAACAGAAGACTCCAAGGCTATTACCTCTAGATACTGTACTGCTGTTGCAAGCAAATTAACAATAAAATGGGTAAAACGCTTTTACTCTAGTTTAGAACAATTCGCTATCTTCCAAGGTTAAAAAAAAATCAGATCCTTGTATCAGATGTAATGGTAATAACAGTTTTATTCTAAAGATCCCAGTAATACCAATCTATTCTAATTGAATTACTGTATGTTACAAGTTCATATCATACAATGTGAAAAACCAAAATGATGCTTGCTCTACAAACCAATACACATTCTCTATTGACTGTAGATACTTCAGAGCTAACATTTCACAGCTCAAGGTATCTGCCTAGCAAACATGTTCCCAGATCTATTTAGAAACAGAATGAGTCCATCTTCTCTGTGAGATTCCTTCAGTGCGCACAAGGCTTGAAGCCTGCTCAGCACTAGACAGGACTGGGCGCAATACAATTTTGTAACTATGCGTGACTGCATTCGAACTTTAACTTCTTCCTTTCTCATTGCTATTGCACTGAAGAATGCAAAGAGATGTCAATGCAAAAAAGATGCTATCTAGCCAGTAAAATAAAAAAAAACACCATTAAACAACATTTATTTAAAACATTTCAATAAACTGATGTATAATCCTATAAGGAAAAATTTTGAGTTCTTTCAAAACTAACTTAAACTGTCAAATCAGGTATAGTAACATCAAGATAGTAAGTATCTTCTTAGCTTAAAATACATTACAGTATTATATGAGAGAAAGCATTTGACCATTACTCAAAAATTAATACCAGCTTTGATGGCAATACTTCTGGACTCCCTTACAAGTGGTTTTAGCTCAGATTCCTTCCTAGAAGATGACTCAGAGGATGGAACAGCCGATGACAAAAAATCCATAAGGGAAAGTAAAGCTTCTAAATGAAGTAACATGTCTAAGGATGAAAATGAAACCTAAGAAAACAGAGAGGCAGAGTAAGACATAGTAACATTTGTGTTAAGTTTCAACACACACAACTAGCACAAGAGCAGTTCAATTAAAGAAAAGCCCTTAAAAAAATGAATTACTACCAGCATCAATTCTTAGAAACACTATTATGTTAATTGTAATCAGTCAGTAAACCAATACTCTTCCCACTCCTGTGTGCAAACATAATTCTATTGTCCACAGGGTTTGAGTTTTAAGAAAATGTATAGGAAGCGTCCCAACACTGACCCATTTGCACAAAGGGAATGTGAACAACATCCTTAATCCTAACGCCAACACACAACGCTAACATTTAATGCTGAATCAGTATCAGGCCAAATATCTATGGACAGCATTTCCTTGAGAATACATTATTTGTTGTATAAGTAAAGAGCAATTTACATCTGGGAAACAAGCAATCTCTTTATAAATCAAATTAATTTTTATAAAAAGTGTATTTTAATTCTATATGCACTGGCTTTATCGACAAAAATTAATCTATTTTTATTTTCACAATATTCTAATGTTAGCACAACCTTACAACTCAAAATGGCTATGAAGCTACATTTAATCATTACCAGCTTACCTTTAGTCTCTGTTTGGTATTGTCATGAACAGTTTTAAATTCCGGTCCATCACTGTCTGCCTACAAACAGTGGGTAATTAAATCAATGGATTACAAACACTAAAATTGCATGTACTGAATAAACATCCATTTTTTACTTATTAAAGTATGCTATTAAAACACATTTCTTATAGGTAAAGAACATGATTTAAACCACATCTCCCATCCTACAGATGAAAAGAACTACTCTGGAGGAAATACTAATGGACAAATCTGAACTGCAGGGGAAATGCTTGTGTACTGGATGATAATACACTCTGCTTCAGAACACAGCACAGCTTCTCTGTTCCACTTGTCCAAACCACTTGTCTGGTTTCCCTAGAGAAACCAGAAAGTTAACGAGTGTGTGCAGATGCTTTCAAATTCATCGCAGTCAACCCAAGGATAAAGCACACTTTCAAAGGAGAAAAACTGGAGCACTAAACATGAAGGGAACAGACATAACTTAGCATATTCAGGAGTTAGACAGAAAGCTGGTACCTTGGTCAAGGCCATCTTCAGGAGCGGCTCCTTAGTCACGCGAGAGGAGCGCACGATGTGCAGAGGGCCTCCTTCTGCGTCTGGGGGCAAGAGACAGGCTGGTCAGCACTGCAAATGCCTCACACTTCTTACACACCATGAACAGCCAGTTACATTAAGGTATGTTCATCAACACTAAGAATTTTACACTAAATATGAATTACACTGCTAAATTTTAGTGTAAATTTTACACTAAATATGAAATCATGCTTCAAGAAGCCTGGCTTTGAAAAGAGAGAGAAAAATCCCTAAAAACAACAAACCCAGTACCAGTCAATTATATAACCTGTGAGATGTGAAAAAATGTTCAGCATCACTGATCATTCAGAGATGCAAATGAAAACATCACTGAGATTTCACCACACCCCGGAAAGAATGGCCAGGATCAAGAAATCAACCAATAACAAATGCTGGAGGGGCTGTGGGAAAAAAGGAACCCTTCTTCACATTGGTGGGAATGTAAACTGGTGCACCCACTGGGAAATCAGTGTAGATTCCTCAAAAATCTAGGATTGGAGGGCTCACAGTCTAGCTATTCCCAACTGGGTGTCTTCCCAAAAAAATTAAGAACATCATACCACAGTGATACATGTGCACTCATGTTTATAGCAGCACAGTTTATAATAGCCAGATCTTGGAAAAAACCTAAATACCCAGTGATTGAGGAATGGATAAAAACAAATGTAGTGTTTTTATGCAATGGAGCACTACTCAATCATAAAGAAGGACAAACTGGAGACTTTTATAGGTAAAAGGATACAACTTGAGACCATACTCATTAGTAAAATAAATAAGACACACATGCGTAAACATCATATTGTCTCATTAGCATTAAAAGCTGAAAGAAACAACATATATATGTGTATATATATTTATATATAAAAACAGTCAAGATAATTTAAAAATTATGTAACATTTGATACTACTACTATTACTCATTTGAGCAAATCACATATTATATGCTATAAAGAACAAAACTATAAAATACATAAAAGCATGGATTATTCTCAATATGAGCTTGTTTTGTTTTGAGACAGGGCCTGGCTATGTAGTGCGGGCTGGCCTTGAACTCCCAGAGCTTCTCCTGCCTTGGCCGCTTAAGTGCTGGGGTCACAGGCATGCACTACCACGCACGGCACAAGCTTGTTTTCCTAAAGCTCTTCCACAGAGTTCTTATAAACCTTAAATGTCACCAGAAACTTTTAAAAGTTGTCTCATATCACATTGTTCCTTTTCTATGAGAAATCCAGCATAAAGATGAAGACAGCTTAGGAAGAGGAAAGGGACAAGTGTGGGGACAGGTGAGGGAGGGAAGGGAAAGGGGATGAAGATGTGTGGTGTAAGGTGTCAACTCCACACAAGGGAAGGGAACTTTACACACTACGCACATGTACTAGCACACTAAAACTAAGAAAGAGAAAATGAATTCAGGAGATCCAAGAGACTCACAAAACAACAATTTAGTTTTTACTTGAGGGGAAAAGAGACTTCTGGATTATGTTAAATTTTTCCTTCCATAAACTTCTATATTGCTGAAATTTCCTTTTTCATAAGCATATAGTGATATACATGAGAAGAAATTTTAAAATACATGTAATTTTGAAATGAATAGCAACAAATAAACTAACTCAACTTTCCCAAGTAAGTCCCTGTATGTACCCAGGTCCTAGTCTCCTGATGGATCAGCTCTCGTGGCACAGTTACAACGAAACAGTGCCTTTCCTAAGTACTGAAGTATCACACACAGTGACAAGTGGCTCCTTTTCCAGAAATACTCTACTCTACACTACCTGAGTATGTATGTGTAACTAGGTAAGATGGTAGGTTTTAAACCGTCACATGCCTTCGCATCAACACATTTAACCTGAATGATTATGGTGACACATGCGGGGTGGCGATCCAGAAGACCACCTGCCTACTGCATAACTCACTGACCAGTGAAATCCAGGCACCGCATGCTGACTTGCTGGAGATAAGCTTCAGCGGTCACGGCATAAGCTTGAACTCTAGCTTCCACTCCAAGCTGCAGGACACTGAGCTCGTGCACTGGCCTCCCACTCTTTTCCGCCTTTTTCATCAGCATCACCATAACCTGTAGGAATGCACCAGTATTACTACCCACGATTTCACTGCTGCACAAGAATTTAATAAGGACACTGATACAACACTGAGTCACACAATGTAAAAACGTCCACCTTCTTTGGTGACTGGAGGCGGCATCATTTACCCGAGGCGACACCTATGCTTGTTCAGACTGAAGCACTGCCACTTTTTTCTAGTGGTTTTCTCCACCCTGACCACTGTCCTCAGGGAAGGGAACTACCATAGTATCTACAGCAAATCATATTAGAAAGGACTGACAGGTTTTCCATCTACATATGTTAATTACACACTTGTCAAAAAATTGACTCCGATCAGTCTTTTAATTATCAAGCTTAAAAATCTTCAGTAACTAAGCTAAGCATGGTGGCACACGCTTGTAATCCCAGCACTCGGGAGGCTGAGACAGGAGAATCATATAGCAACTTTGAGACCAGCCTGGGCTACAAAGTAAGCTCAAGGCCAGACTGAACTGCAGAGGGAGACACTTTCTCAAAAACACAAACAAATAAAAATAAAAATAAAGCTTATGTAACTGATATTACACAGAAAACATACTGGAGGTTTAACAATCCAGAATCTAGTTGTGAAGTGAACACAGAGCCCATTCATTCATCTTTAGCTCAGAGGAAGAGCATGACATTTAGAGAACTACGCAACAACCAGGTATTTTGGGAAAGGTCCGTGGTTCCCTGTACGCTCTATGCTTTCTCACAACTTCATGCCCACTCCAGTCCATCCTGCCCCCCCCTTTCTTAATCTCCTTTTCTCAGGTTATTTACTGCTGCTCTTTTAAAAGCTCAACTCAAAGTTACACTTCCTGCTGGAAAACTCAGTTTAAACACTTGCGGACCCTCTCGGTTTGCTCAGATGCACCTTCCCTACCACCAGTGCCACAACCTTAACAGAACCCTAACTGAGCACATCTTTAAGGGGGAACAAACACTTCCGAGCTCAAGGTCTAGGCATCTAAATACCTAGCACGTGCAATGAATACGTGCTGAGTGTGTGCGTGAGGGAGAGGAAAATCTACCTGACCTTTCCTCAACAATCTGTAAATGGAAGTACACTGACCGAGTACCATTCTGCATGAGTACCATAACGCTTAGTGTACACTTACTGGTTTTATTCTCTTTAGAATTTCTAACATTTGTAAAGGATTTTGCATCACTAGTTCCCTGTCTTGTTATGCTTAGATAATAAAAAACGCAAAGCAAGACACATTCTGGCTGTCTCATAATCATTAAAAGGAAGTTATAGAAAATTCTACAGCTTTCTCTATGTAATCTTATATCCCCCAAACATAACTCATCCTTAAACTCTCAAATTTTAAACATCATTACATGTAAATAGCCTACCTAAGATTTTTTTCACCCATATTAATTACCAGAAGCTTATTTTAATACAGGTAATTCTACAAATCCATTAACTTACCTCTCTACAAAAACATGAAAATCACCTACCTCTTTAATTTCAAAATTCAGCAGTACATTAACAATGTTTACAGATCTAATTTCTTCTCTTTCAGCTCTTGAAGCATCTTTTGAAGCTTGTAATCTCTGTGATGTAGAAACTTCAGGGGCATCTTTGATTTCACCTACAGATGTTAAAAAGAAATTCATTCACTTCTATGCACACATTTCTTACACACTCAGGAGGACATGTAGAAGTGCTCTGGACCTAATGAAGGAACTAAAAATCCATAAACCAATAACCCTTCTGGCCCTCAGAAAACCCACAGTTTAGTACAAGAGACATATACATTTCAACTAAAAACAAAAGACTAGGCATGGTGGCACATACCTATAAAAAACAAAAGACTGGCACTCTGGGAAGCTGAGGCAGAAGAAAGGCAAGTTCAAGCCCAGCATGGGACTATTAACAACTCAGCAAAACTATGTCTCAAAAAAATAAATAAAATACTAAAAAGGCTGGGGATGCATCGCTTTGAGTTCAATCCTCAGGAAGGGTGGATTGACAGACACACAGACACGCATGCACACCCACACACCTACACCCACACCCACACACACACACACACAGTCTGCCCACTAGCCAGCCAGGCAGCCATACCTACTCACATGGAGTGGACAAAGGTTAACAGACTCTAAGGTGCACAGATGACACTAAACAAGGCACAGCCTGGTTCCAGCGTGGGGAAGAAAGGCCTGAGGGCGGAGGCATCCTCCAAGCAGAGCTGAAGACATGCTCCCGAAGAGTGGCTCCCTACAGCTTCACATAAAACTCGGGTAGATACGAGACCCTCCACGGTGGGACCGGTCGGAGCACAGTGACCTCTGGGCAGATGGGGGCACTATCTAGGCCTCGCGAGCCATGCTGCACCTCACTCACAGGGATGACACAGGAGCACACACTATAAAAACTCTGCCTCGCACACAAGATGTGTTCATGGATGTTACAATACAGTCAGAAAAACCCTGAAATCCTATGTTTCACTTTAAAAAGGGGCAAAACGTTTTAAATCTGGTACCATCTGGTGTTATAAAGGCACGCAAAAGCTACCCAGTAGGAGTACAAACCTAATACAAGTTCTTTAGTGAGCAATCAGCAAGATCTGCCAAATGATTACATCAATTTGTTAGATTTTTATGTTACTAATAAATTTAAATTAATAAAGATTGCACAGGCTTTAACTGATATTTTCTTATGACACACAAGTGCAAATTCAGTGCAACGTGATACAAATGAAACTTTGGAAGCGTGAAATTTCTGTCAGGAGAGACTTGCTAAATAAATTATGGCACGTACTTCCACAGGCTCTAATACCAGGCCGCCATTAAACAGAATGAAAGCCGCAGGCATGCTGGCAAAGGCCTGTAATCTCAGCACTCTGGGAGGCGCTGTAAATCAAACTCAGCCTGGGCAGCTCAGCAACACAACAAGACCCTACCTCGAAATCTAGGAAAGGGCTGGGAATGTAGCGCTGTGTACAGCCCTAGTACTTGTGCCCTTCGGTGCCATGAAAAAAAGACAAAAATGAAGACAGCCTATAGGGAGCATATAAACAGATATAAAAAGTACACACAAAAGATACTGATAATTTAGGAAAAACATAGCAAGGTTCACAAACACAGGTGCTAATTTGAAAAACACTGAAAATTATATCAATATGTGTGTATGCATAACACATTATTTATATACATAAGTGTGCGTGTGCGCGTGTATATACAGCAGCATGGAAAGTATGTAGTGGTTAAGCCAAAAAGGCCGTATCTGATCATTTAAATTTGCTTACATATTTATTGCAGCATGTTCTGGGATCTTTGGAAGGAGTGATAATTTATCAACTATTTTAATTCTTACAGACATCTGACTACTAAGCCTAATTTAAAAATCATATGGAATGTGCTACCACAGCTTAGTGGCAACTTAATTGCAAATTTAATAATTACTCCAGGACTTCATAATACCTGCTTGCTTAACTAATAAGAGTCAAGCATCTTTAACCACGATGTGTTATTTTATGTTTTTGCTTTTATTTTTAAGACAGGATCTGTGTAGTTCACACTAGCCTTGAACTCACCACGTAGCACAGGCTGGAACTCAGGACAACTCTCCTGCCTCAGGCTCCTAAATGCTGGGCCATCAGCAGGCAGCAGCATGTCCAGTTAACACATTTCCACTGGGTGGCACTTTGTTTATTTGCTGGTAATACAAATCCAAATCATGAATGTGTACCTGCTTACCTCACGTGTCCTGTCTGTGCTGGGCTGCAGGTGCAGCACAGGGGTAGTATGTGCACCTTAACTCCTAGACTCTGGATTCAAATCCCAACCCACCATACAGAGAAGAGAACGATGTCTTCTTATTGTCTATCAAACTGCAAAATAACCGTGAAATATTAGCCACCTACTGTGCATCTCTTACCTGTCTCTGGTACTCTTGGTTTCACTTTATCTAACTCTTCAGGAGTTTCACCAAGATTTTCCGACAGTATTCTAAACAAAACATTAAGATCTTCTTGATTTAGACAAACCTGTGAAATATTAGGTTCAAAAGGTAGATATATTTCATTTAAAATGCAGCAGTTTATTACAGAACATTCTCAGAAACAAAGCATGAAGCACAGAATAACCCTACCTTACCAAAAATATATACAATTACTACGCACGTGTTTCACTATTTCATGTTAACATTTTATTTTCAAAGATAGTAACATAAATCAACATTCACTCCACTGACTTAATTTATATTATTTTTTTCCTGAAAGGTATAATTAGAGAGTTGATTTTTTTAAAAGACATTCTGCAAATACATCCAATTTTGTCTGTTTGTTTAAATTGAGTGAAACAAAATGGCTGTTTTCAGTTACCAGGCACTTCTCCCAATGCTATAATTATCTTAGAGGTACTACATAGATGACCTTAAAAATTAAGTGATATATGATATACAGCAGACATGAAACCAGGAAAATTTGTGCACAGATTTCCTTCCATATGTACAGAAAATGTAAAAGTTAAATATTACTTATTTAGAGATTTTTATTGAAAGGGGTAATACCTTTTTGAACTGTATCTTACTGAAATTCTTACATCATTCAGTAAAATACTCTACTTTTCAGGGAGTTCTATATTAATAAAGTCTTCAGAATGTAAGACTTCAATGACCAAGGGTTTTTTTTGTTTTGTTTTGTTTTTTCACTTGTGCACTTACATTCATTGTATCAAGATGTCCTTTAATTTCCACAACAGGTACCTTATGATACCAATTTGCAGGTAAATTTTGATTTACAAAAAACTCAAAGTTAATTGGGTGCAACAGCTGAATATCAGGCTGGGAGGTGCCTGGTTGGATCACTGTCCTAAAGAAAAACAGAAACATCAGATGTGGACATGTATGAGGAAAACACAACATGTCTTTAAAACAGCAAAGGCAAGCGGTCATTTGCCTTTTTAAAATACTGATTTGAAGCAGCATTACTTGAATTTTTCACTTCAAAACCGAGTTATAATTAATTGATAATCCACTATCAGGGATAAATTAAAATGTCATACACTGTACACTATTAAGAAAACATTTTTCTTTTAAAAAGAAATTTACACCGTTGAAGATGTGCAAGAAATCATCAAACTGTTTCTTGAGGACTAGCCGAGTTAAAATCACCAAACAGAGGTATTCAAACATACTGCTACAGTGGACCAGGAATGTTTCCACAAGATCAGAATGGAGAGGACAAATGACTGCTGCCTAGAGATGTCACGACTGTCCTTGGTGGTAGTGCAAGGCACGATGTGTGGGCGTGGAGATGCTGCTGTGAGCAAGCCTACTGTACAGCCAATCACACAGAATCACAGCACATCAGACCACACAGAGTACAAAGTCTTGATCATAAACTACTGTCACTGGCTTATGGATTTATTATACTTTTATTACGTTAAACTATATTTACCAAACAAATGTAACTACAACAGCTTGCCCCGTCACACTGACAACAGCCTCATCATCTCTTGCTGACTGTTGATCCAGATTACAAAAGACCACATCAAAACAACTGACCTACACCAGCAAGGCTCATCCAAGGAGCACTGTGACATTCACACAATGATGAAATCGCCCACAACTCGTTTCTCAGAAGGCAGCCTCACTGCTAAGTGATGTGTGACTGTGCGTTTGTTGGTATGGAGACCAAAAAAGACAACAGTAACAGAAACATTCTCAAATCACATGTCTCACAAATTTACTCTCCAACAGTATTTTCTACAACTGTCTTATGAGTATTACTTTTTAAAATATGGATAGTTAAATCACCTTGGATGGAATAGGTCCTGAGTTTTAATTTTTTGTGTGTCTTCATGTCTCACACAGTGTGAGCACTGAGGGTATTACTTAGAGAGCATTCAGGCCAAAAATGCTTCGGCTTAATCAAAACCCATGAGGAATCACTCAAAAAAAGAGTTGTTTCATGGAACAGCCAGATTATACCTCTCAAACCAGCATCATTGTAAGAGACAGAAAAAGGTGCAAGAACTATTCTAGAGAAAGCATTTATCAGGAAAGAAGTTCTTCTCAGTAAGAATGGAAACAGTTATGTGTGATTCTGGAAGGGGAGGGGAAATTACAACAAACAACATCACTGCAACAACTGATATGACCTTAATGCAGACTGCACGTTAGGTGATATTACGGTGATACTATATTTTCAGAATCTCACAAATACATTGTAGTTAACGTCAAGAGAATGAATTTTCTTGTTTATAGGACACACATGGTGAAATATTTAGGGGCAAAAGGTCAAGATGTCTATTATTAAATGATTCAGCAAAAATGTTTTACATTGTAAAGATGCTATAAGTAAATGACAGCAAATGTATAACAGACTGGTGAATGTAGATGAAACATTTATGTGTACAGTCTTTATTTTTCCAGTTTTAAAAAGGAAAAAAACCACTGATTCTGTGAAACAGCAACCTGTTGAGTATGAACTTGAATGATCATGAAATATCATAGGAAAAGTGAACCTAATACTTAAGCCCGGAAACACTGGAGAACACACCTGGACAGCTTCAGGTCCGTGAGCTGCACATCCATTCTATCGATCACAGGAGGATTTACAGACCCTTCCCCAGACCCAAGACTGAACTGGTTCTGAACTCTGATCAAACCAAGGTCCACCACAACAGCGTTGCTGGAAACAGAAGACTGTGGGATGACAATAACGAGTGCTTTCAAATTAATGCTGACAGAGAAGCGCAAACTCCGCTGGGCAAGGTCTTTCACACTGGTGGCGGCCTTTTCTGCAGCCTGCGCGGTGGCTGCGCTCAGGGCCTCTTTGGCTGTCTGGAAATTGTTCAGGAAGTGCTGTAGACACAAAGGAAGTACGGAGAAACTGAAACAGAAAGCAGGCTCTCAAGAGTGACACCACCATTTGTCTCCATGATGCTGACATCTTTTAGGACAGGTAACTTTCTGTTAAGCCTGCTGTGACCATGTTAGATGGGAGCAACTACTAACTCATCCAAGGTCACGAGCTGCCTGGCTTACACAGGGGTTACACAGGGTTACACAGCTAAGGAAAAGGAAGGACGGAAATCCATTCTCATGATTTCTGCATGGAAGAATGCGGCTTCAATATTTACTCTAACAAAAGTAACTTCAATTCAACACAAAAATCATTAAATCACTCAGATTTTAACTGTTAAGACAATTTACTTGAACCTTCATACATAACTACCACATCTAATCAAACAATATCACCTACAATGCAAGATTTGGAACACTTGCAATCATAACTATCAGCATTGTTTCCTCAGCTGAAAAACTCATATGAAAATAGCGATTTTACCAAAAGGGACACAAGGAACTTATGAAGATAGACAATCTGAATGCAGCCAACATTCAGCAACACCACGCCATCCACTTTGGACATGTCAGTGTATGAATCCCCTTCAGTCACATCTGGGTACAAATCCAAGTTAAAATGAAAAACTTCATTTCCCATTATTGACACAGCCTGAAAAACAGAAATGTGAACATATTCTTTCTACCAAAGTAATGACAAAGTAAATTACCACTTAGAATATGGTTTATATTTATAATCTTTATAAAAAAAACCAAACATTTTCATCAAGTATACTTAATTTCAAATACATTACTTTAAAATTGGATTTTATATGCAATCACCAAAAAAATAGTAATCATTTATTTAGTCCAACTTACTTTTTTATGAACTGTCTTAGGATCAACGTCTGTAACAATAATATTTTCCAGTCTGGCAAAAAGTGACTGCTTCCTTGACTGAAGAGAAAGAGAAGAGTCGAGGCCTGAAAAAAAAAATTAATATAACTTCTATAGATCTAGAATGAATAAGATATTTATTTCTATTGTATGGTGCAATTTTTAAAAATTTAGCAACATCTCAATTCCCAACTGATCAACAAGCTATAATATTAGATATTTTATACTTTTATAAACACTCAACTTCTAAGTTAATAAACATTAATTACCTGAATTTTCAATCCTCTGACAAAAGTACATGAGAGATGATCTCGGGATTTAGTATATCCCTTATATCTTAAACCCAGGTATCTACATGGAGACTATGGAAGTGTCACAAATCCAGTTCATTCTAGTTGATGTACTACCAGATTAGAAAGGACAAAAAGAAATCCCTACCTTTCAGGTTCTTAAATTCTTAAAGGATTTCATGAAACAGACTGAGCATATCTTTACCTTCAGCAAATGACAATACATTCTTATAACTATTAAGACCAGAGACAGAGCGAGATGCATTTCAGCAGCTTTCTCTATAGACACTGATGGCTCACAGGCTTTCTCTCATTGAAGGGCTGCTGTGCAGAAAGCACAAATGCACAGAGCAGTACTAACCTCCATTCCATCACTACATACAGACAGATAACTACACCCATGATGAAAAAGGCTGGTGAAGAGCAGGATGTTCGCAGACTGCGTGTGCAAGCCGGACTGCCACTCCTGCCACCCGTCAGCATTTCTGCGTGGACATGCACTCTTCCACCCTACACAAGCCTGGGCCAGGCCCACAGCACTAGCGCACGCCATGAAGGAGCGGCGACGCCCTTGAACAACTGTGCCCCAAGAAAAAAGCACCCGATTCAACAGTATCCTGCTGGCTCTACCCCTGCCGAAGGCCTCGTTCGTGTATTCTTTAACATTGAAAGGGAATAAATGAAAAAAGAAAAAAAAGCTCATCTTTTAATGAATTTTAACGCTGTATTTTTTACCTTGTTTTTTGTTCTGTTTTGTTTGGTGATGCATGGAATTGAACCCAGTGCCACCAACAGGCTACATTCGCAGCCTTTTTCATTTCGTATTTTTTTGAGATGACGTCTTGGCTAAGTCACTAAGTTACCTAGGCTGGGCTTGAACTCTAGCTCCTCCTGCCTCAGTTTTCTCAAGTATGTTACCTTCTATCTTTTTGGGGTTTTTTGGATCCATGACCCAAACTCAGGACCTCATGCTTGCCAGGCAGGCATTAGCCCACTGGGCTATATCCCCAGAACCTGTTACCTTGTATCCTGATTTCAGCAATACTGCTCTTCTCATTGCAAATGGTGACACAGAAAGCATTTAACTTGGCAAACAATCTGAAGCCAATAACATCACTGTCTTTAGAGGATACAATCACTAAAAAGAAAATAAGAGTTATTTCACAATACAATTCAGATAATATAAATTCTATTCAAGACTTTTCTATATTAACTGAACCACAATTCTGTTAAACAGAAATATACACATACACAAGTTAAATTACAAACTTAATTTCAAATACTTCTTTTGCCTTACAAAACTAGGCTTTTTAGTAGACGTTCCTTTTGCAATTTAAAAAGAAGAGTCAGTCCCCGACTTATGAACAAATTCTATTCCAGATTTGTTCGTAAGCCAACAAAACGCATCTTATAGTTCAGTCTGAATGTCAGTAAGTTGGTGACGTTCTGTAAAACAAAGTAAATAAGGACAATAAAATTCTGAATACCTAAACAATGCACCTACAGCCACATAGTTTAAGTAGGAAGGTCAGATTCTGAACTGAGCATTTTCCTATCCGAAATCTGGGCTCTTGGCTTGTAACACCTATCTGGAAGCTGGCCTGTCCCTGGGTCAGGATGGCCTCCAAGGCCATCTGAGGGAAGGATGGTTGTCAGGTAGTTAATAGAAGAGAGAAGAGCTTGGGTTTGCAGCAACAAGTTCAAAGAGGAAAAGGCCACCTAAAAAGTTTTAAAACAAAGTTACTTTTCACTGGCAAATGCCAAGCTGCTGTATGCACAAGGGGCCTGACAGGGAGCCAGGCTTGCATCACGGCGTCGCAGCTTCCATCACTGGGAAGACAGCAGCGAGCTAAGTCATGACCCTCAAGGCAGGGGTGCAGAGAAAGCAAATTAGATGTTCTCACTCAGTGCTCAGCGCAGATTAGGGCACAGGTCCCTAATCACTCCATTTCCCAAGCAGCTGCCCAGGGAGCATATATTCTGCTGCACGTGGCCACCTGTATTCCCAACATGCATCTTTGTACATTTCCCATTCACTACTCATCATGATCATATAACAAGTTTAAGTCAGAACCTGAAACTCCACAAGCACTACATACTACTAAATCCACAGAGGATTCCAAATGTGGCATCTGTGAGATTAACAATTGGGAGAGTTCTGTTACTAAATCATTAAAACTACAAAAATGGTCCTGTCATAAACACAGAAGAAAGTAAATGTCATAAAAGTACTACACTTTTAGAAAAATGACTCCAGAAAGCTAAGACAACAACACAAATTGCCTCAAAGAAAGTGGTTTTCTAACAGCAAGTTAAAACAAAAGTTCCTTATGGAAAAGAATCTTTCGTTTTCTCATTTCTGCATGGAAAGAAATGTACACAAACAGTATGCTTATAATTCCAGCACTCAGAGAGACTGAGGAAGAAGGAATACAAGGCCAGACGCTGTCTCAAAATAAAAAATATAACAACAGAAAAACACATGCACACATCAAAGAGGAATGTTCACCTATTAAACCAGACCCTCTCAACCCTCTTTTTTGGTGCAACCCACAAGCACCAGCTGCCACTTCTTTAGGAGCACTTACCTCCCTCCCTGTGTCCTACACACTTTCTCAGTCCTGTATTACTTGAAGCTTACAATCCTCTCAGCTGTTTATAGATTACTGTTCCCTTATCTAAAGCATTCCCTTCTTTAGAAACAACACTGCAAGGGCTGGGGATTTAGCTCGGCGGCATAAATGTCTGCCTTGCAAGTGTACAGTCGGGATCCCAGCAGTTGGGTGGCTGAGGCAGGAGGATCGTTGCAAGTCCGAGACCAGCCTAGCCTACAAAGTAAGCTCAAGGCCAGCCTGAACTGCAGAGAGAGACCCTGCCTCAAAAAAAAAAAAAAAAAATTGTAATATGACACAGCCAGCCAAAGTAACAGGGTTAATTTTTGTCCATTTAGTATGATATTGGCTGCTGGTTTGTCACAGATGCTTCAAGAATAAGACAAGGATGTCCACTATCACCACTCCTACTCAATATAGCTCTGGAGACATTATACAGAGTAATTAGACAAGCGAGAGAAATAAAAGAAATAAGGATAGGAAAAGAAGTTGTTAAACTATCATTATTTTCAGATGACATGACATTCTACATAGAAGACCCCAAAAACTACATCAAAAGACTACTACACTTCATCAGATTCGGCAGTGTGCCTGGATACAAAGTCAATGCTCAAAAATCAATAGCATTCCTGCACACAAACAAAAAACTCACTGACAGAGAAATTATGGAAATAATACCCTTCACCCAAAATATGAAATATTTAGGAATTAATCTAACAAAGGATATGAAGGATCTATATATTGAAATCTACAATACTCTGAAAAAGGAGACCTAACATGGTATCAGAAAATAGGAAGCCATCCCTTCTTCTTGGATAGAAGGAATCAACACTGTGAAAATGGCCATACTTCCAAAACTATTATACGGATTTAATGCAATTCGTATCAAAATACCATTAGCATACTTCACAGATCTAGAGAAAACATCCCTAAAATTCATTTGGAAACAGAAGAGACCTAGAATAGCAAAGGCAATTCTGGGCAACAAAGGCAAGACAGAGTGCATCACAATTCCTGACTTAAATTATACTATAAAGCTACTGTGATAAAATCAGCATAGTAGTGGCAAAAAAACAGACCTTAAGATCAATGGAATGGATCAGAAGATGCAGACAGAAATACAATGACACTCAGCTACCTTATTTTTGACAAAGGGGGCAAACGTTCACTGGAACATGTTCACTGCCTCTTTACTAAGCAGTGCTGGAAAAACTGGCTTTCCACATGCCAGAGACTAAAATTAGATCCGTGTCTATTACCGTGCACTAAAGTAAAGTCAAAATGGATTAAAGATCCAAATACTAAAACAGAAACACTAAATCTACTGGAAGATAAGGTAAATAGAAATCTTGAAGACACAAGGTAGGCAAAGAATTCATGAACAAAAATGCAATCTGCATCGAAGTACTTCAAAGAATCAGCAACTGGGATTCTTATCTTATTAAAAAGTTTTTACACTTCAAAAGAAATCACAGTGTGAAAAGAAAACACATAGAGAAAAAATTTTAGCCTCCTGTCCCTCAGACAAAGGACTTACTAGAACATATAAAGAGCTGAAAATATCAGGCCCCTCAAATTCAAAGACTTAATTCAAAAATAGGCATCTGTGATGAGCATGCCCTTCTCAGATGTTGAAATACAAATGGCAAATAAATACACAAAGAAATCTTCAACATCACTGGTCATTCGAGAGATGCAAATTAAAACAACATTGAGATTACACTTCACTCCACAAAGAATGGCTGTTACCAAGAAATCAACCAATAACAAATGTCGGTAGGGAAAAAGGAACCCTTCTCCATTGTTGGTGGGAGTGTAGACCAATGCAGCCACAGTGAAGATCAGTGTAGAGATTACTCAAAAAACTAGGACTGGAGGGCTCATTCAATCTAGCTATTCCTCGACTGGGTAATTTTGCAGTTTCCAGAAGAACTGAAAACATCATGTCAAAGTGGTAAATGTGCACCAATGTTTACAGCAGCACAATTTATAATTGGATTGATCTGGGAAACAACCTAAGTGTCCATTAACTGAGGAATGGATAAAAAAGATGTGGTATTTTTATAAAATGGTGTGCCACTCAGCTATAAAGAAGGACAAACTTGAGGTTTTTGTAAGTAAATGGATGCAACTTGAGACCAAACTCATAAGTGAAATAAACCAGACTCGCATGTGTTAAGTATTGTACTGTCTCTCTTATGTAAAACATTGAAAGGGGGTCAGGGATTTAGCTCAGTGGTGTAAGTGACTGCTTGGCAAGTGCAAGTTCATGAGTTCGATCCCTGATACCAAAAAACAAAAACAAAAAAAACCACTGAAAGAGTAAGAAAGATCCAAAATATACAATAGATACTGAGGAAAGTGATAGGAAAAGAATCTGCTCAAAAGGAAAGAACAACTGGAATAGGTGAAAGGAGAAAACAAAGAGGGGAAAGACTATATGTACATAGACTCTTTTTTTTTTTTTTTTTTTTGTCTTTTTTGAAGCAGGATCTCACTATGCAGTTTAGGCTGGCATTGAGCTCACTTTGTAGCCCAGGCTGGTCTCGAACTCACAGCGATCCTCCTGCCTCAGCCTCCCAAGTGCTGGGATTACAGGCATGAGCCACCACGCCCAGCTATGTACATATACTCTTTATATACACTCAATAGATAACTATACTACTAAACTATTAGTTTGTCCAAAAAAAGTTTGCTCTTTCATTTTTATGCCTATATCTTGTAACATGAATGTCACTTTGAAGGGAACAATACACAATACATAACCACTGTTAACCTATTACTTTGTTTTGAAATTTTATATCATCATTATTCTTTGGCTTTTAAAATTTAAAAAAAGTAACAGCTTTACTAAAAATCCGAGTATTTACAAGGTTAATTTATAACTTTTATTGGTTCTTGATTGTATCATCAAGTTACACAGATCCTATCCCCCCCAAAATACTAAAGATTTCCATTAATAATTATTTTCAATAGGATATATGCTTTAATAGAATTTCTTACCTTAAATGTCTGTTCAGTTTTTTCAAAAGTGGTTTGAAAACTAGGTCCACTCTTATCAGCCTAAATAAAAAATGAACAAAGGAATTAAGACCAAAGTAATTAATCCACTGTAAAGTCATGCATTTTACTGACTGTAACATGCTGTGTGTTCTCCTCTGGGAGCCCGGGAGAACAATTACTCACTTCAGGGAACCTACAGCAGGGTGTGAGAATGATACACCTTGGGAGGTAGAAGGTGCAAAGGTCATCTAGGTCATCTAGTACATTGGACACCTAATGCTGAAATCCCTTGTCCACTTCTCTGGTAAGTCTGTTTACATCTCCAATAAAAGAAACCTCATCTTAGAAATCCAATCATCAGGGTGCTCTGATTTAATGAGGTCTTTGTACTGCTTCAAGCAATCTCCCAGCCTTATTATTCACTGTATTTCTGATCCCTGAAACAAACAGTGTAACTCCAAACACAAAAGATGACCTCCCGGGGCCGGGGATTTAGCTCAGTGGCTTAACCGCCTGCCTTGCAAGAAAGCAATCGTGAGTTCGATCCCTGGTACCGATTAAAAAAAACGAAAAAAACAAAACAAACAAACAAAAAAAATGACCTCCTGTGAGTTTTCTGCCATCGCTTGTCTGCTTGCCTCTCTGCTCCCACAATGCTTTTGTTTTGCTTTATTATATTCATATTACACTGCTATATAATAATCATATTGTCAACCAATCAACACATTTTAATTATTTATTTTTGTAGCTCTCCCTTCTAGTTTATAATTTGCCTGCAAAACATAATGTTTGTCATCTGTGTCTCTAAGCACCTGGTAGTGTAATCCATTTAGAAACACATATAGACATTCAATAAATAATAAGTGATTAAAACAAACCTATTAAATCTTAAATGAACCTAATTTTATCAATTACTTCAGCACTTTCCTGGTGCATTTCTTGGTCTCTTTCCAGGCCTGGGAGTTCTCTGCAGCACCTGATCCAATGTGTTTTTTTCTTTGAATGTGGCTTAGCCAAACTGTCATCTACTATACAGACAAGTGTGGACATATAATTATGCCCCTAAAGATAGAAACAGTGCCTCCTTCCGCCCAGGCTTCTGCATTTGAGAATAAGAGGTCAGCAGCCTTCTAATAGCTCTTCACTTAGTGAAAGAGAAACAAGGTGTTTACATGCAAAAAGAAACAGTTAAAAACTAACCTACCACCCAGAATGATTAGTAACACACTGCCCTGTCCACTTCCCAGGGGCACAGTCCAGACTAGTGCTGGCAAATCAAAGACAAAAGATGCTAATGTAGAAGTTGTTCTTTCCTAAACAAAAATCTCAGTATTCAGGTTTAATTGCACTTAATTGGCATTCTGCCATAAAGAAGTGGGTTTTGGGGTGCAGTCTGAGCTCTCATCTCTCCACAGGTTCTCCAGCACTGCCATGGTCCTTACCTTAATATACTCTACTTTTAAAAGATCTGACCCAGGTTTGTCAGAAGAGCTAATCAAGTGAAGGGGCTTTTTTCTTGATCCTACAGAAAAAAAAAAACCATTTTCAAACAAGTTGCTTCTAGAACTTGCTAGACACTTCTTTATAAAAGCTGCTAATTAAGCTTCAAAAGAATACCTGTGCATATTTTCATGGTTATTAAATACTAAAACCATCACTCATGGAGAAATAAGCCACTCCAAGTTCTTGCCTTAGGCATCTAATTTACTTTAAAACATGTATTTATTTTCAGTTGAATTCACATCTGTTCAAAACTAATCAAAGCTTCTTTAGATATTTTTAAGGCCACATGTTCATTAGTAAGGCAGCAGAACAGACTACAGGTGCCAGCATCAAGAAATATCAATTCCAGCTCACCTCTATCCTTCCTGACTTAAACTACAGACATATTTTTCAACAATGTAACGAACAAGTTGGATGGGATTCTGTTGTGTCTAAAATTCTATGAAAGAACTTTATAGAGAGAGAACTTTGTGTAGACTGGGAGAAGAGAATTTCAAGAGAAGCAAACTGCAATGCTTCCTGGAAAGTTTAAACACAAGCAGCCTCCACCCCTGCACCTGGGCCAGGAGCAGCTCGCACGCAGGCCCTGGGAAGGGAGCAGCCGCCCACCGCCCGCCTGACCACTGGACTTCTACTCCTGCTTCCCCACCGCACAGGACGTCTGTCTCCCGAGTCCTAATCCTCCATGACAACAAAACAGCCTAGAAAATTTATCATCTACATTTCCCTCTTTCTTTCTGTACAAAAAAATAGTAACGTAAAATATTTCTTTTCTAAATTGAGGCTGATTTCAGTTACAAATACTCTCAAATTATAAAACCCAGGCCTCTATATTTGACTGAAGCACTAAAGAATTTTAATTATCATACATTTTATTCCTTCATGCCTCAAATATCTGAGGTCACAAGATAAATACTGAGATGAAGAAAGTTGTCGAGCTTCTAAGAGAGTGAACTTCGTACTCTCCCATTTTTATTTTTAACTGGAGCTTATGACATGTGACCACTACTGCACAGAAAGCCTGGGACCTGCCAGGCACAGCTGTTGTAATCCCAGCCCTCAGGAAGCAGTATTGGAGGCTCACCATGAGTTTGAGGTCAGCTGGGGCTAAATTAGCAAAATTCAAGACCAGTTGCCTTACATAGTAAGACCCTGTCTCAGAAAGAAAAAAACAAAGGGGACCCTCAACATTGTAGGATCAGAGACAAACTCTCCAGTCTTCTAGCCATAAATACATGACATGAAGGAAGCTACTGAATTCTTCTCTGACCCTTTTTGTCCGTCCCTGTGTTTGCTAAGGAGAGTTACACAAAGGCAGAGGTAACAAATCAGAGTAGCTGAGAACAGCAACCCCAGACTGCTAGCCTGCCGGACTGCCAAGATTTCATTCATGGCTCTGCTACTCCTTGTTAGACCAAGGGTAAATTTTATAAGAAATCTATACCTTAGTTACATAAAACTACCAACAGTAACACTATGTTATTATAAGATTTAAATGAATTGTTATTTGTAAAGTGTTTTGAACAATGTTTACTCTTGTTTATAATAGATACTATCATAGAAATAAAAGTGTTTTAGATGCTTAAAAGTGCTACTTTTATCACTTCCATTTTTAGGAATATTACCTTGAATTTCATGGTAATCCAAGCTGATCTTCTTTAAATAAGACACCACAGTTAGGTCGAAAGTTCTCACTGTGGCCTCTGTTCCTAACTGAGTAACATTAAATACTAGAATTGTATCTTCTTCTTTCTGTTGTTTAGTAAATTCCAAAATTACCTAAAAGAATTAGCATAGCCAAGTGAAAAGTTGACAAAAGTTTAAGTCATAGTTCAAATAAAAAACAAAGTCTTTCTCCATACACACCACCATGAATACAGTTAAAACTTTGCTCAGACCCCTTTCCCACCATAAAGTTATTTAATGTTATAAATTATCATTATCAAGAGTATAAATTCCTGTATAAAAGATTATGGTGAAATTTAACATCTTTTGTTGACTTTTTTAAGTTTAGAAAAATTTAGAATTTATGAAGTCTTCCTTAATATTTTCTCAAACTAAAATCACATTTGGTGATAACAGAAGCTATTCAAGTAAAAATTTATGACAAGAAAGTCAGGCAGCGGGCATATGCCTGTAATCCCAGCACTCAGGAGGCTGAGGCAAGAGGATTGCCAATAGCTCAAGGCCAGCCTGCACTACAAAGCAAGACCATGTCTACAAAACAAAAACAAGAGAAAAAGTTATGACGAGAGTGCTTGTTATCATATTACTTAAGTTAATTGTGGAATGGCAGCTGATACATTTAGATAATAAAAAGCAAAGCATGGTATCTTTTAAAAGATATAAACTCCCTCTTTTTATTTATTTATTTATTTATTTTCCCCCAAAATTCTTTAATACACTCTCCAAAAGACAGAGGTCTGTGCTGCTTCCTCCTGAACCTGGACAGCCTATGAATGCCTCAATCAATAGAGCGCAGAGGACTCTGGTAACACAAAGGGCCTGGGAAAGCTGACAATCACCATGGGAACCTGGAGAGTCAAGCCCAGATAGCAGCCAGCCCTCAGCCTCCGCCAGCCTCCGCCAGCCTCCAAGGGAACCAAAGGACCTGCACCCCAAGGCTTCCAGTGACTGAAGCCCCAGGTAACACCTGATCAAAGACAACAGGCAAACCCAGAGTAGTCCAGCTGGGCTTTTTGGTACTCCTAACCCACAATGCATGAGCAAACAAAAATAGCTGTCTTAAGCAGCTAAGCGTGAGGGTAACTTGATAAACAGCAATGGTAGCCAGTAAAATAGAAAAACTATGGAAAAAGCACACTAATATTAGCAGGTGGTATGATTATGTACTTAAGAAAAATCAAGCCAAAAGCAACCAAAAACAGAAGATAACAACAAGATAATACAGTAAGTAAAGTTCAGCACACACTTTATATAGAAATAAGCTTCCTACGCATTATTTAAACAAAAGCAATGAAATAGTAAATACATAAAACATGGGGCCAGGAATATAGCTCAGTGGCACAGGGCCTGCCTTGACAAGCATAAGGTCCTGCGTTCGATTCCTGGGACCCACAAAAGTAATAGGGGGAAATATATACATTTAATATATACATATATATATATATATATATATATATATATAAACACATAGGTTATATATATATATATATATATACATACATAGATTTTATATATATATAAACATGGGTAAGTATTTTGTGAGAATTTTCTAGGCATACACTAAAACTGGGTCATAAAGAAAAAAACTGATAGATTTCACTATAGAAACCTTTTTAAAAAGTTCTACTGGGAAAAGTATTCCAAACAGCATTATTCTTTTTCCTTCAATAGTTCTGTTTTCACCTCAGTTCATTCAATAGTCAATGAAGTATTTATTGCATATCATGTACCATGCATGTATCAGGCTGTCCCAGGAGCTAAAAAGACCAAGGTTAAGCAGGCCAGACATAGTTCTTGCCCTCATGTGCCCCACATGCCAGAGAGAGAAGGAAAAGGAACACTGCTCTCTTGAGGTAGTCGGGTCTTCCCAGTGAGGAGACACATACAAGCGCTTGAAGCACACAAGAATCAAGCCATGCTAGGAAAGTGTCCCCAACCAAAAAATGGCAAGCAGAGAAAGTTCTGGTGCACATATGTGAGAAAAAACACATTTAGTGGACTTCGCGGGGCAAGGACTTCGCTCACCACCCATTTCCAACATCAACACCGATGTCTGGTGGAGGACGGCACCGCACTCACTGGAGGAATGCAAGAAACGCAACTGCAACAGAGGAAGCAAGCAGAAAACAGTGGCCCAAACAGGCAGGCGGGTGGGTGATCCCTGCAAGGCCTTGCAGGCCACAGGAAAGCACAAGTCATCACTGAGCCAGGGGAGGGCACGAACAGAGCAGCGCCAGGACGCGGCCTCCGTGTTAAAAGGGTCGCTTTGGCTGCCTTATGGATAACAGAGCAGCGGTCAGGAAGCTGCTGCAAAGATACAGCCCAGAGATGAAGAGGACAGGACAAAGAGCAGCAGTGGGGGAGAGCAAGCATGTGAGTGCAATAGAAAACAAAGCTGAGAGGTCTGCTGCTACTGGGGGTCAAAGAGGAAGAGGAAGACAGCAGGCTAAAAAGGCTAACGCATCTCACTTCAAACAGATACCAGCAATGCTTGGTCCGCATGCACAAGTCAAATCAGTGACATTTCTCAGATCTGTAGCTGTAAACACCGCACCCCGAGATGAACAATCTGTACTTATCAAAGAAAACATGTATATGAAATTTTAAACAGATTATGTCCTTGCTAGTGTACATTCCATTTTCATCAAGTAACTATATACCATGACCATATTTCCAGGTTTCCTTTTACTACATGACTTATTTTTTGGACCATTTTGAGACAGGGTCTCGCTAAGCAGTACAGTCTGGCCTTGAGCTCACTTTGTAGCCCAGGCTGCCCTTGGACTTGCGGGATTCTCTTGCCTCAGGCTCCTGCGTGCTGGGATTACATTTGTGTGCCACCACACTCAGCTTACTAGATGACTTTTAAAGGGCAGAAAAAGCATGCTGGAAATTTAGGATTTTTACATTTTTCCAAACTATAAATATGACAATGAGCAACTATTATTTAACTCACAAATGAAAGTTAAAAAAATAAGCTGAACTTTGTGACACATGCTGGTAATCCCAGCTACAAAGGGGAATCCAAGGTCAGAAACAGCCTGGGCAATTTATCAAGACCTTGTCTCAAAATACAAACAAAAAAGAGCCAGGGAAGTAGCTCTATGATTCCTGGATTAAATCTCCAGTACCACAAAAAAAAAGTCAGAAATTGTCTGAAAAAACACAAATCCTAATTAAAAGCTCTGAGCTCTTCCAAAATAGATCAAACCACAAGTCATCCCTATTTAAAAAAAAAGAAAAAAAAAAAGACTTTCATTGTTTTGACATGGTGTGTGGGGGTACATTTTCCTAACTTAATGTGTGGTCTACCATGAAACAGTTTAATGATGACAAGAATACATTCATAGACAAAAAGTACACATACTTCTTTAACTTCAAACTTGAGCAGAAGATTAACGAGGGCCTCGTTCGGAACCTCCGCAGCCTTTCGGGGTTCGGAGCCTCGCGCACCTCTAGGCACCTGGGAGGCACCGCCTTCAGCGTCGAAATACTCATCATCAGACTCTAGGGTAGAAAGACATCCACTAAACACTGCACAAAGCACTCAAGCCCAAGTCCTCTCAGGCAAAGTTTATGCATTAGATGTAACTCTATATTCACACTCAAAACTGCCCCAGAGCTTTTATCAAGTCCCACGAGGTGACTCAGTTAGGCACGTGATAATCAAATTTGAAATCAAACAGCACTACAATCTTTCCTTCAGTGACTTCATTTTTGGCTTAGTTCACTCATTGAGAACTCCATGAAATAGTTACTGACCCATCTACCATGTTCCAAGCTGTGTCAGCCCCCAAGAACTTAAGAGTGACCAGAACAGACATACTTATTATCTCTGCCAAGCTTATGCTCTAGCTTGAAATCTCAAAAGATCAACTAAGCATGGCTACGGAAAAGGATCACACAGAGATCAGATCATCAAGTAGCTTATTAGAACCTGAAGTAAAAATTGTTGACCACCAAAAGGGCTTTAGTAAAGAAACCTAACCTTCCAAACGTAAATAACTGAAGGCACACTGTTAGGTAACAGCATGAGAACCAGAACCAGCAGACTGCTGTAATGCACTCCTTACACCTCTACTTTTCTGAAAATGTTATTGTGATAAAGATAATTTAGAAACACACTTTTACACTCCTTACCTGAATCCATTTCACTCAGCAATAATGAAGTACCAAGGAGAACTTTTGTCCCACTTGAAGCAACAGGAACTGACGATACCTAGCAAAGTACACAGAAACAAAAACAAAATATGAATTTCACAGGATTAAATACACACGAGACTGAAAACTAACAAAGTTCAGAGATGGAAAAACTCATACACGCCATATATAAATCTTCCAACAGAATACATGACATCCAGACACGGGGACACGTGCCTATAATCCTAGCACTCAGGAGGCTGAGGCAAGGAGATTGTTGTGAGTTTGAGGCCAGCCTGAACTATACAGCAGGATACTGTTTTTTAAAAAAAATTTTAAATAAAAAAGGAAGGATAAATTCTGTAACTGAATAATAGTTGAAATTTACAAATTAAGATTGTCATCATGTTTAAAAGATAAAATTATGTATAACTCTAGCAGATAAGGTGATTCATTAATGTTTATCATTTAGCTGCTGTGAACATCAGAGGTCCCTAGAAAATGAGTTTAGCATCAGATGATTCTCTCAAAATGTGTTTCTAAGTAAGCAAAAATCTAACATTTCTTCTGTGTGTTTGTGGTGGAGAGGAGGGTTTTCACTAGTAGTTCACGCTGGCCTTGATCTCATTATGTAGTCCAAGCTGGCTGTGAACTCAGTGATCCTCCTGCCTCTGCCTCACAAGTGCTGAAATTACAGGTATGTCCACCATGCCTGGCCCAACATTTCTTTTATGCTATGAAAATTATTTCAATTAAAGTGACTTAGAACTTTAAAGTCCAACACAAAAGGAAATTTTATCCCCATTATTTTATTTGCAACATTTCTAAGATGATTTATATTTCTAATTTTATTTAAAGTATGTTTTCTATTTTATTTTCCTTTCCTGTATTTTTGGTTCTTTCAAGCATAAAGTTTGCCCTAAAACTGCCTTCCGACTGCTACTCTATTACAGCAGTTGTCTGAAAACAGAAGATTGAATATTTGTGTCATACCCATTACCTGTCTCTCTGGAGACTGAGTTGATGATTTCTGTGGCAAAGGTATACTGTTAATCAAACACAGCACATCTTTCATCTTCTGGTCTGAAATCCTCACATGATCAAAGGAAGTCCTCCTGATGCTTTAAATCTAAAAACACAATTCAGCCGTAAGATTTCAGGATCAGCCAGCCTCTCCATCAGTACTGCAGAGGGGGAAGGAGCTGCAGAGTCGGGTTACTGTAGACAAGTTCTAATCCAACATTTGGGAGGGGATTGAACCCAAGGCCTTCACACTAAGTTGCATCCCTCACCCTTTTTTAAGGTTTAGTTTGTCAGAGCTGAGGGCTCAGTGGTATAAGTGCCTGCCTGGCAAGCACAAGGTTGTGAGTTTGATCCCTGGACCCACATAGCATAAGTTTTAGTTTGGACACATAGTCTCACTAAGTTACTCAGGCTGAGCTAGATCTTTCAAATCTGCCTGCCTCAGTTTCCCAGAATGCCAGGAAATCCTGGTATGTGCCACCATACCTGGGTCACAATAAGAATGTTTTAAACAGATTTTTAAATCATGATATTGTTATCCAAACATGTCTTCTTAAATCAATGAAAAGAAAAACATTCTGATTTTTAAACTATTCACTCTACATTAACTATGATTTGGATTAAAAATAAATCCAAGTGAGAAAAATAATTACTGGTATTCTTCTACATAGTATGTTGTTTCAGAGACATTGGAGAACCATCTGCAGTATGTTTCATATACCACAGGAAAATAAAAGTTAATCTCAAGCACGTCCTGTGTTGGGTATGATGATAATCATTCCCTGAATCTATCTGATCAATTTCCTTTTTTAAAAAAAGGGACAGTTAAATCTACATGTATCAGCTATGGATTTAGCTCAGCGGCACAAGCACCTGCCTGGCAAGCTCAAGGTCATGAGTTCAAACCCCGATACAAAAAAGAAAAACCTAATATGTCACTTGCCCCCAAATAGGAATGAGATGAGGCCTTACCTTTAGGGACAGAAAGAAGCTAAAATGTATTCTTGTAAAATGTCAAGTGTTTTCCTTCAAAATAGAACAAAAAATTAACATATGAATTATACTAGACTGTAACTCTCTCACAACTTATCCTTAGAAAAGAAATGGGGACATTTCCAAAAACCTAATGTCAAATGAGAATAGAAGCTGATCATATTGTTTTTATCACTGATTCTGAGTAATAGGCAACTTTTAGAAAACGTGGTTTTCACTTCCACCTTGCTCCAGGGGGAGGATACAAGCATTTTGAAAGCAGAGAAAAACAAGAACTCTTGGTGTATTGTATCAAAGAAGCCCAGAACATATTTTAATATGGCACAGAATATGACAGAACTATAAATGGAAGTCAAATGAAAGGTTTGGTGGGATATCTTTTTGCTCTTCAATATGGATATAGTATAGTTGGGCTTGCTCAGTTAGGAAAACTCAGAAACTGGACCCCAGTTACAGGCAGGTGCAGGCAGATAGGAAGTCAGGAGCCTAAGGTTGGGAGGGACAGGGCAGGGAGGAATCTCAGCACTGGACTCTTTGGCACCAGCAGCCTTTAATTTGGTAATTACAGATCTCATTGTGGAACAGTAGGATGTTTTGGATGGTGTTGTCCTTACAGATAGACTTTTTTTTCAAGTGATTTGGAAATGATCTCTTTTGTTTACTTTTTCAAATAGTCCATTCTTTATTCATACAAAAGTATTTGTGTGCACGTGTGTTGTGTGTCCCCATGGCTTTTTCTTTAACATCACTCCTTTTTAAAATTATGAGACAAAATGTCACTAAATTGCCCATGCAAGACTTTTTTTTTTTGTCTTTTTCATTTTTATCAGTACTGGGGATCGAACTCACAACCACCTGCTTGAAAGGCAGGTGCTTACGCCACTGAGCTAAATCCCCAGCCCCAAGACTCACATTTTTGTTCTCTCTGTCTCAGTTTTTCAAGTGCTGGGAATAGAGCCTTATGCTGCTACATTTTGTTCACAATGTTATTTTCAATTAGGATCCGCTCAGCAGGAAACAGGACCATATTCAAAGGCTTGGGAAACTGCTTAACTACTGTCAAACTTCATTTAGCGTTCTAGATACTTTAAAATAAACCATCAGTATGTTTTCCTGTTCTGGGTGCAGTCAATCCCCAAACTGTTACACATTGTTAAAAATAAATTAATTTTTTGCCTGTCTGCAACTGTTTCTGGGACTGGCGTAGTCTGAGGCCGCTAAGGACTGGGTATAAATTTAGAAACACAGGGCATGGCGGTGCTCATCCATAATCCCAGCACTCTGGGAGGGTGAGGCAGGAGAATTGCAGGCAGCCTGACAGTTACCTAACTCAGCAAGACCCTGCATTGGAAAAAAAAAGCTGACAAAGCCCTGGCTCCAGGAGAGAGAAACAGGGAGGGGGAGGGAAGGGGGGAGCAGGAAGGGCAGGAGGAGGGGAGAGAGAGGAACCGAACTATTTTCTTAAGTTTAAGGGTGGAGTCTCACTTTAAGAAAAGTTACATAGATTATTGATAAAATCAACTTTTACATCTACTGGGGAAGTTGTTCAAAAAATATGACTAGTCATAGAGTGGTTAGTAGATTTTTCCAAAGAAACAGTAATGGTTTTGAAGTCATACGTGTGGCTACAGGAAATGTCCAGTCTGGGTCAGTTTGAAGCCAGGACAGTCATAGCAAAGAACTCTGGGATTGCTGTTCTTCCTCACCAGGGGAAAGGTCTCAGAAAGCCTCCAGACAGCGCTAACTCAATCAGAAACGTGCAGGTATTGACACTTGCACCCCCCTGCTCAGAATGTCTTAAGATTTAATTGCATTTTGAAGAGTGTTACTAAACCAAGCTGCAGCTTTATACCCTCGCATCCCAAGATGATGTTGACAGCCTAACAGGAGAATGCTTAAGGAACTAGCCAAAGAGGCAGTGTAAAAATAACTTTTATCAAACAACCAGGTGTCTTTTGAACACAGAAATTTTTTACACAGACTTGCTCTTGTGGAGCTTACCTTATAATCTTGAGAAGAATCTCACTGGTAGGTACTGATAGGTAGTAGGGCTACTTTGGAGAGATTACATGATGGAAAATTTTGGAATCCAGATTGGGGGAAAAAGTAATGATTTTGAGATGCTTGACAGGAATCCACCAGGCCCTATGAACTAGGAAGTATGAGGAGAAAATGACTAACTGCAGTGAGTTTTTCGTCTCTTAGTGAGCTTATGTAACTCTGGCACTTGAGCTACAGAAATATGGTTGTGATTTGACAGAAAATCTAGGATCAGTTTAATGAGATTATCAAGCTTTTACTGAAATCAATAAACATTTGTTTTTTTAACCATCCCTTGAGGTGGTTGGCCGCCACCATTGGTCATTATTAGGTTGGTGAATTTAAGAAAGTGTAGTGAATGCCAAGTATTTTATTAGAAACAGTTTGTGCCCTGCAACTTTTAGGACTTGGTCAAGTGGAGGTAACTGGCACACTGATTGCGTTTGACTTTTAACATTTATTCTCTGCAAAAGGGACTATATCACAAAGTTGTACTCTGAGATTATAAAGATCTCTGAGGCCATAATCAACTGAGTGCATCAGTATTTCCTCTCTGGTACTGAGGATTGAACCCAAGGAGTCCTGAGCTATATTCCCAACCCTTTTAAAGAGAGGATCTCGATAAACTGCCTTGAACTTGTGATCCTTCTGTGTCAGCTTCAGGAGGAGGTGGGACTATAGATGCAGGTCACCCCAAGGGGCTCATCAGTCTTGATGAGAAGTGAGTGTTCTCACAGAATGTCCAGTCTTAGTCTGTCTCAAAGACTCTTTCAAGATAGTTTCAATTTACAAATCAACTCACATATGAGTTGCAGGAACACTTCGCTTCAAGAAAAACACTAAGTTCAATTAACTGAAGATGTACTGCTTCTTAAGAAGGGTCTACACTGACTGCTCTGTATTGACAAGAAAAGTTCTTAATTTTCCCCCCTGAAATCACAAAAATAATGTATTTCTTACAGGAAAAACTAGATGGAAGAACTAAGCAGGAAACAAAACAAAACAAAACAAAACAAAAAAAACCACCCACAATCCCTGAGCCGGTCGCAGTGGCGACATTTATAATCCCAGCATTCGGGAGGCTCAGGCAGGAGGATCGTTCCAAGTTCTGCAAGGTGAGCTCAAGGCCAGCCTGAACTGCACAGTTGAGCCCCAGTGTCAAAAAAAAAGACTAAAAAACAGAAAAGACAAAAAACTGAAAAAAAATCACACTCCCACCGAACACTGAGATTGAGTTAACACAAAGGTCTTCAGCGGTCCGGTCTTCCCGCCTGTATTTAGCTTGATCCCACGGGACGCGCGTCATTAGACTCCTTGTTCCCTTGTAACCTTCACCTCGCGTCGCTCCTGAAGCCGGTAAACCGAAGGGGCAAAGAGCGCGACAAAGGGCAGGCGGGATGCAGGCCACTTTTAACTCAGCACAGCACAGCCCCGCTGCCACCGGTTCACCGGCCGCTTCCTCAGTCCCAGCGAGGTCCGGCCCGCGCCCCGGGAGCTCGAGTGGATCGGGACTCGAACCCCTCTTCCTCAGAGGCGCCTTGCGGAGCCGCGCTCGTCCGCGCCCCCAGCCGCTTTCCACAGCGGCGGGCCATAAGGCCTGGAAGACCCCCAGAGCAGCGGCGGAGCCGACCCAGCGACCAAGCGGCGCCGAGCCCCCGCGGCGCGCGGTCCCCGAATGATGACGCGTTTCCTGCGCCCCCGGCGCTCGGGGCCGTGCGCGCGCGCTCGCCCTCGGCTCTAGTTCCGCGCCCGGAGCCGGCGGCGGCGGTAGCGGCGGCAGCGGCTGAGGAGCTGAGCGGCGTCAGGGCGCGCGGGGGGGTGGACGCGGGCTGCACCCTGGCAGACACTCTGCAATGAGACAGTAAATGCATCCCCCGGTAAGGCGCACGCCTCGCTCGGGTTTCCCTCTCCCTCCAGCTGCGCGCCAACTGCATGAATTTCGCTCGTCTTTTCCCTCCTCTCCAGAAGGAAAATGTGGGTGGTTTTTCTGCCTCCCTTTTGCATTTCGTGCGCGGTGTCAATGTAGAAAACAACTCCTCGGGCGTCCTGGGCTCGTGTTCTAGGCGGGCTTTCTGCAGGAAAATAAAGACACACGGGCACGAGTGCACCTGTCCCTGCACACATGTGTGTCTCACGCCGCGCTCGCCCCGGGCGCCGCGCCTGGCACGGGCTCGCTCCCCGCCGGCGCCCGGAGCGCATTCCTGGTCGCGGGCAGCGGCGCTGGCCGGGGGCTCCCGCCGGGCTTCCGGCCGGGAACCGGGCTCTGCGGAGCAGCGCCGGGCGCAGAGCGTCCCCTCGACGCTGCCGGGCGGGCCCCGCGCCCAGAGTTGGCGAGGGAGGAGCGGCTTCATTCCAGCGCTGGCGCCGCCACTCCAGCGCCACTTTGCGCACGAGTCTCCCGCCGCGCACGGGGCCGCTGCTCCGTCGGGGCTCGGACCGCCGTCCCCACGCAGCCCTCTCCTCCCAGGCTGCCCCTGGCGACGCGAGTAGCGTCGGCTGCGCGCGGGCCTCGCCTTCCCTGGCTGCACGAGCTGTGGTTCCGCGCCCGCGGGGGGCTGAGGGGCCCGAGCCGGGGCCTGCGGGGGCCTCCGAGGTGCGCGGCCGAGGGCGCCATGTTCCCGGTGGGCGTGAGGCCCCGCGGGGCGGAGCGGGCAGAGTCAGCGAGGAGTCGGCCGGCGCGGGCGGGAGCGGTCGTCGCCGGGAAAGTTTGCGCGCCGATCTCGGCGCTGTGGCTGCGATTCCAGCCAGGGCGCGCGCGCGGCTGCCGCGCGTCGCGTGCCGCGCAGCCCTGCGTGGCCGCGAGTCTGGATCCAGGACCCAGCGCCGGTTGTCCCCGCTGGCCCTGTCCCGCTGGGACGTGGCGCCCACACTGCGAGGCCAGGGAACACGCCCCCTCCCCGCCGCCTCCCGGCCGAGCGCGGTGCGCGCAAAGCGTCCAGGCGACGGGCTTGCGGGGTTCATCGCGAGGCGGGAGGGGGCGCCCCGGGTCGCGCACCCAGGTAAGGGCCTGGCCGGGGCGACTGCATGCCGGGCTCTCTGCGCGATGCCAGCTGGAGAAGGCGCGGGGAGGGCGGCGTTGCCAGAAGTTGGGGCTTCAAGGGGCACCTGGGAAACTTGCGTTCCTGCTGCTGCGGGCGAAAGAGCCAGGGTGATTTGGGGAAAGGAAGTTGGGTCAGAATCGCTGACGCTGGTGGTGAACGCGAACCCTAGGTTATTTCCAAAGTGGAGAGGGAAGTGAGCTGGAGCGTGGCTGTCAAGGACACAATTAAAGACAGCAGGGTGCGGGGGCCGTGCTGGAGAAGTGGACCCCCAAATACACGTAAACTGCAAGCACCCTGGTGCCTTGAGCGGCGATTTTGCGCCCGCGCGTTCCCGGAGTGGCGTTGTCAGCGTGCACGTGCCACCCAGCCTTCTCCGAAGCAGGGAGGCGGCAACGTCCCGGGAGTGGGGCTGCGGGCATGTGCGTTTGTGGAATCTTTTACTTTCCCAAATAGACTTTCCCTCTGCGTGCTGAAGAGGCTGGGGAGGGTGCGTTTGTCGATCTACCTTCTGCTGAATGCCTTGGGCAACCCTTTCTCTTCGGCTTTTTTTCTCTTTCAATGAAACGTTTTGCCTTCATCATTGGAGAGGATGAAAAGATTTAAAAATCCTGAAGTGGGGATATTCGGCTATCTTTGTGTGCAGAGGGAGGCGGAAGTCTTCTCTGAGATGTTAGTCTCCGATCTGCTTCTTATCCATTTCATTAAGTGCCTCCCGGATGAGTGTCACCCGCTGAGTCTCTAAAGATTGTAGCCTCAGTTGAGCACTCATTTGGCACATTTCGGGAAAGTCTGAGTCCGAATGGTGGGCTGGCTGTGAGACAGGAGGAAGACCCTCTCTGGACTGGGGATTGAACCCAGGGCTTTCATATTGACCTGCATTCCCAGCACTTTAAATTTTTTTTCTTTTTGGAGTAGGGTCTCACCAAGACACTGAAGTTGCCCAGGCTGGGCTTGAAATTGCTGCCTTCCTGCCTCCTAGAGGGTTGGGGTCATACGCATGGGCCACCACACTCAGCTCTTTTATTATTATTTTGAGGCAAGATCTTGCTATGTAGTGCTCACTATGAACTCACTATGTAGTGCAGGCTGGCCTCCAAACTCCGTGTAACCCTCTTGGCTCAGTCTCCTGACTGCTGGGATTATAAGCAGGCAGTACTGTCCCCTAGTTTTTTTTTATGTTATTTTATTTTTTATTGAGCATTAGGATAGTGGAAAACAACAACGCACTATTTCTCCAAAATTAGCACAGCTAATTTAGTTGAGAAAGCAGTCGCGGAAAGCTTCTATCCCTTTTGTGAAATCTCTAGTCTTAGACTAGGTCATACTGGGAAGCACACTCACATAGACTGTTGCCCCTCTCTTTGTATCCACTTCCATTTATCTACAAAATACTCAGAAATTACCAGTCTGTATTTTCGGTGTGGATGTTGCACTTTTCCTTCTAAGGGGAAAGTTGACTTTCAAAATCCTGACCCTTCAGAATACTGTTACTGGCATTCGTATTGCGGAGGACATAGGCTACAGGTGTGTTTTGAATTCATCTTCTCCAACTGCTTGTTCAGTTTTTTTGCAGAGACTGTTCCCGAAGTGTGTCTGTTATTTTCTACTCCAGGTTCTTTCTTCTCTATCCCTAAATTATGTGGATTTCTCCTCCCTGAACTTTGATGTCCTCCCCATATCAGTTCCCACAGACAGTTCAGGGTGATGCTGGGTGGGGAAGAATATAAAAAAATTCTTAATCAAATGTTCAGAAAAAATCTGCATGCCTAAAAATACGTAATTATCATTGTACTTTGTAACTATGTATATGCCATATATATATATATATATATATATATATATATGTTTTGTGCATGTGTTAAAAATTATATAATTAACTTAAAAGAAAATTTATGTTGCAAACCCTCCAATCTTCGGTCCTAAGTTCATTATCTTAATATTTATTGTTATGCCTCTTCACGATGTGTTATAAACTGTGCTTTGTTGTCTCTTGTCTGATTCTTATTATCATAACTTCACAGCTTGATCAAAGATCCCACATTTTTTTTCATTAGTAAGATTTTGTAACTTCAGAAGGCTGGAGAAGGCCTATGCACTTGGGCAAGTTACTTGTCAATTTACCAAGTTGTGTGTGTACGTGTGTTCCATGGCCTGATTCTTGATCCAGTGTCTCCAGTTTGTGACTTGTGACATTATTACTCCAGAAATTTTGAGTCATAGCGTGTTCCTGGGGATTTTGAGTGGTGTTTGGCTAATACAGGAAGTACTAACCAAGAGTTAAATAATTCAAAAACAGTTTTGTTTGGTACCAAAAAAAAAAAACCTTTGAATACCAGAAGAAAAATATATATAGGCTAGAATTATAGCTCAACGGACCCAACTGGTGCCTTTTTAATTATAGTACTTTCCCCCCCAGAACTTTTTAATCCTGTTGCTTTTATATTGAATAAGGGACTAGTTAAAACATAAGCCAAACAGAACTATTACAAATAATGGGATAAATGGTGGGTATAACCAGATGTTTTCCCTCAAATTAAAAGTTAAAGAATTTGAACTCTGCCAAATCCCCCCTCCCCCACTAATAAGCTACAATTTTGACAGGTAAAGTCTTGGAGGAAGGGAGGGAAAAATAAAAAAAAGAAATGAATGCTTACGGTTGGCCTTACTCGTTGGCTGACCGTCCAGGCGACCCTGGCTGAGTGGCAGGTGCGACTTGCATGGCAGCTGGTGGACAACACTGAGTCCAAAATGCTTTAGTCCTGGGGGCCTTTATGAGTGGGTTACCCAGAGCTGTGAACTGGCACTAGGCTCATTTGACTCCCATTTCACAGTGGAGTTTACAGAGTCGGTGCCAAGACCATGGTTTTGTTTTTCTCTTAACCAACAATTTAATTTTGGCCAAACTGTTGCTGTTCTCAGAAATGTAGAACAAGAAATGAAACATTGGTTTTTCTTTTTCTAGCTGCAGTTTTAACAAATAAAGTTCTATATGCATACCATTCACCCAGCAGCGAATGTTTCCGAGGGCCCAGGGTGTCTCTGTGCTGAGACCTTGGCTACCCTCACCCCACGCGCTGTCGCTGGAGCACGGTACTCCTGTGCTTTTTGTATCTGCTGGACTGTGGAGGCGAGATGATTCCATGATATGTGAAACAGAGAACAATAGAGGAAGTGCATGTGAGAAGGTCCTCAACCTAATAAAGAGATAGAAATTAAAAACAGAGGCGTCTTGGTTTTTGTACAAGGGGCACATCTTGCAAAGCTTGGTAATGTTCCCTGTTAGGTGTGTGTTTGTGTGGGGTGTGGATCCCTGACTCTGGGTGGATGTGTGCACTGTGCAAACCTTGGGGAAGACGTGGACTCCTGAAAGCTAACAACCTGCATGGCCGCACGACCAGCAGTTCACACTGGATCCCACAGCTGCAGTCCTGTTGAACAAAAATAAGAACATTGGCACAGAAGGGTGTGGGTGAGGATTTTCCCCCCCAGGCCTGGAGTTTGAACCCAGTCCGTGTGTGTGCTGGTGGGCTGTCTGCCACTGCTCACAACCCCAGTCCTGTCTGTCTGTGCATATGTATTGTGCGATTAGCACATGATTTGTGTAGATTATTTTGTGAGGGTTGCCCATAGTATGTTAAATAAAACTTATATGTGAAATAAAAGCTGACTGCAGTGTATCATATGTAGTTTGATCCTATTTCTGATTTAAAATGAAGAAAAGCCCCTGTGTACGACCTTGGGAAAAGATGCAGAAGGACACACACTGCTCAGTAGTGTTTACAATTGGCAGAGGGGAAAAGGAGGAGATCAGTAACCTCCATGCACACCTCCAGACAATTTTACAAATTATTCCATTAGTGAGTAGGAAAATTACCAGGCACCATTTGTAAAAACGCTAAGAAATAATCACACTTACTTTCTGATGCCTTTTGTAGCCAGCTCTTATTTCTTTGGAAATTTTCAATTCTGAGATCTTCCAACATTTAGCAGAGGAAGGAGAGTTTCAGGCAAAGCTGTCTCCCCTGCCTGGAGGAGAGGAAGGGAAGGCAGAGCTAAGCCAGCTATTGGTCACCCCTGAGGGAAGGCAGGCAGTGATGGTGTGGAGAAGCTCCCCCAGATAGCAGTGGCCTCTCATACCTGTCCCCTCCCCCACCCCGAAGTCCAGAGTGTGCTGCCCCCAGGCTGTGAACCCTGGTCTCTTTCCACAGTGGCCCTGTCTTGGCTGATTGCTGCCCTGGTTCCACTTTCCAGTGTGTGATTTCTGACAGCTTGATGGAACTGATGAGTTCTTGCCATTCAAGGGTGAACTGGAGTTTTGAGAGCAGTGGAACCTCTAACCACATTTTTCAAAGTCTACACTACTGACCATGTTGATAAGGGGTGGGGATCCAGAATTGTTAACCCCTGGGAAGCCCTGGCTGTTTGGCTAATTCGTTTAAGAATTGTGTGTTGAGATTAGATTGTTGGCCTTCAAATTTAAATGCACTAGAATGAAGCCCATGGACCTGGGCTGTTAAAACCCAGGTTGTCAGGCTACAGTTTCAGATTGTGAAGTTTAGGTCCAGTCATTTGCATTTTACACAGATTCTAGGGTGAGATCCATCCTGCTGGTTGGGAACTGTGTTTGAGATCCAGTCTAGAGAGGAACCATCTGCCTCTGCAGATCATACGATTGAGTTCCTCCGTTTATCTCTTTGTGGATGAAAGTTAGCATCTTAAGGCAAATTTCTCATCAGTGTCACCAAGCTAAAAAAAAAAAATGTTCTGCTCTACTGTCTGTTTTTTTTTAAATTTAGTGATAATTTTATAGATGGGTGTGAGTTTGAGCCACAATAGAAGTTAGAGTATTGCTTGAAGGGCCAGGTGTGGTGGCACATTCCTGAAATTCCAGATTCAGCACTTGAAATCCCAGCATTCAGGAGACTGAGGCTAGAGGGTCCCAGTAAGATGGAGGTGAGGCTGGGCCCCAAAGTGAGTTCAAGGCCAGCTGCATGTGAAATCCTATCTTAAGAAGACCAAAAAAAGTATCGTTTTAAATATTCTAAAATGGATTCTCATGAGAAAGAGGCAAGGGCTGTTAGAGATTCTTTTTTTACCCATCATATAAATTCAGGCTTTGATGCTGTGGATTTTCTTTTTTGAAATAAAAGATGGGCTACATGTGAGGAGGTATGGAAAAGAAAATGATGGACAGATAATAACTGTGACTTACATTGTGTTAGAATCATGATTGGTGCCATTTTGGGAGGGAGTTAAGTGTAACAGCCATTTACCTTGACGTGTTTATTCTTTTTTTTTTTTTTTTCTGTCTTTTTCCTTTTTATCGGTACCAGGGATCGAACTTATGACTGCCTGCTTGAAGGCAGGCGCTTATGCCGCTGAGCTAAATCCCCAGCCCCGACAAGTGTTTATTCTAGTGCCACTGGAGGATGGAGGGCTCTAACAGTGCTCCCAAGCCACACTCGGGACCTGGCTCTCCCCTGCAATCCTTGACAGACCTGGATGACCCCCAGCTCTTGAGGAAGGTTTCCCCAGAGCCTTCCCTCCTCACTCATCCCCATTGTAAGACTCTTCAGCAGACAAACCCTTCTTCTGTTTGTGGCCACTTGGTTTTAGACCCTTTTATTTTTTTCTGGTGATCTCACTTCTAAGTGGGAAACAGTCTGACTGGTAAGGATAATGGTGGTGGTGGTGGTCACGGGACTGGATGCGGGTCCAGATGGCTCCAGAGGAGCTGGCGCGGGGCTCCTTTGTCAGCGCCCCGGCTTCCTGGTGCTCAGACTACCCAGAGCGCTGCTAGGTCAGGTCATCGAGGCGCGGGGGCCCTCCCGCGGGAGCCGAGCCAGGGAGGCTGTTTACGGCTGGCACATAAACCGCCGAACAGACCACTGAGTGGACCCAGCGGCCCCATATTCAGGCCCCGGACCCGGGCTGCGCCCAGGTGCGCGCCCGCCGCGGCCCGGGTACAGCCTGTTTTCCCAGAGCCTGAGGCGCCGGAGGTCTCCGCACCTTAAGGCGGCTGGAGAGGTGTGGGGAGGTTCTCCCCTGAGGCGAGGAGCGAGAGGCCGGCGAGAGGGAGAAGGCAGAGCAGGGGAAAGGGCAGAGCCCGCAGCCGCGCCTGTCCGCGGCGCCTCGGAGGAGGGGGAGGGGAGCGGCCCTTTAGCCTAGCTCGCCCCCGCACCGGAGGCGACCACCCGGGTTGGAGCGGCGTGGGGCGCGCGTCGCGCCGGACGCAGCGCGTGAGAGCGCGCGCCTGCGCGTGGGCGACAGGGAAAAGGCGGAGGGGGGGGGGCGAGCACGTCCCCGCCCCCGGCTGCGGTCGCCCAGGTTGTGGCGGTCTCTTTCCTCCGTCCGGGCGTGGACTGAAGAACGCCCTCTCTCTGGTCTCCTCCCGCTCACCCCCTCAGGAAGGAGGCGCCCCAGAGTCTCCACTTCAGCCCGAAGAACCCTGAGGGGCAGGCTAGGCCGGGCAGCAGCCGAGCCTGCGACTGAGGAGCGCGAGGGTGGAGGCTAGCGTTTCCCGTGTCCGCCCCCGCCGCCGTCTTTCCCGCCTCGCTGGGCGAAGCTGGCAGCGGAGCGGGGTCCCGTGGCCCTGAGCGCCTCTGGCTTCTGGCTGAGCTGCCCTTGCGGCTGCCGCTGCAAGTTGCCTCTCGGACACCCCGGCCGCCGAAGTCCGCAGGTGAGCGGGGGCGGCGGCTTGGGTTTTGTTTGGGATCCGGGAGGAAACGTTTGGGAACTTCACCTCGGCTCGCGGGGCTGGGGAGAAGGGGATCTCGCGTGAGGAGGCTGGACACGGAGTGGGGGAGGCACTTTACAAATTAACAAAAGCACCCCGTCTTCCAGTGTAGTTGAGAAGCAGTAAATACCCCTCTGTTCAAGGACAGATTAACATATAGTCTGTTAAAAGTGTTTGATCAAGGTGGTATATCATAAAACTTCACAAAACTTTTACTTTGGTGAAATAAGAAATTTTTATGTTTGAAAGACATCTGATATGGTACGGTGGTTACTGTAATTGTAGTTGTACAATTGTGGTTACTTGTAGTTGCTCAACCAGCACAGGTTTTATCCTGACTGATATGGAATATTTAAAAATCCTGTTGAAGTGTCACAGGGCTGATAAAGTTGATTTTCTTTGTGTGTATCATGACTTACTAATGTTTTTCAGTGTGTGTATCATGACTTACTAATGTTAAGGAATAGCTTGAAATCTAAAGTCCCAATGGGTATTCATTGGGTATTAATCTAAACAGGTACATAGAAAAGTATTAATGTCAAATTGGGATCACTGATTCATGATACTTATTTGCACATTTAGCCTGTACAAGATTTAGCACACACCTTTCAATCCTGAAATGTAGATAACTGATCCAACTTCCTTTTCATAGGAGTGGGCAAGAAAAGTGTAACAATCTTAGGAAACAAGTTCCTCTTACTCTTTACAGTTTTTCATATAAATTTATATGTAGAACATATTTGTGTTTGTGGTAATAGGTGGAGTTTCTGCTTAAAGTTGTAATTTTGTAAGTGCTAGTAATTTTATTACTTAGGTTAAGTAACAGTAATGAGAACAGTGTATTAGGAAGTGATCTTAACATGTTTCAGCGTTAATTTAATGAGTTTTTATTTTGCACTGCTGAGGCACAAGGTTTGTATGCTTTCTGCCTTGAGGGAGTTTGCAGTCCAGGATGTAGGTAGGAAAGATACCGATTCTGCTATTAAGTTTAACATTAAGTTATTGTGATAAGCAGTACAAAGGAGAATAGGTTTTGAGAAAGTCAGGATGGCTCAGAAGAAGTGAGGTCTAAGGGATGATGTCGAGGTTGCCAGCTAATTAGTGTGTGTGGGTGTAGAACACAGTTCCTGTTGGTTCCCGGATCCAGAATGTGTTCTGTTAACCTTCTGTCTGATTACAAAAGTGAAAAGAGTAGGCAGGGCTTGCTCAGTTGGCTCATGCACTATGGAAGAGGTCCAGGGAATGGAAAAGTGAGGAAGGAACAGCTGGCAGAAGCTCTCAATAAATCAGATGGCATTTGTCAAATTTTATTTTTGTTAAATGATAGACTCAGAAATCTTTTTGTAGGAGTGGTAGGAAAGTGGAAATGTTCAGTAGTGAAAGGTAGAGAAAAACAAGTATGAGCACAGGATAAACAGTTTTTGTATCTTAAGGTCAATGTATGGGACATATGGAAGAGGAGGAGGGTGAAGAGGAGAGTGGAAGGCTGATGATAGCATAGCAGATCGTCAGCATCAGGGAAGGGTTGGAAATGAGCAGGCACACAATCTGGTTTTAGGAAGAGAGGAAGGAGGAACAGATTAGTGAAGAGATTGTTGGGAGATGGCTTGCCAGAGTACCCTGTGCAGTCATTGCATGCCTTCTCAATTCAAAACCTTTTAGCTTCTGCCTGAGGCCATTTCCTTGATGACATGATTCCTTTCCTCACACAGTAGTCCATTCCTTCTTTGAAGACCTTCTAAAAGGTTTTGCTTTATGAAATACAATTCTTGAATATTTTTTTCTGTTCCTTTGCTCAGCGTCAACCTATGTGATTCATTGCTTACTTTTAAGGGTTCATTTGTCTTTTCACCTTTTTCTCTCACCTACCCTTTGAGTTACCTATGTTTATCTCATTCTTTATATTCTCTCCTTGTCTTCATAGCTACCTGTAAGCTAATGAGTGTCCATTCTCTTCACATGCCAGTGGATCCCTTCACCAAATAGGCTTTGGTCCTCCTGCCTGTAACTTCCCTCGTCTGTTTTCCCTAACAACAACCAATTCCCATGTGAGGGCTCTCACATTGTTGGGATGATCCTATGGATTTGTCTTGTGTCACTTGTCGTGTGGCCATCAGTGTTTATCTGCTTACCTAGTTGAGATCTAAAAGACCTCCCTCCTGTTTCTCTCATTTCCATGGTCAGTAGTTCTGTTTGGTCTTTATCTCCTCAGTATTTTGTGAATGTGTTTTTCCTCTTCATTCCCACCTGGACTAGCAGTAGTGTCTCTGTCAATCTCTTTGACTTCACTGTTACCCTCTAGAAGTCTGTCCTCTTGCTGGAATAAGCTTTTTGATGTATTTTCTTAAGCATGCTGCTAACCCCACCTAACATTTCTTGTTAGTGCTCCTCAGCTTGGGCATTAGAGTCTAACCCTCTTGGCATGAGACTGTGAGGCCCTTTGTGTTCTTTACCACCACCCCTCTAATCCCAATTTAAAGTCTCCTCTTTTGTCACCCCTAGTTTGCACCTCGTGTTCCACCAGGCTAATTAAGTTTGGCATCTCTATATCTTTGCATGTGCTGTCTTTCCTGTGAAATTCAGTTCCCATCACACCTCATCCACTTGTGAAACTCCTCATCCCACCAGTGACTTTTTCTCTACCAATCCTCTCTTCACTAAGAGTCTTCCTAGTCCTCGTTCTGTTTCTGTCCCTTTTGGGGTACTTTTTGTGCAACTTACTTTGTCTTCTTCGCCAGTCTTCACTTTGTGAAGATTGACACTGTCTTATTCATCTTTATATTTCTAGTGAAGCTGAACATCTGGCACAGGGGGATGACAGTGAACATCTGTTGACGGAATGTTGAGTTGCCTTCATTTTTAACTCCCAAAACCATACTGCTCACATCTTGATGGCCCTTCATCTGTCTAATGGAATTTGTTTGTATGCAGGCAAGTGCGTGTGTGTGCGTGTGTGTGTGTCCCAGTTATCCTTAATCCCTTTATTCACTTTTATAATGTTCTGATTTTTTGTGTGCTTGGTCATCCTCCTGGTTATGCTTCCATTTTAGTATTTGTTGGTTGTCATCTTTCGAAAGATTATTGATCTTGCTAAGTTGTCTATAAAAAAAAGATCCATGCCCTTACGTGCCTGTCAGAATGAGTTGCAAAAGAGATCATAGATTTCTGGCATGAATGCTCTAAGCAGCTAAGAAATGTGACTGCTCTTTGTAGTATGTTTGAACATGAATAACTGATATTAAATTCATTGTGATATGGGAGGATTTGTATATGGAGTCAGGATTGGGGATATGACTCTTGGTTTTACAGTTTCGTATATCTTTAGGTTGGAGGCTCTAGGCAAGAAAGAATAATTATTTAACGGGATTGTCAGAAGAATGAACTGACATAAATAACAAATTGTATTGTAGTAAAATGGCTTTAATGTTTGTGTACTTTTAAAAATACACTATAATTCTGTTAAAATATAGGAAGTTTTTGTTGATCCTTGTTGGTTTCTGCCTCCTGAGTTTTCTGTACATCAAGATAAATATTGAAGTAACAGTAATCTTATTTTATGGCATTTCTATGTAGTAGTTATTTTATTTCATAAGAGATTTCAATGTGATTGGGAGGTGTTTACCATGTCAATGTGTTTTGGCTACTGAGTAGTGTATCCATATGTTTGCCAGGCAGGTACTCATGCTGCTGAGCTAAATCCCCAGCCTTTGTGCTTAAGTTTTTAAACAACTAACTTTGTTAGGCAACACAATCAAGTGAAAGATGATTTTAAAATATAGCCCAAATTTTGTATTCATTTACAATAAAAAGTATTTTTTTTAGTTCAAAACTTTTCGATATAAAATACCAAAGAGGGAATTCAGAACCATTGCTGTAATTTTGATCTCTTTCTAATCACTGTCTTAATCCTTTCTGCACACAACTTTTGATGGTTTTTCATAACATTATAACGTTTTGCTTTGTTGTCATATTTGAATCATTGAATTAAAAGATTTTAAAAATACAAGTTCATGTTTAAACACTGTTTATAACACATTTCATCACTTATACCAGAAAATTCATTTTTAACCCATGAAAAACCACTTATAATACTTTCCCCTGTTGCATTTGCATATGTGTACTTTTTTTTTTTAGCAAAATCTTGATTATACTATTGTTTTCAAACTCATTTTTTCACCTAACAGTGTTTTAGAGATCTTTGTAAAGCAGTACATACAGATTTTCCTATTGCTGGTTTTAAAATGTATATATCATATTCTAGGGAATGAAGGTAATATTAACAGTGGCCAAGAATTCCTTCTGTAGAACACTCAGAGTTCCAGGCAACACACTATTCCTAGCAAGAGAGCCCCCCCCCCCCATTCTTTAGATGGGAAAACTGAACCTGAAATGTGAAGTGCCTTCCCAGAGTCTCATTATTGTCGTGTGGAAAATTGGGCATTTGAATACAGGTGTTTCCAACTCAAGTCTGTGTGGTTTTTTGTTGTTGTTGGTGGTGGTGCTGGGGATAGAACTCATGAGCTCCGACTTGTCAGGCAGATACTTGTGCCGCTGCGCTATATCCGTAAGGCCCAAGCCTGTGTTCTTGGCCGATGTGGTGGCACATGTGTAATCCCAGCTCTTGAAGCAGGAAAATCATAAGTTTGAGCCAAACTTGAATATTTTAAGGACTTAGTGAGGGCTTGTCGAAAAGTTGAAAAAGGACTGGGGATATATATATCTCAATACAAAAGCTGTGGGGTGAGATCTAGTGTAAGGGCAAAAAGGCTACTAGCTATGTGTTTTGTTACTGAAATACTGATCTTGAATGTATTAAGAATAACAGGTATGATTGGAAAAATCTTACATTGTTTATAAATTAATATATATGATTTTCTTTTATATGTGTAAGATCAAAATATAAGTTCCATGTTAAGTAATTATGAGTTATTTTAATGTACAGTATTATCACAAATATTAGATGCTTACTCTTAGGCTGGAAGGGGGGTAATGTAAATTGACCTGGTTATAAAATTGGCTGAAATGAGCAATTTTTGTTTTCCTTTTTGACTTTATGTGAAGAAAGGGCAGAGAGAGTTGGTAGCTTTGTATGTTATATTTTACTGAAATCAGGATTTGAGTTCTTAATAAGGAGTTAACAGTAGGGTAATCTGAAAATCAGATAGTAGGTTTTTGCTTTTTTTCTTTAAAAAATTACCATTAGAAATAACTTCTTTAAAATGACTTTATAGCAAGAATTTTTCAGCTGAATTGCCAGTCAGACTGAGCTAAAGTTTTGGCTGTGGAACAGTCTGACTGAAAAATTAAAGATACCTCAGAATAAGGACCTTTGAGACTGAGAATCACACATTGCTTGAAGCATAGCTTGCAAATTACTTCTGTTTCCCTTGTCTTGAGTTATATTCTGGGGGCAACCAGGTCAATTTCCATGCCTAAGAATAAGCATCTAATATTCATGGTGAAAGAACTGTTTGGGAATGCCTAAAACAAGCATAAGAACAGAGAGATCTTCCCATAAACAGAAATAATTGTCCCAGCCAGGATGAGAAAAATTTCCTTTCTTCTCCATTGCTGATGGACATGGCCTGCCTCTGCTCTGTCCTTTTACCTGCCTGTGCATTTGCTGGCTGGGAGATAACATCTTGTCTCAGAAATTTCTGGAGTCTTATCTTACTTGAAATTAGTTTGGATCCCGTTTGTTGTCTGAAATGGAAAGAGAGGGAGAGTGAATAGGATAGGAGGAAGAGAGGGGTGGGCTTTCTTTCTCTTTGTTCCCAACTCTGAACAGCGTGCCCCATAGCATTTCACTACCAGCATTGGATTGATAAGCAGAGGCACTAAAGTACATATGTGGGTTTTTAATGTTTGGATAAAGTTAATTGTTTCATTTGCTTCTTAAAACATTAAAAATTATAAAATTTTAAATGGTCTGTAAAATAAAATGTGAAACCATATGCTCCAGGGCCAGGGATATAGCTCAGTGGCACAGCACCAGACTGGCAGGAGCCAGATTGTGAGTTCAGTTCCAGTACTAAAAGAAAGGAAAGGAAAAAAGAAAACAAAAATCTTATGCTCCAATTCTGTTCAGAGAATTTTATTCACTTTTAATAGTTATGGACTTTATATTTTATAAATACAGTTAAATATTTAAATGACAGTGCATGTATAACAAAAATAAGTATATTGTGCATGCTGGTTTTTTTAAATTTTTATTTTAAAGAGAATAAATAAAGAACAAAACAAAGCAGATCAGAAAAAACAATGCAAGCAACACAGGATTTGAATACAACAGGAAATCAACAATGGCTACCATATCTCTTTGTTTTCTTGAAAATAGTTGTCCATATCTTCACACACAATGAATTTAAAAAAACAAAATACTATAAAACCGATCAAAATAAAAGAATGAAAGCATTACAGGCCTTCAAAACCAGACAGTAGGAGAATCAACAATGGCTACCATAATGTCTCTTGTTCTCTTCAAAATAACTGTCCGTACCTTCACATATATTGAAATTAAATAATATAAAACAGACTAAAACCAATCAAAATAAGTAATAAAAACATTCCTAGACTTTACAGCAAGATGATAGGAAATCAGCAATGGCTACCATTATGTCTCGGTTTCTTCAGAGTAGCTGTTCATACCCTCACATGTAATAAAATCAATTCTCATAAACTCTTCAGAAGTTCTAGGTTTGTATAAGCATATACATGTACATTTATTTCTGCATTAGAGTGAAAGCAAAACAAAACAAAACGTATTAGGGGAAAAACAAGAAACAAAAGAGACAAAAAAAAATAACAATAATGGAGCCCAAAACAGTAATAATATAGACTTTCAAAACAAGGTGGTAGGGACATAATAACTAAGATTGTTATTTTGCAGTTATCTTTAAAAGAGTTATTCAGATTACCAGTTATAAACCTGTGCATGCTGTTTTATAAGCTTGTTTTAGGACCTCTTTCTATCTGCATATATGTAAAATTTATCAGAGTTGTTTTGCTCTCCCTATGATATTTTGTTTTATAGATGTATCATAATCTCTGTAACTAGGGGTGTGTGTTTGTGTGTGTGTGTGTGTGTGTGTGTGTGTGTGTATGTGTGTTTGATCACAAATTTTCAAATGTAAACTAATCATAATCACTTTCCCACTACTAGGACAAAATTCTTAACATCCTAATTTAAAGGAGGGGAATTTATTCTGGCTTATGGTTTCTGAAGGTTCTGTCCAGGCGTACTTGGCTGACTCCAAGGCAGAAGTGCATGGTGGTGTGGAGGAGGAAGGCTGTTCATCTTCTTGCAACCAGAGAACAGAGAAAGAAGGGAGGAACCAGGGTTAAGAATACACCCTCTTTCTGTGTCACACCCCCAAGTGACTTTACTTTTCTAACCCAGCCCTCATTTCCTGACACATTCAGCACTGAACCCACTGATGAGTTATGTCTCAGTCATCTTCCAAAACTTCCACCTCTGAACATGTCAGACTTCGGGTGGGGGGATGTTTGAGGTCTAAACCAGTAACACAAACAAATGGTGCAGTGAGCCTATTTTTTATAAATACCTTGTGTTGGTGTGCAGGCATTTCATGTAATGACTCTGTAGAGGCAGAATTGTAAAGTAGGAGTACTCACATATTACATACTGGGGGTTATTTCCAAGTTGTTTCCCCAAAAAGCTCTCTTGCCACATACAAGTTGTGTTCAGACATCATAGACTTTGCCAATTTGAGGCCTTTTTGGCCATCTTGAACCTAAGATGCTGGCAGAACATTTCTGTAAATGGTTTATAGAATGCGAGCTCTGATAAATATAGGCTAGACATGTCTGTTCTGGAATTAGCTAATGGAAGTGATCACAGTTCAAGTCAAATAGAGCTTACTACCTAGGAAGAAAAAATATTTAGGGACAAACATTTAGGCATACATCCTTAATGGAGATTCCTAAGGAATGAAATAACCTCTATTTCTGGAGATACTGCAACAAATCTTAGAGTAAGAACTATATAAAATACTAAGCTTAGTGAGAAGCATGTATAGAAACAAATGGGATAGTTGTCAAGTATGTGATGCTGGTTCTCTGTCATGGTGTGACACTGAGTTAGATTGGTGGAGAGGATGATAGATGTGTAGTTCTGGTTTTTGGCTAGGAGATAAAGTGGCGTGAGGCAGAGTAAAGGCAAAGCAAATGGAACTGTACTTGGTCAGTAAGCGTTTCATGAAAGTTTCATTTGCATTCTCAAGTTTACCATTTGTTGTGTAATGGAGAAGTGGTTATTAGGTGATGAATCAGAACCATATAATCTTTAAATATGATCCCAATGCTAATAAAGAAGTCAGAGGAAGTATATTTGCTTCTTGTCCCTGTTTTCCATGATTTTACTTGCCTTTTTTGTCATTCCATGCTGCTTATACTTTGAGACTATAATTCTAGTTGTGTAAAAATTCTGAATTATCTTTCTAGTGAGTGGGTTCTTATTGTTATTTTTAGGAATTCTATTCATCTAAAAGCTGAGCAGTCTTACTCTAATATAGCTGTATCAGCTATGTTTTGATTTGTGCATAAATGTTTCCATTTATAATTTTTTAAGCCTTTTAGTAGTCTTCTAGAACACATATGTGGAGCATGTAGTTAGTGTTTTTTGTTGTATTTGTCTGACAAATTTTGTATTTTTAATGGGACATGTCTCTTTAATGTAATAGCTGATAACTTTGATTTTACAGCTTCTAATTCATTATTCTTTGCCCTGCCTATTCTATGCTGCCTTGTCTCACTTTTCTTCTTTTATTTTTTCTCTCTTTTAGCTTGACAGTGTAATTTCTTTTATTGTTCATTTAGTGGTTTCCTAAATGTGTCTTTGACTAGACTTGTATCATTTCTTAGACAGTATAAGGTCTTTATAACCATTTGCCTTTCCCTTCTGATTTTTATATTGTTGTTGTATATTTTAGTTGGTTTTATATTTAAGATCCACAAGACATTGTTGGTTTCTTTTCTAAGTCATTATTTATTTAGATCTGCCCAAATGTTTACTTTCTCAGTTACTCTTCATTTATTTCTGTGTCTCTGAATTTCCATGTGGGACGCTTTCTTCTGCCTGGAGAAGTAGTCTTTAGTTGTTTAGTTAAGTCTGCAGAAATTAATTTTCTCAGCTTTCGACTGTCTCAAAACATTTCTATTTTGTCTTCAGTAGGGTACTGAGTGTGTAGTTGTATGAGGATAGTTTTCTTTCTGTCCTTTAAATAGTATGCCATTTCACTGTTTGCTGAACTTGATCTCCTTTTGGTGAGTAGTCAAGTGTAAATCTTTTCTTCTTTTGGTTAATCTCGCCACCTCCCACTCCCAACCTTGGGCCACTTTTAAGAGTTTCCCTTTAGATATGCTTCTCAGAAATTTGATTATGTTATGCCTCCTTGTGTTTTTTCATTGCATTGAACTGTGTTTTGGGTTTCTGGTATTTGGGATGATCACTTTCATCAGCTTTAGAAGGTATTTGGCCATTCCTTTCAAATCTTTCTTTAGTCCCATTGGAATTTAGTTCACTTAGCTTTCTTTGCATACATCTCTTTCTGATAGGTTCAGAAAAACTATGCTTTTCAGATTCTCTGTCCTGCTTTGGTTGTTTAGGACAACAGCAACAGTTTTTTTTAGATTTCATACACTGTCCAGGGGCAGCATTCCATTTATTGAGTTCTTACTTTCACCCGTTGAATTTTTCTGTTCTGGAATTCCATTTTGTTTTTTCTGTAGTTTTCGGGATTTTGCTGAGCTTTCCAGCTTGCCTTTCTGTTTCTTTTTTAATCCTCTCATAATATGTATTCCTGGAATGGGGATTGCTTTTGTATCTTTTGGGTCTCCTGAATTCTGGTGCTACTTGTCTTTTCATATGTTTGTTTGTGTTTGAGTCCTTGGTATTAAATATGAAGGGATGATCTGCATGGTACTGTCTTCTCTTAGAAAGAATTTACATATGCTTCTGGTAGGTGATTATGTTAGAGACACTAATAATCTCAGGGCATGTTAATCCATTCAGGGATTGAGATGATTTAAAACTAAACTTTCAACCCTGTGAGCTAAAGTACTTTGTTTCTTGGATATAGTCCTTTTGGGTCCTACTCTACATTCTAAGGGGTTTACCTGCCTTTTGGACAAGTCCTAATCCCAGTTTATTTTCTGGCAGATCCTGGATCTGTAAAAGCTGTGATCATTTCAGCCTCTTAAGCGTAGCTTTTATTTTTTTTAAATTTTATTTTTTTGTGTTTTTGAAATGAGGTCTCTCTATGCAGTACAGCAGGCTGGCCTTGAGCTCATTTTGTAGCCCAGGCTGGTTTTGAACTCGATCCTCCTGCCTCAGCCTCCTGAGTGTTGGGATTACAGGCGTGATTCACCATGCCCGGCTAAGTGTTGCCTTTAGAATCCAATACTTGTGATCAAAAAGGAGTTCCAAACACCAGGCAGCCTCTGGGTTTTCTTGCTGTGAGTCTTCATCTCTCAATTCTTTATTGTTTTGATTGCCCTCACACATATATTTTGTATTTTATCTAGTTTCTTCAGTTATTCTCAGTGGAAGAGTTGATCTGAACAATGCCTCTTTCTTTTGTCCTTTCTCTGATTTATGTTTTTGAGACATTTTCAAACACATCTTTGTTTTTTGGTGTCATGTACAATCTACTTCTTACTGCCCCTACTGAATTTCTGTGAAAAGTTACTCAGTTTTGTGGCCAAAAGCATTGTTTCCTGATTTCAGATTGTTCTCTTTTCATATACAAATTTCTTTAGGATTTCTGAATTTTATAATTTTAATGACATTCTAAAAATCTCTTTTCTGTAAATTTTTCAGTGGTTCTTTGCTCCAGTTGATGCAGATCACTTTTGCCATCCTGAATTGTGTTTTCACTTCCTCAATTGGTTTAAAGTTTGGTGTTTGATCCAGTAAGAAAAAGGATCTTTTAAATAAAATAATTATGAATTTGCTGAAGTACTACTAGGTTAATTAAATCCTGCCTGATAGGAAACTTTTGACAGAATAGAGAGTTTTATACTCACCAGACCGTGTGTGGGAGTGGTGACTGTTCAGGGCTCTGTCAGCTTCTGGTGTTGCAGACATGAACAGATCTCTTAAGCTTAGATACCTGTTGTTGATGTGGGGATACTTTTCTCTGAAGCCAAGAGTCTTTGGGAGAACCAGAACAACAATGTGCGTTTAAGTGTTTTGGGTTTTGCCCAGTAGTTAGATTATAAAATGTACTTTTACTGGTTGTAAGTAAGATGTATGTGATTCTTCTTAGTAGTTCAAGAACTATTTCATGAACATTTGTTGTATATCATAAAAGAAGGTAATTTTATGGTGTTAAGTGAATCGTGGAAAAGCTAAAACAGAAATTTTTTTATATTAAAATCTTCCACAAACACATCAGTAGTAGTATATAATGCCATATTAAGATTAGATCTTAAATAGGAGCAGGTTACTTTAGCCAGTATCAGCATGGCTAAGTGATTATTTGTGTAGTCACCACTTTCTGGGCATTATGATACATTTATTGAGAATGAGGTATTTGGAACCCTGGGGATCTTTATTGTGGAAATCATCCTCAGGAATTCTTATTCAGTAGTTTGAGAAACATTTTCTGAGTATGCCTGAAAGAACAGAAGAGATACCTCTATTTGTGGTGCAATGCAAATATTCTGAATTTACTTGCTTGTGAATTTAAAACAAATAGTGTTTTAGAATGAGTTCCCTCTCTCAGAGAACTTAACTGTGTTCCTCTCAGGGAACTACTTGTATTACTAGTCTTCTGTGTGTATTTGTGTTGCTATTCTTTATTCATGTGTGTTTAAGAAATGTCTCTCTATAGCTGTGGACATTAGGAATATTGAAAAGAACTGCTGTCAGTTATTTTCCATGGAAATGATCATGTGTTGACTTTTTTATTTAAAAAGGAAAAAAAGCAGTAAAAGGGTACAAGTAATACAGAATTTCAAGAAAAAAATATACAGTAAGAAATCACTAGTTAATAGATTGCATATTGTCATCTTAGAAACAGTTGTTCAAATTACAAAATTAAAGCATACAAAGTGGACATTCATACAGTGAGATTGCAGACAGTTCTGTTCAATGATCCAACAAAAAACTCAGTAATATGTTTTTATATCCTACACACTTAAATATACATGCAGTTATATCGTTTAGGCCACTTTCTTTTCCTCTCTTTTTTACAATAACAACTATACTTTTTGGGTTTTATTACTCCCATAGTTCTTATTACTTTTTTTTAAAGAGAATAAAACCAAATGTGACAAAACAAAACAGAGTCAGTTAGAACAGAAGGATGGACATAGTATATGATGCAAAAATAGAATACCAGGTGATCAAAAATGATTACCATTATGCCTCTTGCTTTTTTGAAAAGAGTTGCCCATATCATCAGTATAATAGAATTGAACAAAACAGTACAGAACAAGGCCAATAAAACCTACACTGGAGACCCTACAAGACTTCAAAAGAAGATAATAGTGAAACCATAATGGGCATCAGAGTAAATCTTATTGCCTTCAAAGTGGTTGCCTATACCCTCAAACTTCATACTATCCAACAAAACAGAATATGGTAAAATCAGACAGAACAAGATGGGGAGAGCAATACTGGGGTTTAAATCAGGTTAATAGGAAAACAAAAATGTTACTATAATATATCCTGCTATTTTTTAATTTAGTTTTCCCTTAATTAAAAAATAAGAAAATAAATTAATTTTAAAAAGTGGGAGATTGAGATAAAAGAGGACACAGTAACAGACCAACACAGGTCAGATCTGAACAATTTAAGCATCACTGTGTTTCACCACCAGATAACCTGATATAATAGTAGTCACCAGTGTCTCTTTCCTTGAATTATTTGAGTATAACTTCATATACTATAGCATCAAACATATTAAGACAGTGTGAAGCCATTCAAGAGAACGTAAGAATTACGGGGTATTTAGAACCAGCTAACAGAAAACGAACAACAGTTTCTGTATTATCTCTTTGCCTATAAAAGATTTTGTTTATACTATCACATATAGTAAGATATAATAAGATACAACATGTTAAAACCTATGGAAACCGACGAACAACAGCTTGATGAGACTTCAACACAAGATGATATTAAATCAGAACTAGCTATTATGATGTCTTGTTTTCTTCAAAATTGCTATTCGTACTATCACAGACAATAAAATCAAACAACCCAGATTAAAACCATTCCAATTAATGAGTGAAAACATTATATGGCTTCAAACCAATATGATTGGGAATCATGATTACCACTTTTATGTATTCTTATCATTTCTTACACTAGGGAAACTATTTGGTATTTATACATGTGAGTTTGATTTATCTCACGAGTATGGTCTCAAGCTGCGTCCATTTATTTATAAATATCTTAATGTGATAATTCTTTGTAGCTGAGTAGTACTCCATTGTATAAAAATACCACAACTTGGGGCTAGGGATTTAGCTCAGCGGCATAAGTGCCTGCCTTGCAAGCAGGCAGTCGTGAGTTTGATCCCCGGTACCGATACAAAGGAAAAGGACAAAAAAAAAAAAAAAACCCACAACTTTTTTATCCATTCCTCAGTTGATGGACACTTAGGTTGTTTCCAAGATGTGGCTATTACAAATTGTGCTGCTATAAACATGGGTGCACATATATCACTGTGGTATGATGCTTTCAGTTCTTCTGGGAATATGCCTAGGAGTGGAATAGCTGGATCAAATGGGACTTCCAGTCCCACTTTCTGAGAAATCTCCAGACCGACCTCCACAATGGTTGCACCAGTCTACACTCCCACCAGCAGTGCAGGAGAGTTCCTTTTCCCCCACAGCCTCTCTAACATTTGTTGTTGTTGGTTTTCTTGAACTTGGCCATTCTTTCAGGAGTGAGATGATATCTCAGTGTGGTTTTAATTTGGATTTCTCTAATGACTAATGATGATGAACATTTTTTCATGTATTTATTTGCCATTTGTGCTTCTTCACTGAGAATTGTGTATTCATCTCAGATGCCTATTTTTGGATTGGGTCTTTGAATTTTGGGGGTCTGATTTTTTTAATTCATTATATGTTTCAGACAGAAGTCCTTTGTCTGAGGGCCAGTTCACTAAGATTTTTTCCCAGTTTGTGTGTTTTCTTTTCACTATGTTGGAGATTTCTTTTGACGTGCAGAAACTTTTTAATAAGAGGCGATCCCAATTATTGACTGTGAGAAGTATTTCCCATGCAATTTGAGTCCTGTTCATGAATTCTCTATCTACTCCTATGTATTCAAGGTTTTTACCCAATTTGTCTTCCAATAGATTTAGTGTTTCTGTTTTAATATTTAGGTCTTTGATCCATTTAGATTTTATTTTAGTACATGGTGATAGGCATGGGTCTAGTTTTAGTTTATGACATATGGCGAGCCATTTATTAAAGAGACTGTAGTTCTTCCAGTGAACATGTTTGGCCCCTTTATCAAAGATAAGGTGGTTGAGTGTGTTTGTAGTTGTGGTTGTATCTTCTAATCTATTCCACTGATCTTCGGCTTTGTTTTTATTCCAGTACCATGTTTATTTTACTACAGTTGCTTTGTAGTAAAAATTCAAGTCAGGGATTGTGATGCCTCCTGCCTTGCCTTTGCTGCTCAGACCTGTCCTTGCTATTCTAGGTCTCTTCTCGCTCCAGATGAATTTTAGGAGTGATTTCTTGAGATCTATGAGGTATGTTGATGGTGTTTTTATCGGAATTGCATTGAATCTGTATAACAGTTTTGGACAATGGCCATTTTCACAATGTTTATTCTTCCTACCCATGAGCAAGGGATGTCTTTCCATTTTCTGAGATCATCTTCAATTTCATTTTTCAGTGTATTATAATTTTCCCTGTATAGGTCTTTCACTTCTTTTGTGAGAGTAATTCCTAAATATTTCATTTTTTTGGTAGCTAATGTGAAGGGTATGGCTTCTCTTATTTCTATCTCTTTGATTTTGTTGTTAGTATATAGGAATGCTATTGATTTTTGAGTAATGATTTTGTATACAGCCACAGTGCTGAATTTATTTATTATATCTAGGAGTCTGTCAATGGAATTTTGGGGGTCTTCTATGTAGAGTATCAGGTCATCTGCAAATAATGATAATTTAACTTTTTCTTTTCCTATCTTTACGCCTTTTATTTCTTCTCTTGTCTAATTGCTCTGGCTAGTGTTTCCAGTACTATATTAAATAGGAGTGGTGATAAGGGACATCCTTGTCTTGTGCCTGATTTTAAAGTAAAGGCCCTCAATTTTTGGCCATTTAGTATGATACTGGCAGTTAGTTTGTCATAGACGGCCTTTCTTATATTGAGGTAAAGACCATCTATTCCAATTTTTTGCAAGGTTCTTATCATAAATAAATGTTGGACCTTATCAGAAGCTTTTTCTGCATCTATAGAAATGATCATGTGATTCTTACCTCTGGGTCTATTGATATGGTGGATTTACATTTATTAATTTACATATGTTGAACCATCCCTGCATGCCTGGGATGAATCCCACTTGGTCATGTGTATGATCTTCTTGATGATTTGCTGCATCCTATTTGCCAATTCTTTATTGAGGATTTTTGCATCTATGTTCCTTAGGGAGATTGGTCTGTAGTTCTTTTTTTCAGTTGAGTCCTCAGGCTTTGGTACTAGAGTAATATTTGCTTCTAGGAATGATTTAGGAAGGATTGCTTCCCTTTCAGTTTCATTGAAGAGTTTGAGGAGTGTTGGTATTGTCTTGTTTGTATTTCTTGTAGAACTCTGCAGCGAATCCGTCTGGGCGTGGGCTTTTCTTTGTAGGTAAGGACTTAATTACATTTCAATTTCATTAATAAAAATTGGGTTATTCAGCAGTTTTACATCTTCATGAACTAGCTTTGGTACTTCATATGCTTTTAGAAATCTGTCTATTTCTTCTGTGCTATCAAACCTTTGAGAGTAGAGGTTTTCGAAATAGGTCTTGATGATCTTCTGTATTTCTATAGGGTCTGTAGTGATTTCGCCTCTTTCATTCTTTATCGCATGAATTTGAGCTTTTTCTTCTCTTTTTAAAATAAGGTTGCCTAGGGACTTATCGATTTTATTTATTCTTTCAAAGAACCAACTCTTTGATTTTTTTTTGGATTGTTTTTTTAGTCTCTATTGCATTGATTTCTGCTCTGATTTTTATAATTTCCTCTCCTCTTTTGGCTTTGGGCTTGACTTGCTCTTCTTTTTCTAGATGTTTGAGGTATAGCAACAGGTTGTTTATTTGTATTTGTTCTGTTTTCCTCATGTGGGAACTCAGTACAATAAATTTTCCTGTGAGGACAGCTTTCATTGCATCCCACAGATTCCAGTAAGTTGTATTTGTGTTTTCATTTGTTTGTAGGTATTGTTTAATTTCTTCTTTAATTTCCTCTGTAACCCACTGATTACTCAAGAGTGCGTTACTCAGTTTCCATGTGTTTGTGTTTGAGAGAGAGAGGGAGAGAGAGAGAGAGGTCCGCCCCTGAGGCTAGGCCCACCTCACTGTTCCTGGCTGGAAGCTGTGGCACATTCCCCAAGCGAGAGAAAGCTCTGCCAGGCTGGAAATGGAGTCCTGCGGTTAGCATTTGTTTATTTTTTTTTATTTTTTAATTTTTTTTGTATTTTTGTATTTTTACTGGTATCAGGGATCAAACTCATGACTGCCTGCTTGCAAGGCAGGCACTTATGCTGCTGAGCTAAGTCCCCAGCCCCGCGTTTGTTTATTTTTTGAGACAGGGTCTTGCTATATTGGTCAGGCTGACCTTGAGCTACCTATGGAGTCCAGACTGAGCTTGAAATTATGATCCTGTTGCCTCAGCCTCCCAAGTAGTGGGATTACAGGCATGTGCCACCATGCCAGACAATCTGATGGTTTCAGCTGTGAAATGTCATTAGAATTAGATTCTATTTCATTAACTTAATATATGGAAGATTCAGAATTACATATTTTAAAATAGGTTATTAACTGCTTCAACTTTTGAAAGCAAGAACATAAACATAAAGTTAGATCTGAGATTTGTAAGTTATTTTGTGTTTGCCAAATAAAATGAATTTCAGACTAAATAGTTCAGTAAACCTTTTTACAGAGTATATGCTACATGCTGGTCACTGTGTTGGGGCAATGAAGGTAAACAAAGCTTGTATTGTGGCTTGGTAAAGTTGACACTCTAGTGAGAATGAGATAGGGAAGGAATACATGTAATTAAGTTATTTATGTGTTGTTTAATTTAAAAAATTTTAAATTCTAGTAGCGGTAAGGTATTAGCTGGTATGGTGGTGTATGCCTGTAATCCAAACACTGTGGGAGGCTTAGGGCAGGAGGATTACTAGTTGGAGCACAGTCTAGGCAACTGAACGACCTAGTGAGACTCTGTTTCAGGATTTAAAACATTCAAAAGGGGTCCAGGTGTAGCTCAGAGTGAAGGCTGTGGGTTTCACTTTCAGGATTGGGATAAAGATAAGGAACTTGTGCATTGTAATACACACAAGGAAAAACATTTGTGTGTGCCCGTGTGGAGGTGAGGTGATGGTGATGGCTTCTAAGTGGGCTGTTGTAACTATCTGCAGTGATCACTTGGAGTGGGATTATGGAGGTGAAAAAAAGTTCATGGAGTGAAAAGATTTAGTTGACAAAATAGAATTTGTTAATGGACTGCCTGTGGTGGTGAGGGAAAGGAAAATGTCAAAGATGATTCTAAAGATTCCTTAGGATTTTGGTAGCAAGATGGTTGGTAGTATCTTTTACTTGGAAAGAAGTAAGTTTTAATGGGCAAAAAGAGCATGAGTTTAATTTTAGATATAATGAATGTGATGTGCCTTTGAGTTTTCCAAGAGGCAGGTGTTTATACTGCCAGTGTGGCAGTTTTTCTCAGATGTGGGTAAAAGAGTTTTGCCCTAGAGTAAGTTACAGCATTGGCAGTGGGGGGTGGGGAGGCGGAATCAGGTTTACCTGTTTACCTGGAGGTCACTTCCTCCTTCCCCTATTACAACTTCCTTTTTTATTTGCCAGTGCACGCAGAAAAAAGTTCCAATCAGCTCCTCACCTGTCATCAATGCCCACCCTAAGCACCACCCCCAGACAGAGGTTATATATATATATATATCCCATTCCCATGTTCCAGTCAGAGGAACCCAGACTGCCTATGGTCACGTTCTATTCTCTCACATGCCTATTCTCCACGTCCTTGGACTTTTATACTTTGCTCTTTCATTGCACCAAAAACACTAACATCATGATGCCATGACTCAGATGGCAGAGTGCGTTAGCTCCTGAGAGCCCCTCCCAGGACAAGCTACCCTGCCTGTGAACTACCTATTTTTTCCTCTGGAACTGTTTACTTGCCACCACTAATTTGCATGCCACAAGGACCTTCCTCGCTCATCACAGGTGTCTTTTTATCCAGTCTGTTCATACTGAACACATTGTTTGTCCATTTGCCTGCTCTGTAAACAACTGTTCCTTTTTATTTGAGCTCAACGATCTTTTTCCCTTCTCTTTTACATTTTCAGATCATTTAATCAAGGTTTATTTGGGTTATAGATTTTTAAAAAAACATGCTTTCACCTAGGTTGCCAGCTGATCAAAATGATGCTAGAATTGGTTAGACAAAATCCCTTGGGCTGAGGCGACATTGGACAGAACTTCAGTTGACAAAAAAGTGGCCACCTGGTAACTTTAACCAGCTCTTGTTCATTAATCAGAGGCCCCAGTAATCTCCATAACCTTATGGGAGACATCCCAACTGAAGTTTTTATGACTATTCATTGTTGCTGATCTGATGGTATATTCATGCTTTCATATATAAAATTGGGATTGTTTATGATGATAAATGTTTTCTTTCAGATCCAGACATATGCCTTTTTCTTGTGCTTCAGCCAAGAGATTCAAATCAAGTCAATATGAGGTCATCAAATGATAATTTTTAAACAAAAATTTATGTAATATCCATCCACAAAGGACCTAAGAACCAATGAGTTCCAATTGCTATAACCTAAAAGCAGCTTCTAAACTTAACCATCAGCCCTACTGCTCATGCTTTGATTATATGTTTTATACTTTGAGTGTGCATGCTTTGATTAAAGTTTATTCTTGACAAAAAGGTGCCAAACCCCAAAGCATCATAACACATATACTAAATTCTTTTTAGATTCCTTTTACTGGGATCCATGAGACCTTTTCCAGAAAAATGTTCTATGATGCATATTGGGGCCATAATTAACTATACTCAACTGGCCTTAACTGACACCACAGCTGATCTCTCCCCTAAATAAAAAGGTAAAATTAATAAAACAGGCCATTCTCCAAAAATCAGATGGCATTAGACATTATAACAGCACAGGAGGTACTTATAAAATTGTGAAATCTAAATACGTGTATGACAAATGAATGACCTTATTAAGGTATCCTTCTTAGAGCCCCAAGTCCCTCTGGAGGTCTTAGGTAAGACATTCTCTGTACTTGTGCACACAGAGGCCATGTATAATGTTCTTCCTGAGTTTTCAGGCCATTATATTAAGCTCAGTCTCTATAGTGGGTGTTGATGGCCAACCTATGCAGCCTTTGCAGACAGGGCCTATCCATGCAGGTTGCAGACTCTCTTCTTTACCCATAACTTCCTAGCAATTCCAACATGTCCCACACCCCTTTTAGATAGGGGTCTTCTTCAAAAGCTTGAATTCTCCTTTACTTTCTCCCTCTCTACAGCTCTTGTCCTCCAGCCACCCTCATAGTGTACCACAAAGCCATCCCCTCCCCTACCTTCTTCGCTGGTCGATCCCATAGTTTGGGATACCTCCAATCCCACCCGCACTACCCATGCCATGCCTATTTTAATTTGTTTTAAGGACCGTTCAATTTTTCCTTGCGTTCCCCAATATCCCATAGCTCCCAAATATTTACAGGGACTTAAACCTATGATCAAGCACCTTTTAGACAATGGTTTTCTTGAACCTACCCATTTACCCTGTAATACTGCCATTCTTCTGCTATTCAAACCTGTGACTCTTAACGTCTAGTGAAGGATTTTAGGGTAATCAATAACACTGTTACCCCAATCCACCCAGTGGTGCCAAACCCTTACGTCATGCTCTCTCATATCCATTCCTCCACCACTCACTCTACAGTCATAGATCTCAAAAATGCCTTTTTAAAAATTCCTTTGTGTTTATGTAGACTGACTGAGACACTCTTGAGGTCTCAACAACTTACATATGTCATCTCTATATAGTATGTGTCAGGGACACATACCACCTGCTTCCTTTCCTATTCATCAATTTCGCAGATACATCTCTGGCCAGGACTGGCAAGTAGATATTTTACACATATGCCCTGCCACAAAACTCTCAAATATCTTCTCACCTTTGTTTGTACTTTTCAGGATGGATAGAAACCTTTCCCACAATCAGGGAGACTGCTGATATAGTTACTAAAGTCCTGTCACGGGAAATCATCCCAAGGATTACAACCATGGTGGAGCGACCGCTGCCTGTCTTCTTGGCAACCCCAGCAGCGGTCAAAGTTACTGGACTGCCATCCTGGTTCCACATCACTCAAGCTAAGCAGTACCCTCCCAACCCTGAATCTAACCATCCTGAGTGATCATCTCATCTGCTATCTCTCACCCATCTCCATCTCACCAGGGCCTCACAGCCACAACTCTCGGGCTAATTCATGTTTTGTTATCCAATTTGGTTCCTAATCCCTTAAATTCTATTAAGTATTTTTTTACAGCAGGAATCTTGACAGTCTTTCCTAAAGACTCCCAGATCATGCATAAAATCATCTTCATGTTCTCTCTACCTTCAGCTGTTTAGTTAAACGTGAGATCCCTGTAGATCTATGTGCTTATGTTCCTTATATAGTGACACAGCCACAGCCCTCCCCACCCCTGGGCCGTAATTTCCTGAATATGATTCAATCATCAGGCCTTATATTTCTCATGCTTCTTATTCTTTTCAGCTCAACTCCTAGACCAAAGACAAGCCCAACCTACCTACACTTTTAACTTTTACCCTTTCAGATGGGTAACTTCACTCCTCTTAACCCCATACTTATTTTTCAGATTCTGCCTCACCGTGCGCTGATGGAATAGCATATTTAAATCAAAGACACCTTTCCTTCTACCTCTCTTGGGTCCTTAAATCTGATAGTGCCTGCCTCCTCATAGCACCTTGTCTCTTTGTTTTTCTAATCTAGGATGCAGACATTACCAATGATAAAGTTGTCCTGGCTAAAACATCTGGTACCAGCTTCCACATGGTCATCAACGATATCCCATCAACCTTTCTAAATCAAAAGATGGTGCCCCCTTTCAGCACTCTTCAGAGTGAAAGACTTCACCCTGTTCCTAACAATAAAAAGACAGGAATGAAGTTTTGCCTAGAATAAGTTACAGGATTGGCAGTGGGAGACGGAATCTGAGGATGTTTACCTTAAGGTCACTTCCTCCTTCCCCTATTACAACTTCCTTCTTCCTTTTCCAGGGCATGTGAAAAAAAGTTCCAATCAACTCCTAACGCATCATCAATGCCCTCCCTAAGCACCACCCCCAGACAGAGGTTATATATATATATATATCCCGTACCCAAGGTTCCAGTCTGCCTATAGTTATGGACTCCTGTCCACGTCCTTGGAATAAAGGTTACTTTTTACTGTTATACTTTGATCTTTTACTGCGCCAGAAACACCAACAGTGGGCAGATGTGGACTATAGACTTGGAAGTCATTTATTTAGATAATGGTTGAACTGAGAATGGTAGACTACTACAAGACAGAAGCATGTGGAGAAGTAATGGGAAGATTGGGAGAAGGGTACTCATAGGAGCAAGAAGGGAGCCTTAGATTGTGTTGGTGGTGATGAAAGGTGAATATCCTTTGTGTTTTAGTACTCTCAGTCACCAGTGACCTTATTGACAGCCTTAGGTAAAATTTAGAAACAGGTTGAAAGTTTAGTGGGAAGGGAAGAAATAAAGGCTTAAAAGTTGTACAAATTTAGCTGTGAATGAGAATGAATGCACTGGTTGGGAATGTGTTTAATGGGCAACAGGTTTGAACATACTTAAAAATTAAAAACTATTTGACATAGTTTGATTCTATAAGAAAATGAGATAGTGTCCAATTTTTGAAAAGGAGAACATGGAGTTCTGAGTGCTAACTGAAATCTTCACATTTGGAGGAGCAATAATGCTAGCCTTCAGCCAGAGGAAAGGAATATTAAGACAGATAAAAATTTTAACAAAGCTGTGAGATCTCTTGCTGTGTACAAGCAGGAAATTTTCTGGAGAGTTGGAGAGTTAGTTGACCAGACAAATAGGATTACTAGTACTGTAGCAGTGCTAATATGGCTATACTGTAGGAGGAGATAACATAACATTGTAAGTTCTATGGGGATAGCAGTGTGTGTGTGTGTGTGTGTGTGTGTGTGTGTGTGCATGCACGCTTTTCTCCCCAGAATAGGAATAATGGTGTGAATAAGAAATCCAAGAATACTTTCACTGAGTACATACATTGGAGATTGGGGATTCCAAGTCAGTAAGGACATTGAAGAATGTAGGTTCCAAGTATATGTCTACCTACTGTGCAATCTTAAGTGAAAATTTAAAAACTCATGATACGGAAGCTATTTCGAAGCTAACAAGATATATTATGGTAGCCATTTCTGATCTCCTTTATCTTGTTTTGAAGACTAATATCACTTTCATTTTAAGCTTTGATTGGTTTTATTCTGTTCTGTTTTACTTGATTTTATCATGTCGTAAGGTGTGGACAGCTATTTTAGAGATAATGAGGAATTTTGGTAGCCATTGTTGATTTTTCTGTTACCTTGTTTTAGAGTCCTGTATTGATCTAATTGTTTTGCTTTAATTTGTTTTACTATTTCATTTTGTTCTGTTTTGTTCTCTTTAAAATAAAATTTGAAATGTCTAATCTCTTTTAAAAAATGGTTATGTATAAGCAGTGGTTAATATTGATTGATTTGAATTTTGTAGACTCAAATAAAAGTGAAGGCTTTTCCTGTAACAGTATTTAATTCACCATTTCAGCAAATCATTCCCTGTGGCCTACTGTTTCTTTAACAGTACCTCATCCATGCAGCAGATTTTACTCATTTCAGGACTAATCCTTGTCTAAACAGATAATGGTAACATGTTAAATACATGGTAAATGAAATAGATTTTTACCTCAGGGTAATTTATAGACATCCTTCTCTAAAATCCTGTTGTCTAAGAACATAAACTTTTACAACCAATTCTTAGCTTTGTAGAGGCTAATTATCTATTTTACTTATATCAAGGTAACAAAGTACCCTTGTTTCTCACCCCTAAGCTACCTCTCTGTTTGTCTATTTTGTTATTGTAAACTCATGAGTAAGATGAGAAGTAGAAAATGCAGATAAATTAATGACTAAAGTGATTTTTTGCATATTTCTTTTTTCTTTTACTTTGATACTTATTTCTTTGGCTTATTAAGTTGTCAGAAGTGACTGTCATCTAATATTCAATGTGATAAACTGGCTGCTTTGTGGCAGTAGTACAGGCCTGGCAAGTGCAAGGTCCTGAGTTGGTTTCCTAATAAACACACACACACACACACACACACACACACACACACAATGAGAAAAACTGGATTCTTGATGTGTGAGGATACCTCCACTTTATTTTGCTCATGAAAACAATTAATAGTTCCAGATAATAGTTAGAAATCTATGGTATTCTCAAGTGAAAAGTAGTTCATGGCACTTTATGGGCAGGAGCAACCTGTCTCTCCTGTCCATCTTTAGCATTTCTTTTTCTGACAGTCTTGTCCACAGTCCCAGGCATCCCCTGCTTCCTTTCCTTTCTTATCACTTCACATACTGCAAGCACATGAAATACTGGCACCTAGTAACCAAGGTAGATAGACTACAGTGAACATCTGGCTGGGTACAGAAGCATGGTAGACAAATTCAAATTATTATCACTGGACTCCGTTAACTCTAGGTAATGACCATGACTTTTAGTTCAGTACCATCAAGGCCTAACTCAGTTCTTGACATGTCTCCAGAAGTATTTTAATTTTGAATGAAAGACTTTCAAAATTATGTTTTTGCTTCTATAGGTTGAGAAGATGAGGCTTACATTTAGTTGCATCAAGATTTATGTTCCTGTGACTTGTTATGCTTTAGTTTCAACTGTTCAAGGAGATAAGTGAATATAGTATACAATCCCAGCTGCCTAGGAATCACAAGTTGAAAAGTGAGGCAAGCAGCCATTTGTCTAGCAGGGAATTGGGGGGGGGGGAATGGTAGTAGTAGTGTATAATTTTATTTTGTTCTCGGTGACCATATGTGCTGAATACTGTGCTATAGGAGGTACAGTATGGAAGGCATGGCCTTTGCCCTTGAGGAACTTGTGTAATGTGCTGTAACGTAAGACACCATGTAAGAATGAATATGTATCAAAAGCAGTATGTAGTAAATTATATATATACACCTTTGTATTTGCCAGTTCCGTAAAATGAAAAAAATTTTCATGGTCTAGCATGAAGAAACCATGCATTTTCAGTTGATCTCCCAAAAGTAGGGACACAGAGCAGTTGGGGGAACTCTGTCTAGAATTTTATATTGGTGGCTTCTGCCCATTTGGTATAAGAGTAGAAAGGGTTTCTCTGTGACAGCCGTGTGGAGATTGAGCCTTTTGATGGTTTCTGTTGTATCGTGGGATGCCATGTTACAGCTAAGGAATTCTCCCCATCAGTGATGTTGAATAGTGCTCGGCATATTGTAGAGTTATTAATGTGTATGTTTGCATGTGCTGAAATTTAAGTCCTAATTGGTTTTTTTCAATTTTTGTTTTGTTTTGTTTTGAACTGGTGGGGAAATCAGCAAGCAAATCCAGTGGGAAGCAGCGCCATGCATGGAGTCCCACTGCACTGGAGCAGCTGACCCCAGCCTTTCCCCATGAGTCAGCACTGTTCCTGGACAGGGGGTAGAGATAACAAAGGACATATCAGCCAGCAAACCCAGTCTGGGAAGCATCCCCATGCATGGTGCCCCACCTGACTGGGAATAGACAGACCCTAACCCCTTAAGGCATGTGGGCTGGCAAACAAGAAGTACCAGCCCACATTGGGGTATGGAATACCCGCCTCATCCCTCCTGCACCCCCCCCTTCCTCCATAAGAGACTGGCATATCCAGAGAAATACAGGCTGTGATAGCTATGGAGGTGAAATGCAATTGGATGCCTGTGATGCTTTGGTGCTTCGCTAACATTGCAGGTCTAGGGCCAGTGGTGGGATCATGGGTTCAAAAGATAGTGGTACGCAGTGTGGCATCTAGGGTGGTCTCCTTCTGAGGGTTGTAGCCATCGATTCCCTATGGTCTTGTTTTGAAGTCCTATATCATTTCCATTACTTTATTGGATTCGGTTTTATTCTCTTGTTTGCTTTGATTATGTCAAATCCAATGGCAGGAGAAGCTCTTTCAAAGATAGCAAGGTACATTATGGTAGCAATTTTGGATTTACTACTGGCTTGGTTTGAAGTGTGGAATTCATTGTCTTATTTTTATTGTTTCTGTTCTGTTTGATTTTTTACTATGTCCAAAGTTATCTGCAGCTATTTTGAAGACATCAAAAGGCATCATGGTATCTGTTGTTGATTTTATAATGTTTTTAGGCCTGTGTCTCTTACACTGGTTTGTTCCAATTGGTTTTATTGTGTTTTAGTCTCTTTAAAATAAATGAAAATGAACTGGTGGGAATCTTGAAGATCCTCAGTGTATTACTTGGTTTTCCTTTGGCTGGAACAAAATGCCTAATATGTGCAATTTAAAGGAGGAGAGATTTATTTTGACTCACAGCTTCAGAAGTTTTGTCCATAGTAGGTTGGTTCCCAGATGCAGACATCATGTCCAACTAATTGCATATGGGAAGGAGCTGGCAGGGAAAGGCTGAGGAAAGGTAACTCTTCAAAGGCAAGCCCCCAGGGATCTGCTTCAAGGTCCCACCTCCTGACAGCCCATTCAGCCTTGAACTTATCACTGGATAAATCTGTTTTTGAAGTTAGTGCCCCATGATGTAATCATCTTCCAAAAACCCATCCTCTGAACATATGAGCTTTCTGGGGGACATTTTTTTTTTATCCAAACCATAACAGTATGCTTGAACCTCTTTCTTGTGTTAGAGGTTGTACTTCACTTGAGCTGTGACAATGTTCTCTTGTAACTTGTAGCTTATTTTCCTTTGTGTTGAATTTTCTTTCTTTTTACTAAGTTCTAGCACAAATATTCCTAGATAGAAAATGAGTGTTAGGGGCTGGGAATTTAGCTCAGTGGCATAAGCACCTGCCTTGCAAGTGTGTGGTCATGAGTTCGATCCCCGGTACCGATAAAAAAGAAAAAGACAGAAAACAAAAAAGAAAGAAAGAAAGAAAGAAAATGAATGATGTATTTGCACTAGTTGTGGGGAATAGCTGAGTATAGATAGAAAGAAAAGAAATTTGGGGAGGGAAAAGGTGAAATGGTACTTCCAGTGGGTTTATGAGAAGCACAAAGGAAAAAGAATTAAGGTACAAACACTTGGTTGGCTCTTTTTGTTTGCAAGCATGATGACTGGTTTCATTTTTACTGATAGCAATGGGGGGTATGAACTGATCCTATGATATGTTTGAGTTGCCAAACTCTTTAAGATAATTATATTTAGCATCTAAGTTTTATGCTACTCTCATGGTGTTTATAATTTAGTTAAGAGATAGTGCGTTCAACACCTTTACATTCTGGGAATTAAAGGACCAAAAGAAGTTAAATAGCAGTATAGTGTGTATTTGTATAAACAAAGGCTCCTTACTGTTGTCCTAGTGTCTGCAGTAGTGCTTGGCATATAGTAGATTTTTAGGAAATCTTGGTTCTATGGGTAGATAATGGTATTGATGGTAAACTAGAGGTTCTCTAGGGGCTGTGAAATTTGGAGAAAGTCTGGCATCTTGTGGAGTGCAAAGGATAAGTAATTTCATTCTGCTGGGTGTTGGAGACCACTACAAAGAGGCTCTGTGCAGCATTTAAAATTAACTAGTTGGCTTTCTATATTTGTGAGTCTGTCCTAGGCCTTGGCCCCTTGCCTGGCAATGGGAGTTGATTCATAGTAAGTGAACCTCTACGAATCACTGGTCCTGGCTGAGGCCTGTACTGGCCTATGAGGCCAGTACAGGCCAGAGATATCTCAAAAGCGAGACAAGTCCACAGCTGCAGACACTCAGCTCAAATATCAGTTATCAAATATCCCTGTCACATAGAGCATCGTTTTCTCATCTTTGACTTTCAGTTTATTAACCCTCTTTCCGGTTAAGTATATTTCCTATTCAGAGCATCTTGATGGCTCCTGCCTCCTCATCTACTCTGCCTGTGTTTCTTTTTGTTAGTGTATCAAGGCTGTCTATATTAGAGATTATAGCCCACCTTCTCTACCTCATCTCTGCTATTCTATTTTTCTGCTATTATTTGTCCACTTTTTTCCTTCATTCCACTGTCTGCCCTGTTCATTGGGGCCTCTCTGCCATGGCTGCTGGAATCCTGGCATTTTTTTCTGTCTCTCTCTAGAATGTCCTTCAGTATTTTTTGTAGGGTTGGATTGGTGGTCATGAACTCACACAGTTCCTCATAATCATGGAAACGTCTTGTTTCTCCTTTAATTTTGAGAGTGAGTTTTTCAGGGTACATCAATCCGAGTTGGAGTTTATTTTTTTTCAGGGCTTGGACTATTTCACTCCAGGCTCTTCTTGATTTATTAGTTTGTGTTGAGAAGTCTTTTGTTATTTTGATGGATTTTCCTTTATACGTAATCTGTTTCTTTTCTTTGACCACTTTTAATATTCTGTTCCTGTGGTGAATTTCTGGGATCTTGATTATTATATGTCTGGGTGTAGATCTTTTTTGGTTGTAGTTGGCTGGAGTTCTATATGCCTCATTTATCTGGATATCATTTCTTTTTCCTATGCTTGGGAAGTTTTCCTTAATTATTTCTGTGAATAGCTTTTGTAATTCATTTGTATTTACTCCTGCTTCTTTGCTCATGTTTTTTATTCTTAAGTTATAGATCCTCTTGTCATCTTCTAGCCTTTGTATTGCTACTTCCTGGTTCCTTGTTATTTTTAAGAGGTCTTTTCTTTCATGATCACACATTGCATATCTATCTTCAAATTTTGAAAGACTCACTTTGGTTTCTGTCAGGGCATTTTGCCAGCTTTCAATGGCATTTTAAATTTCCTGGTAATCTCTTTGGATCTGTTTCATGTATTCTAGGTTTTGTTTATATTCTTCACCAAAGGTTTCTCTTCTTTTTCTGGGTCCTTCCATTTTTTCATCTGTGTCTTCTTGAGAGGGGCTTAGCATTTCTTTTATTAATCTTTTTATGTCTTGCCTCACTTGGATTAGAATTTCAGTTTTAAGTTCATCTATGAGGTCATGAATGTATTTCCTTATGTCCGCTGATGTTGTGGCCAATATTGTACGATTGCTGTACTGGTTCTCTTCTGTATTTACCTCTCCTGGACTTACTTTCTCAGAGTCAGCGGCTGGAGGCTTTTTCTTATTTCTTTCTCTTGCCTTGTTTTTGGTTTCTTTCAGACAGGTGTATGGTGGAGGTCTCAGGCCCTTTCCTTATTGCTTGTGGTTTTTCTGAAGCGTGCTGGCTGGGGGCTTGCTGCCTTCTCCAGTTTGCTGTTATGTGAAGTGCACGCAGGGACAATGTGGGCTGGCCCCTCTTCTCTGAGCCAGTCAACGGGAGAGTGCCTTTAACACGTTAGTCTGTGCTGTACGGATATCACAGGTTCGAGACAGTTTCGTCCCTGGCCGTTGGGTCCCGACCAGGGACATGACTCAGCCCAAGCATGTCCCACCAGTCCTCATTGGGCCAGCGGTGACTGATTGACGCCCCTGAGGTTCCGGGTTCAGGCCTATCCTACCGGATTCCCATATGTCCTTCAGCCAGCCCCTACCGCGAGACCCAATTTCCAGCATTCACCATGAATTAATGCAGCTCTCCACCTTGGCTACACTCTATGCTGTGCCACGTCCTCCTGCCAAGGGCCCCAGACTCAACAACTCCTATTATCGGTGGTCAAGGCTTTAGTGCGACCATGAATTGTCTGACTCCACGGCATGCCCAGCACAGCACGGGACTGGTCCCAGTGAGCGCGTCTGGTTCCAGCCTTTTATCCACGTTTTTGTTTCCTTTCTTTCTTTTTCTTTTTCCTCAGTTTCTTCCCTGTCACGAGAATCCCTCTTCTTTCGTCTGGTCTTCTCCATGGTGTTAAATTCTAGCGTCTGAGTTGTTTTTCTCAGAGACTCTCTACCCTGCTACCTATCAAGCTGCTGTCTTCAGAATTCCGGAACACCTATTTCTTTCTGTGCCTTTCTGTCCCCTTTCCTTATTCTCTTCCATGTTCTCTCTCTTCTTCTTGCCCCACTTGCCCTTCCAGGTGGGTCTGTCTGCCCTGGGGACCTCGTGGCCAAGGAGTGGCAGCCATATGTGTGTTCCAGAGTTGGGCCCGACTGTTGGGGACTGCGGTCCAGGTCTCGTCTGAAGTCAGGGCCACCATGGTGCTTTGGTTACCTACTCTCCAGGGTGCTGGCTCTGCAGCACCCTCTCCATGGGGATCTGCCACTGTGTGTTTCCACATCTCTCTGGTTATCCCGAGTTGTCATCATCGCAGTTCGTCTGAGATGATGAGATGCAGCAATTAATTTCGTTCTGTTCATTTTGGCTCATTATGCTTTCAGTGCTCTGAGGACAAGTACGTGACAAGTGCCTACCAGTGGATGGTGCCCTTCCTGCATCACTGTGAGAAGCACTCTCCTGGCGTGGCCAGTGAGCTGCTACGAGAGTACTTAGTGACCTTGGCTAAGGGAGGCTTGAGGCTTCCCCTGAAGATATTTCAGCATTCCAAGCCAGATGTAAGTAGAAACCGCAGCTTCTCAAATTGTTCAGCTGTGTTTTCTTGATAGAACTAAGTTTTATTTATAAGCTTATGATAGGCATTGTAAATGATTTTCCTGTAAAGTAAAAGACAACGGTTGTCATGCTGTTCGTTTTTCAGCAGCGTTTTGTATCCATTTCAGCAGCATTGTGAGCACTGAAAATGTTAGTGATTATTAAATAGAACCATAAGGAAGTGTTATCCCCAGAATTCAATGTTACTCTGAACTAGAATCTAGGTTTTAAATATTTGGAGCTATTTTTAGAATTGGTGTAATTTGATAAGATAGGATGAGCTTTGCTTCCTGATATATGATTTTAATTGTTCACGTGCAGCATTTCCTTAAATTGCTGGAAGCCTCCATTGGCAAATGGCTCCACCTTTTAAAGCCCATCTAGGTTGCTGTGTGGGCTCTCATTGCCCTCGGATCACCCTGCAGTGATAAACACACAGAGCTGAGAAAAGAAAACACTCATGATTCATTGCTTTGAAGGGGATGTGAAGATTTAATGCTACGTCTCATGCATTGTGTGTGGAAATGAGCTATGAAAATCATTTGAGTCATTGTAATAATTTTATTTTCTAATTTACATATATTCACAGTAACAATAAAACAGCTAGATGTGGTGGCACCTGCCTGTAATCCCAGCTCTCAGAAGGCTGAGGTTAGGCAGGAAGATTGCAAGAATGAGACCAGCCTGGGCTACACAGTAAGTTCAAAGCCAGCCTGAACTGCATAGTGATGTTGTATCTCAAAAAAACAAAACCAAAAACACATTAATAAAACAACTTAGGGAAGCATGTTGGCACATACCTGTTATCTCAGCACTCAGAGGCTGAGGCAGGAGATTGCCGTGAGTTCAAGATTAGCCTGGGTTTATAGTGAGTTTTGGATCAGCCTGGGCTACATAGTGACACCCTGTCTGAAAAAAAACCAAAGTTCAGGGCCAACCAATATCCACAGAGTTACCCTTGGTCCTTTTCCATCAGAGGGCACACAGCAGGTTGGCACAGGCCCTGTGGGACTGACTTTGTGACGATGTCCTGCACAGTAGACTGCGGTGCATGTGGGGGACCCTCAATGCCGTTCCCATTTGAAATTCAAAGTGAATCTGCTTCCCGGTGCTTTGATAAAACGGGAATGTCAGGAAATAATAGTCTCAAGCTGAAGTAGAAAGGAAAGCATTGCCTTCTCCTGGAGTAGAGCGTTTTTGTGTTTGGGGAGTTTCAGGGCCACTCTGGCTGCCTGTGTGTGGGCCTCTCCTGGAAGGACACTTCTTTGCTTCGGGCCCCCTCTGCAGCTGGCTTCTCCTGGCATGTGATTCTCTGGGCACTCACGTGCTCTGCATCACTGGGCTCTTTTCATGGTGCTTTGTAGCTGGCTTGCTTTCTTTCTTTGAGACAGAGTTTTGCTCTGGAACATCATTCTAAAGCCTAGACTGGCCTCAAAATCATAGCAGTTCTCCTGCCTCAGCCTCCTGAGTGCTGGAATGACAGATGTACGCCAGCACTTTGTGTTTTATGGCCCATTTCCTTTTTTTATTTTAAAAACAAAACAGTAAAAAGGGTAGAAATGATACAATATATTTTTAAAAGTAGGAAATTAACAGTAATTAACATATTGTATATTGCATCTTAGAAGTAATTGTTCAGGTTATAAGATTTAGGCATGAGAAAAAATGGCCAAACAATGAAAGCACAAACTGTTCTTTTGGATGAACTAACAGATTTGTAGTATAGTTATCTATCATATGTAGATATATAAAAGATATATTCATATATCTTTTTCCTTCTTCCTCCTCTCCTTTCCCCCATCCCAGTTGTTCTTTTCTTTTGAGCATTGTCTTTCACTATCACAATATCTATTGTTCATTTTGGATCTTATTACTCTTTCAGTTTTTTTTTTTACATTAGGGGGACTATATGATATTTACAAATGTGAGTTCGATTTATTTCACTTATGAGTATGATCATGTGTTCTCTCCATTTCCCTTGAAAAAGCCTCAAGATTATCCTTCTTTGTAGCTGAGCAATATTCCATTGTATAGAAAGGCCACATCTTTTTTATCCATTCCATGGTTGATGGGCATTTGGGTTGCTTCCAAGATTTAGCTGTTACAAATTGTGTTGTTATAAACATGGGTACACATATATTGCCATTGTTTTCAATTTTGCTGGAAAGATACCTGGAAGGGGAATAGCTGGATTGAATGGACCTTTAATCCTAGTTTTTTGAGGACTCTCTACACTAATTTCCACAGTCTACACTCCCACCAGCAGTGGAGAAGTGTTCCTCTTTCCCCACAGCCCTGCCAGCATCTGTTGTAGGTTGATTTCTTGATGGCAGCCATTCTTTCTGGAGTGAGCTAGACTCTCAGTGTTATTTTAATTTGCATTTCTTGAATGACTGGTGACTGGTGAACATTTCTTCCTGAATGTTTTTGTACAGTCCATTTCCTCTGGTTCGAGTGGTTCTTGTCTGTTTCTGATCCTTCGAGTCCCTGCTCTCTGGGAGCTTCTCTCCCACAAACTCTTTCGCCATCTGTCTGCCAGGATGGGTCCTTACGCTTTTCCACTCCCGTTGTGCCCTTGCCGCCGTGTTGGGACAGTGGTCCATGGCTGTCTGGCTTCTACTTCTCATTGATCTCCATGTGAGCAGGAATGAACCCAGGGCTCCCAGAGTGGGCATGCTCAGTGCGGGTGGGGACAGACTGGCTCTGCACAGGGCTGTTGCCTGCTGAGTCCCTTCGTGTGCTTCTCCAGGATTGTGCCACGCACCAGTCTCGCTTCTCTGAGGGCTCTGTATTTGTCCAGATGGCACAACATTCTCAGCCATGAAGCCCGGCAGAGAGGAGTCCACAATCCAGTTTACAGAACACAGAGAGAAAGTCATCTACGAGCCATACCCTGCGGTGGACCTCTGTGCCCTCTGCAGTAGGTCATTTGGTCTGGCCACTGAAATGAATGTTCACAGATTGAAGGCATCGGGAAGAGATGGAACTGTGCCACGGAAGGCCACCGAGTGAGGACAGGAGCGTAAGAGTCAAGAAAGAGCTGGATACAATCACAGGGACAGGAATGTACCGGATGGCCTCAAACCAGTGTATGACACAGTGTGAGGAAGAGCTGAAATCAGACAATAGTTAAAGAGAGAATGTGTTTTTAAAGATAAATGTAAACTGAGCTTGTCATTACAGCCTTATCCTGAAAGGATTATCTGCAAGTGTTCTGCATAGGAAGGAAATAATCCAAAAATAGAGTAGATAAGAGAGTGGGGAAATAGTACTTAAGAAATAATAAATATGAGAATAGTATAAGTGAGTGTTCCATTATTAATCATGAAAATAGCAGGTCAGAAAGTGAAGACGAGGGAAGCACAGTGAGCATGTGGTCAGGGTGGGCGAGGCTGGTGTGAGGCAGGGGTCTGGCATCAGAGATCAGAGGGTCTGGGGCTGTTGCTCAGGTGCTGAGGACAAATGGTGACACTGGCAGGGACTTTGATGGCTCCAGTGCACTCAACGCCTGGCCTGTTACACTTCACTCTGAAGTGCACAGCACTTGCAGTAGTCAGAATGACGACCCCCAAAACATGTGCACTGTCAATCTGGACCCTGTTACAGTGTCCTGTACTCCCAAAAGGCTGGGCACATGGGGGACATCAAGCCACTGGAGGTCTCCCTGGTGTCCAGGTGAGCCCAGTCTGATCGCATGAATCCTTTGAGCCACTGACCTTGATGATCTTCAGCTCCACTCACAGATGACTGCCCAGTGTCCCAGCCCCGTTTCTTAGGCAGCTTCTCCCTGCCAGAGCCGCCAAAGGTGCCGTTTGTGTTACCTCTCCGAGTTCCCTTGATTATGGGCTAATTCCAGAGTGTCTGTGCTGTTGTGTTGGTCTGATTGTCCCTGCATTAGCACAGTACTGTTTTAATTATGAAGATTTTAGAGTATGTTTCAGTGTCAGATAAGGATAGTGTTTCCTTGCAGTTATTTTTCCTAACTCTTTGTTTTGAAGCTATTCTCAGATGGTTGTTTTTTCTATGTGAACATTGGTATCGGCTCATCTGATTCTAAAATTGGCTTACTTATATTTTTATTATGATTATGTTGAACTTGTAATGGTAAGTCACCTTATTTAAGAATAGGAGACATTACATTTGTTTATGTCTTTTTAAATGTCTAGTTTGTCACATCTCTTGTTAAATTTATTCCTGTTTTATTGTTTCTGTTATAGATGGAGCTTTGCCACCTCATTTCCTATCACTCTTTATTCCTGTGTGTGAAAGCTGTTGATTTTATTTGTTCATTTTGCTCCTTCAGTCCTCTTTCTTACTTGCTTGTCTTATCTGCCATTCATTATAGAATTGAGCATTCTACAGTGCTCCATTTCAAGACTGTTTTTCTCAACTGTGATTCTCTTGCGTTTTGCTCAGTGCCTCATATGGACAGTGGCCTGCTGCCTGTGATGCAGGAAACCTACATAGCTAAGCTCTTAGAAAGCGCCAGGTGAGCTGGCACCCTTCTTCAGTTCAGGAAGGGCAGATAATGGTTTTATAGAGACTGCTGAGATACTAGGACTGGAATGATCAAACTAAGGAACAGTGTGTGGGTAGGTTTTAGAGTTTGGCATCACGTGGGTGAGAAGGACAAGTATGCTGTAAATTTGAGCATCATGATTCATGGGTAGCATATATCACATTAGAAAAATATGCTGAGTGGCATAGACCAGTACCAAAAGAATACAGAGAAAAAGCGCTTCATGCATTAAGGTAGAAAAGGATTTATTCATTGACTAGAATGTGTTGAACGTATGCACAGGATCATAGAGATCTTGGAAGTTCCAACTGAATCAAAGTGAAATGGAGTTAACACTGAATTATTAGGTTGGCAAGTTCTTGAAGAAGACATGTTAGGTGAGCAGAGGTTTTCAGTTATTCTTGTAGTATTTAGGTGTGTGGAATTCACAGCTCTGATCTCCTCATCCTTTAATTTAATCAAACCTGTTGGTTTACCAAACCCTAGGTCAAAATACTTGAAAGAAAACTTGGGTTTATGCTGAATATTTACAGCCTCTTTTGTTATCATTCCTAAACAGTGCAGTATGACAACTACTTAAATAGCATTTGCATTGTGTCAGATATTTTAAATAATAGAGTGGGAATTAAGCATGTAGGAGGATATATACCAGCAATATGCAGACATTATGCCATTTTATACCAGGCACTGGGGTGTCTGCAGATCCGGGGTCCACAGGGCCCTGGGGACCAGTTTCCTCAGGTGCTTAGTGACGTGGGTGGTGTAGGGAAGTGGTCTCACATGCGGCATCAGGAGTGTGAGCAGAAGGCAGGAACACATCCTCTGCCTTCTCTTGTGCACAGAAGCACCGCTGCAGGGCTTTCACAGGGGGCTTTGAGCAGACGCAATCAAACACAAGACTCTAGAACGTCAGACTTGAAAGCAGGCCTGTCATGTCTGTCTCCAGGAGGAACAGCTATGGAGCAGGGAGATGGAATAAAGCATTCAGCGCTCTGGCTCCTGAGTCAGATGGCTTCCCAGCTACCCGTGAATGGCAATGGTGTTCGGGGCTCGCGGGTCCTGGCGCCTCCTTGCCACATGTATGTTTCATCCCCACCTTCCCTTGGGCCTGGCTCCTCCTGCCCAGATCTCCTGCAGGAACGCCAGATCCCATGCTGCTGGATGTTGGTCCAGGCCTTGCTACTTACAGCCTCTAGCAGCTTGAGCACATCACTCAGCCTCTCAGCACCTCAGTTTCTCCTTTGTATACAATGGAAACAATGTAGGGTCATTATGAAGATTGAAAAATTAATACAGTACATGCAGAGCACTTAGAAATGGAATCCAGCACAGAATAAAAAGAGTTATCATATTAATTTTTTTTTAATCTTTTTAAGACAGAGTCACTATGTAGTGTGCTGGCCTTGGGCTCACTTTGTAACCCTACTTGGTCTCAAACTTGGCGATGATTCTCCTGCCTCAGCCTCCCAAGTGCTGGGATTACAGGAGTGCACCACTGTGCCTGGCTGGTCATATTAATTTTTAATAGAGTTTATTTTTCTGGGTGGCTTATCCTTATCTCACCAGTCACTTTGCTGCTTTGGTTCCCTCTTTTTCAAATGCTAGTGCGAAATTCAGGCTGTTATTTGTTTTCTTAGTACCTTGAAGCCATATATCTAAATCCTTAACCTAGCTGCTTTATTTCCGTAGTAATTTTTAGTATTTTTTATATATATCCACTGGTGTGTTTCTCCTAAGAAAATGCCTTTGCCAGCGTCTGTCACTTTTCTGTTTTATGTGTACTGTAAGTTTCAATTAGAATACAGGAATCCGTAGATAATTATTATAGAAATTATATTAATTTCTTTCTATATTAACTTCGCTGTTGAAAAGCGCTGTATGAAAGCAGTTTCAGGCTTCCGCTTTAGTTTCTGTGGTAAAAGCATAAGGATTCCACATGTATTAATTTAATCTTCACAGTCACCCTCTGAGAGAGGCATTGTTAGTCCCTTGAGATTGCAGCATTTGGTTGTTTTCATAGTTGAGGAAATGCTCCCCGGCTGGTTTGCAAGGGAAGCGTGGTATTTGATATAAAACGAAGCTGGAAGTAGCCACGCCTGTGCTCCAGAACACGGAGCACTGTCTGTGGTTTGTGTGACACTGTGTCCCGTTTGGCTTGTTTTGGATGGAATGTCAGCCCGTGGTAGTTAAATGAGTAATACATACTTCATACTTAAGAAGTAATAGGTTCTCACATTGTTGAATATAAGTTAAGGAATTTTGTGTATTTTTGTAATTAAAACACAGAATTTGGCTTTAGGGTTAGAAATGGTGTTTTTAATGAATTGCCTTTCGAATGCATTGTGCTTTTCTGTTTTATCTTGAGTGGATCATAATGTTTTCGGCAGATGCAAAGCTATGGGTTACAAATGATCTTTTCTAGCTGATTCTGTAATTAAAGTGTGATTCCATTTAGAATTATTAGAGACCCCAAGGTCTGTAAGCTAAAGAAAAATCAAAATTGTTTCTGTAGCTGATTAATTGCAGGGTTTAATATTCCATTGACAATAGTACTTGGATAGGGATTGCCTATAAATCTCTAGAAATTCAGTACATGCTCTCTTTTCCCCAGCTCCAACAAAAAATTATCCCCGATCAGGACCAGCTGATGGCCACGGTGCTTGAGTGCATCTACAGCTGCGGGCGCAGCAACCAGCTCCCCCTCTGCTATGGCATCCTGGAGTGCCTTCCACGGAGAGGGCTTGGGTAAGCAATGCTGCGAGCCGCCCTTCACCCGAACCTTAGCACGTTGCTCTCCCAGATGTTCAGCACAGCGGATGGCTAGAAAGTATAAAAAAGAAAATAAAATCATGAGCTACCCTATTGTCTGCTAGTGAACTCCTATTCTTTTACCAATATATGAGAAATTCTGAATTTTTAGTGTAATTATAATTGCTTTGCTGTAATTGTGCTAAACTTGATAATTATCCATTTAAGCAAAAAATTCCACCACCGCAACAAAGAATCCTGTTAAAAATGGATTAATAGTGATTTATTTGCCTTTAAGTTGCATTTTTAATTAAGTGCTTTCTGTATTTGTAAGGTAATGGTATTTGTGATTTGTGTGTTCTAGGTCTGTCCTTATAGTAATCTTTTTAAGTAGTGATGGATGAATATTTATAATTTTTAAGTAACTTTTGTTTCAGTGGAAATTTATATAACATGCTTTTGAATTAGTTGTATGCAATTCAAATTTTATTTTCTCTTTGGAAGCAAATAACATTATTCCTCTACTCTTTAAATCTAGTACATGTTATAAACTCAGCATCTGGAGAAGAGTATATGATCTTTGCAACACATAAAACAGCACTGAATGAAAAATCCAACCTACTTTAACCATTTGTGATTCTAACCAAGTTGCTTAATTTTTCTGCTTATCAGTTTCTTCGTTTACAAAAAAAAAATTAGACCAGAAATTTCTTTATTGTTTTCTGTTTCCTTTTTTCATATTGCCTTGTCTTCTTTTTTTCTTCCTTTGTTTGAGGTAGGGTCTCTCTATGCAGTTCAGGCTGACCTTGAGCTCACTTTGTAGCCCAGCCTGGTCTTGAACTCACAACAATCCTGCCGCAGCTTCCCGAGTGCTAGGATTACAGATGTGAGCCATCACGCCCGGCTCTGCCTTGTCTTCTTTCAAGAAAACTCTTTTCTTTATGAAACAAGTGATAGCAATCACCACTTTTATAATCACTGTGAAATAATTGTTCATGTAGTCTTAATAGTACTGAAATCAGGTGAAAGATTAATGGTTAAAGATTAATTTGCATGTTAACAGAATCTTATTCCAGAAACTTATTTTTTTTTGTTTCTGATTTTAAAGGTTAAAAAAAATTTGAAGGTGAAATTGGTCAATTGAGGTTTGACTGCCATTATTCTAACCAATCAAAGTGGCATTCCTCATGGCCAGACCACCTGATGATATGTGCCCTGATGCAGAGTAGCACGAGTTGCTGGTTTTGCAGCATCCCTTCCAGGCAGTTGCACTGAAATTGTTCACCTGAATCTCACTAATCTATGGGCTGGGCTTCTAGTTACTACAGAGAATAGAAGATCACATTTTATAACACCATGAAGGAAGCAGCAAGTGCAGAATGCAGGTTCTATAAGTTACTTGATCTTCTTTGCTATAGAAAGTTAGTGACAGTTAGGAAACCAGATTGTTGGACAGGTGTAATTGCAAAACAAAGGAGTCCAAAGGGATGCAGTCCCTTTCTAATTTTTTTTAAGGAGAAAAAGAAAACAGAAAAAGGGTACAAGTAATACAAAATTTAAAAAATAAAGAGTAAGAAATCACTAGTTAATAGATTACATATTTTCGTCTTAAAAATAGTTGTTCAAGTTACAAAATTAAAGCATATAAAGTGGACTTTCAAACAGTCAGAGTGCAAACAGTTTTGTTTAATGATCCAAAAAAACTCAGTAATATGGTTATCTGTCTTATACACTGAAACAGTTATAACTTATGCAGTTATAACCTTTAGAGCACTTTCTTGTCTTTTTTTTTCTTTTGTACGATGACAGTTACACACTTTGGGTTTTATTACTCCCACAGTTCTTACTACTTATTTTGAAGAGAGTAAAACACAAATGCGACATATCAGAACAGAGTCTGTCAAATCAAAAGGACATAATAGATAATGTAAAAACAAAATACAAGGTGATCAACAATGGTTACCATACTGCCTCTTGCTATTTTAAGAATTGCCAGTTATAATAAAATTGAACAAAATAGTAAAGAATAAAACCAAAGCATTGGAGACATTACAGGACTTTAAAAGAAGGTAATAGTCAACCAGAATGGGCGTCATAATGAATCCTATTGTCTTCACAGTTGTTGCCTATACTTTCGAACTTGGTACTATCTAGCTAAGCAGAATAGGGGAAAATCAGTCAAAACAAGATGGTGAGGGCAATACAGGATTTCAAATCAAGTTAATCGGAAATCAAAGTAGGTTACTATAATGTATCCTGCTATTTTTTATTTATTTTTCCCTTAATTAAAAAGATAAAAATAAAAAAGTAAATAATTAAAAAAAGGGAAGATTGAGATAAGAGAGGGCATAACAACAGAACAGTGCAGGTCAAAACATAACCATTTAAGCAAAATAGTGTTTCACCACAAGATACCCTGACATAAAAATAGTTACCATAGTGTCTCTTTCCTTGAAATCTTTGAGTATAACTTCGAATACTGTAGCACCAAACATATCAAGACACTATAAAACCATTCAAAAGAATGACATTATTACAGGATATTTAGAACCAATTAACAGAAAATGAACAATGGTTTCTGTATAATCTCCTTGTCTATAAAAGTTTTTGTTTATATTATCATCTTGTCAGCCCCATCCGTGCCTCCTCGGGGGTCTTCGTCCCCCCGAAATCTGGACTCCCTGACCTGCGCAGGCTGCCCCGGTTGCCCCCGGAGACTGTTCCGGGACTGCAATACTCCCAGCACTTGCCCGGCCGCCACGCACCCCCTGCTAGGGGCCGTACAAATACCTTGTGTATTTCAATAAATAAGCATTCCGTGCAGGGAATGGTGGCGTATGCCTGTCTTCCCAGCACTGGGGCGACTGAGGCAGAAAGATCGCTGCGAGTTCAAGGCCTGCCTTGGCTACATAGTTCGGGGCCAGCTTGAGCTATATAGTGAAACCATGTGTCAAAAACAGAGGATTGAGGGGCTGGGGATTTAGCTCAGCGGCATAAGTGCCTGCCTTGCAAGCAGGCAGTCGTGAGTTCGATCCCTGGTACCGATAAAAAAGAAAAAGACAAAACAAAAACAAAACACAGAAGAGTGACAGAGAAGCATTTAGTGATTGCGTGTGCGCATTCATGTGTCCAGCCATCCATGTGTTCATTTCTGCATGTATCCACGTGTACATCTGGTGGTGTCCATATGTCCATCCAGCCATGAATCCATCTGACCATCTGTCTTATGTCTGTGTGTCCCAGATGCTCGACGAAGTACCGAGGATACGGAGATAACTGAGCTGCTCTGGTTCCTCCAGTCTAGAGGGCAGAACCTGCAGTAAAGTTTCCACCTAATCTAGCATAATCTTATGCTCACAGTGCTGGAGGAGCAAAGGGAAAGGAGCTTCTGACTGGTACTGGGAGCTCAGTAGGGGAGAAGTTATGGTGTTAGAAGCCCAGCTGTCTCCAAGGCAGAGACTTTAGGTATAGGGTGAAGAGTATCAGTCAGACTTGTGTATATTCATCAGGCCTGAACATGGAAGTATTTAATATACCAATTTTGTAGTGGGGTTTCGTTAGTAGCATTGTTTGTGTGGGTATAGGATACTCAATGGACTTGTGTCAAGTCGTGGGTTAATGAGCCCTTGTAACGGTCCTCCTGTGAATAAAGCTTCTTAGAGGTCTCTGTCACTTTCCTGCATAGACCTTGATGAGTGGGCTGGGGATTTAGGTCAGCTGCATAAGCGCCTGCCTTGCAAGTGCGTGGTCATGACTTCGATCCCCGGTACTGATAAAAAAAAATAATAAAAAGAAATACTTTAATGAGCTGCAGCCAGCCTGGGCTTTGCCTGGGCTTTTCCAGCCTTTCACTTGGTGTTTTGGTGTAGAAACAGTTCTAGTGTGGTCCTGTGAGCTTTGTCCTGATGTGGGCCATGCTCAGTCTTGGTACTGAGTCCTGATTAAACTCGTTTCTATTTTGACCTATGAGTGGAACCTTTTACTCAGTGCTCTTGAGTATTAGCAAGTGTTCCTTAGGGTTATAAAATGATCAAATGTGTGTTTTTTAATTGTAGCCTCGCGGTAACCGTAAACATGGTGCAGCATTTATCATCACAAAAGCAATCAGAGGTAAATCTATTTTTTGTTTTGTAAATGATATAGTTACCTGTTTCTTTATATTTCATTCGTAACTGTGTTGTTTTAGAACGTTTAGGGATTTTGAAATGTGTTCTTTGGACTTCTCAAGTGGAGCATAACAAAACAAAGTAGTGTAGGTGTTGTCTCAGTTTAATTTTGTATACACGTATATAAGCAGATGCATGTATGCATGCCTGTGGATTTTCATGCACACGTATGTTTAAAGCAGGTTAGAGCCAGAGTATAGGAGTTTACCATTATGGGTGTTAGAAGAGCTAACATACTCAATTTTCATTATCACAAATGCTTTGAAGGTTTGAACGTTTAGACGATACACACAAATAATAAAAATTCATTACAGAAAATATAGAAAATAACTGAGTTTGAATTTTTTTTTCATTTTACAACCTAAAGACAATCTATTGTGCTTGAGACTCAGTGTGTAGACACACATGTATTCTAAACCAAATCATAAGAAGCACCATTACTATTATCTTATGTTTCTTAAGATGGAAACTAGGCTTGCTAGGCAAATGCTCTGCTGCTGAGATATTTTAGGTATTGCTATTATTTTTTATGTCTTTGCAATAAAGCGTAAATTGGTATTTTGGTTTAATTTTTATACAAATAATTTAGCTCTAAGAGTAATTACTGTGGTTTTTCACCCATGGCTTCATGATAGCTTTTTGGATTAAATTTGACATCTCTAACCATTGTTACATTTTTGTAGTTAGGAAATACTTCAGAGTTCTAACACATAAGCTTAGAGATGATGTAAACAAATATGTGACCTCGTAACCATTCGAGTGTATACATTAGATTATTCTGATTTTAGGAGTTGCCTTCTCAATGTTTGGTTTCATAATGATTCAGCCTGTAGTGTATTTAAATTTTTCCTCTGTATAACTAATTTGAAAATGATTCTTAAAGGACAAATGATTTATATTTGGTTTTATTTTTCTTTTTATTACAGATTATTTATTATTTTTGCGCCAATACCTCTGGTACAGGTGAGACAGTGGTTTTTCAGAGACGCTGAAAATCAGACACAGATGTTATTTATAATTTATAATTATGTTCTCGTGACTGAACCCCAGGTTGTGATGGGTTTCTCAAGTGGAGCGTAATGATACTCATCTGAGCCCATTTCTAAGTAGAGATTTTTTTTTGTCTTTTTCTTTTTTACTGGTAGCAGGGATTGAACTCACGACCACACATTTGCAAGACAGTACTTATGCCGCTGAGCTAAATCCCCAGCCCCCTAAGTAGAGATTTTAAATGTTTTGACCTGAGCTGAGGTCTTCTCCATGGATTGGTAGCTTCTGCCTCCTTCCTCCTGGTTAGAAATGTTACATGATGACCCTGCTGCTCTGGATAAGTGGGGACCTCATCTTGGGCCCATGTAGAGGCTGGTGATGTCCCTGGCTTTTCAGAAGCATTTTTTTGTCTTTACGTTTCCACCAGCTCTTTGCTGCTTAGTGTTCAGTGGCCATGCAGTGGTGAGGTTTCTTTGGGTTTCATTCTTGTGTGCTTTTGAATTCTTGAGTGGTAAGTATCTTTTCAGGCAGGGTGGTGGTTTTCAGCCTTAAAATTAGACATGTGGGGATTGCTTTGTAGACCTAGGTACTGCAGATTGCTTTTTCCCAGCCTGAAAAGCTCCCAAGGATGGGTAGCTCTGTGAACGGGACCTCAGCTTGTGTCTGTGCCTGCCATGGTTGTGTCTGCCTGTGCCTGTCCCTGTCCCTGCATGTACTCTGGGCCTTTTCAGCCTGCTTTCGGGATCTGGTGTTACAGGTGGAGAAGAAGATTGAGGAGAATCAAGGGAGGGGAGCCTGAAGCCCTTCTCACTGTGTGGGGGGGGAGTGACTAGAGGATATGTCACCTGCGCTGCTCTCGATGGCCACCTTGTCCTCTCTGAAAGCGCACAGGTCAGGCCTCATAGGTGACTCTTTATCTCCCTCTTGAGAAACCTTTCTCTTTGAATTGGTCATCCTTGAATGACTAATTCAATGAAATTGAATTCTTCTTGAATTTTATTTTGATAAAGTTATGCTAAGTTGCCCAAATTGGACTTGAACTTGTGATCCTCCTGCCTCAGCCTTTCAGGTAGCTAGGATTATAGATGTGAGCTGTGCCCTAGTAGTCTTTTTCCCAGAAAGACTGTATTTTCTAGAAATAGAGAACTGTCCATGGTAAAATTTCAGATATTAGTAACTTTTGATTTTCGGTGTGCTAATATTCAAATTTTTTATTCTAAGGGGGAAAAAAATAGGTATCCCTCCCTGTATGCACATGGCAGTATTTACAATATTTACTTACTTGTTTGTGGCGTTCTTGATTAGATTAAGGCAAGCTAATGTGTTGTGGTTGGTTTCAGCCCTGCTCCTTTTTTACTCTCTGATGGCCTGGTTCGCTTGGTGAATAGACAGATAAACTGGCATTTGGTCCTTGCAAGGTAAGGTGGTGTGAAATTCACATAATGTGCTTCTATTTGAATTGACTATTTTTATTATGGGTGTTCATTTAGGGCCCCTTAAGACTTTCCTGCTCAGCTTTTATCTGTATACATTCTTTGTTGCTTGTATTGGCTAGAGGATCAGTATTGATCAGTGACAATAGGATGATAGGATCAGTATTGTCTAGAGATGTTCAGTCAAGCTATATTGAGTCATTTTTATGCTTTTTACGTACCTAGATGCCTACATTCCAATTTATTAAATTGGAATGTAGATGCCTATATGCATCTAATTATAAGGTTGAAAGATAATTACCGACCAGGAAGAGGCAGAGAGGAATGTGACTCCATTCTGCAGAGTCCATTGTGTCGACCCCTAATAGCAGTTTCACCACTGAAAGCCAAGGGTGAGAGATGACAGTTTTCTTCGGCAACATGGTTTTATCCTATGATTGATAAACAAAACAGTTTCATATGCCATGTCTTGCCTCAGAGAAAAACTCCAGAGATGCTCTTTGTAAGAAATGTTGTTAACTAAACATGTAAATATAAAACCAGCCGTATGTCAACATAGTAATGTCAAGCAATAACATGTGGAGAAATGTTCAATCCTTAAAAAAAAAAGATGGGCAATTAGAGCTAAAAAGTGTAAAAGTTATTGTAACTTTGAAAAATAATTTACTCTGTATTAAAGGTATCAAATGAGTAGCTGTTGACTTGGGTTTTACAGTGCAGATATTCATAATGAGTTTTCGCATTCTTCTTCCCTGGGAAAGCAACGGGAAGCTGCTGGCTGCTGTTCAGGACCAGTGTGTGGAGATCAGGTAATGGTTAATGCTGCTGCTCTCTAAGGCTTTCTTTTTTTTTTTTTTTTTGTCTTTTTCCTTTTTATCGGTAATGGGGATCGAACTCACGACTGCCTGCTTGCAAGGCAGGCGCTTATGCCGCTGAGCTGAATCCCCAGCCCCTCTAAGGCTTTCTTTGAGAGAACCTTTACCTGAGAGAACCTTTACCTGGTTTTAATTTTTCAAATGATTGAACTGCTAAGTCGCTTACTTTTGTGTGGTGTCAGACACTGGCTGGTGGATAGTGCTTTTTTGAGGAGCTCCTCATGTTTCTACTTCCCCAGATCTCTGCAGTCTCCACTTTTTCAGTGAATAAGGCTCTTTTGAGTTCCAGAAGTCGTTCCTGTTTGGCCAGTTACTAAGAGAGCTAAACAGGTGCTCAGAAGGTGCAGAAAAGAGCGGGACAGCTTTTGCTCTGTCGGCCAAGGCTGCAGGTCAGGCTAGGGTGGCTGAGGATGATGGTTACATTAGCCACAGTAGTGGTGCTGTTGGCCCAGAGCACCCAGTGCTGTCCTGTGCTCCTTAAGATTGTGAATCTGTGGTCTTTGCTTTTTCTTTTCGGTGGTGTTGAGGATTGAACCCAGGGCCTTTGTATGGGGCTCCCCAGCCTCTTTTATTTATTTATTTTTGTGTAATTTTAAGGCAGACCTTGCCGAGTTTCCCAGGGTGAGCTCAAACTTACACTCTTTCAGCCTCAGCCTCCCAGAGGGCTGGGATCGTGGGCCTGCACCATCACCCCTGGCTGCTGCTGCGCCTTGTTGGCTCATGGTAGTTACCAGTGTGAAACCGTTGTCTTCATTTTGCGTATATTTTTCAGGTCTGCAAAAGATGATTTTACGTCTATTATTGGGAAATGTCAAGGTAAGGGTTTCTAAAATATTTCAAAAAAGAAAATTTTATATCTCCAATGCTTTGCAGTATTTATTAAATTGGAATAAATATTAAAGAAATATATATATTAAGGATTGTGACTATTAAAAGTTTTAAAATTTGTGACTGCCTTTTCTTAATTCCTTGAATATTTTGCATTTTGGGTGGGTTTGAAATTTAAACTATTTTTAAAATATATAAGCCAGTTTGGGGAGGAAATATTTGTAAGTATCCATATTCTTTTACTTTGAATTCTTATTTAGTTATAAGTCAAAGTTGGTCAGATATAGTCTAATAAAAACATCTGGGGTTGACAGTTTTTTGATATATTTAGCAAAAATTTATTGAGTATAATATGAAATGTAATAAAAATACGGTGAATACTTACAATAAAGGGTACATTATAATTAATCTCCATGAAAATGCTTCCTTGTGCTTTGAAGGTACTTATTGAATTATCTTTGCCACTTCCTGCAGCAGCTGTGGAGTCGTCTTTCATGAGGGTCTTTTGCTTTGCTATTCTGGCTGCCTGGCTGCCTTGACGTCCTGAAAGAATTAAAAATGTTAAAAAAGGAGCTAGGTATGGTGGTGCATAGCTATAAGTCCAGCACTTGGGAGCTGAGTCAGGAGAACTGTTGCAAGTTTGAGACCAGCTTGGGCTATAAAATGAGCTCAAGGCTATCCTGAACAGCATAGTGAGACCCTGTCTTAGACAAAAACAAAAGAAAACAACTCCCACACCAAACTCCAAAATGTTTCCATTTCCTGGTCATTGTGACTTTGGGGAAGAGCCAGGAGTTGCACTGCACCAGATCTGGTGACTGAGGTGGCTGAGGACACAGCATTGTGTTTTTACAAGGCGGCCTTTCCTCTGGATGGCATTTGGCAGCAGCACTCATCTATTTCTGATCACACCTGGAAAGACCCTCAGGAAAGAGGATTCTGGAGCTGGTACAGAAAGCAACCAGGATGATAGGACTAGTGTGTGTGAGCCGACGGGAGGATACTGAGGGAGATAATAGCAGTGTATCTTTCACTGTACATTTTTGAAATTTTTATTTAGTGCTTGCTGTATTTCTTCTCTGTAGTTTTTGATCTTGCTTTTTGTGAGCATGAGCTACCCTGCTGGGTGCTTGTGCTGTGACTGTGAGCAGAAGGCGTGGTCTTCTGTGAGAATGTGGAAGACGGGGCTAGGGGGTGAGACTCAGCCCCTGGGGCTGCACATGCTGCCATGATCTCCTCCCTCAGCTCTGCTCATCCTTTGATCGCTGCCTTGGGGTTATGAGTCTGTCTGTGGTTTGATCCACAGTACACATAGGTCTTCGTGATCTGCTCACTGTCTGAGAGCCCTGTCTCTGGGTCCAGGAACCTGCATGGGGACATGTTAGCTCCAAACCACAGCAGAAATGGGAGAACACGATGAGGAGGGTTGTGTTTGGTGAACAGCTCTGTTGCCTTTGTCTCCTATGCACGCCTGCAGTTCCTGTGTCCATAGAGCCAGAGTGGTGCTCTGGGAGTCACTGTGAGGATGACACAGTATGCTGGCATCGTATGGAGTGCTTCGCATGTGTCTTCTCATTTAACTAAAAGAAAAGAGCCTGAATGTTTTATCTAGAGCAATAATAAACATTTGACCGTGAAAGAGAACAAGGTGGAGGAACCAGGAATGGTGGAAGCCACGCGGGGTGGGGGAGCGTGCCCAGGCGCTGCAGCATGCCTTGGTGGTGTGGGCCAGCTTCCTTCCCAGGTCCCTCTCAGCCTTGTAGGTGTGTGGGGGAGCCAGATGGCCCTGGGAGTGTGTGCGACGCTGCTGAACTGCACAGCCCCCGTCCCAGCCCCGAAGCTGAGTACTTACCCGGTTCTTCCTTCTTCGAGGTTTTTGCTTCTCTAGCAGCTCTAGGAAGACTTTTGAAAAGCGCTGTTGGTGATCATCTTGTAAAAGCTGCGCTGTTCGTTCTTTTCCAGAACTACATCGTAGGTGGCTGGAAAACCCAGGGATACAGGCTTTGTTTCTGGTGGTAACTGAAATCTTAGCTCTTGATGAAAAGGCATGCTCTTGGGGACACGGGCTGAGGATGGTGGATGCGCTGTTGATAACCGCAAGTCTCCGTGAAAATGAGGCCCCCAGAGGAGTTTATTTCCTAAATCCACTCATCCCGTCAATACGAGATGAGGTGGGGAATGGGGACAGTGGAAATGTGTTTGCGGAGTTTAGTCAGCACAGGAATATTTTCTGGGCAAAGTTGTTCTCTTGCTGTTTTTTTTTTTTTTTTTTTTTTTTTTTTTTGTCTTTTTCCTTTTTATCGGTACCAGGGATCGAACTCACGACTGCCTGCTTGCAAGGCAGGCGCTTATGCTGCTGAGCTAAATCCCCAGCCCCTTTTCTTGCTGGTTTTTATGTAGCATCTGTGTATACATCGGTGTCTTTACTCTCGTTATCATTTTGTGTGTTTACTTCCAAATTTGATTTTTCTTTTTAACAGTCTAAAGACAGGGAACTGATTTTCTTTTCATTTTCTCCTATTGAAAAAACAAAAGCAAAAACAAAAAAGCTTTGTTGCCGGGTATGGTGGCACAGGCCTGTAATTCCAGTGTTCAGGAGGCCGAGGCAGGAGAATTGCTGAGAGTTCCAGGCCACAAAAAGATCAAGGCCAGCCAGCCCTACTTAGTAAGACCTTGTCTCAGAAAAGCAAAAGCAAAAACAGCAGAACAACAAAATGTTAACTGAGTATTTGCAGCATCTTATTTGGATTTAGTATAGAGGACCTTTCTTGGATTTTTTTTTGTAACAGGATTCGAACTCAGGACCTCACACTTTCTGTACAGGGGCTTATGCTGCTGAGCTAAATCCCCAGACCCTCTTCTTGGACTTTTTAAATATACTTCCGTTGTTTTGTTTTTTGAGATATGGTCTTGGTGTATAGTTCCAGTGGACCTTGAACACTCAGCGATCCTCTTGCCTCAGCTGTCTGATGTTGCAATCAGAGACATGCACTACCATGCCTGGTGCTTTTTGAAATATACTTTTTGCCTAATCATAGTCAAAATGCAGAAATTTCTATATCAGGTATTTTTGCTTATATACAGAATATATGGCACAGAGGCAGATGGAGTGTGAATAATTTCCAGCCCCTTGTTAGGTGTGTGTGTGGGGGAGACTTCTATTAGACGTCTTGGGGACGGCAGGCCTGTTCTATTACTGTGCCCTGTTGGCAGAGATGTTCCAGAAACAGAAGCCTCCTGTGTCAGGGTTGTGACACGTGCTCTGCTCCCCATCTGGAGTGGCGGTATCTAGGCAGACCTTGTTTCTGAGGGTGTCCAGAGTCCTCTAGGCCAGATAGTTAGGAAACAGCGATGTGCTATGACAGATGTACCTAGAGGTGTGTCGATGGCCTGGGGGTCACACAGAAGAGAGAAGTTGGCTCTGAAAATGTGGAGGGAGTAGTGGTGACCGTCACAGAGGCCTAGCAGGAGGAAGAGGCCAGAGGGAGCCATTTGGGGCAGAGGCTGCTGTGTGGAAGGCACATAGGTGTCCAGCGTGCAGCTGGGGACATCCCCGGGGTGGGCTGCAGGGCATGCACTAAGGGGCCTCTGCACCGTTTTCTACATGCCTGGGCTGCATGTGTTCCCTGCAGTGGCGTGCATGGCCCTTCTCACCAGCACTCCTTATGTGTTGTGCCTTTTGGGGGTTCGTCATTCTTATCCATTTTTGGGAAGCCAGTCCTCACTGGGCTTTGAATGAGGGCTCCCGGGTGACCGCTGATGTTAAGTATTTCCTCACCTCCCTGTCGGCCAGTTGTGCGCCTTCTTTGAGAAACATGGGTTTAGATCTGTTTCCTGTTTTAATACTGAACTGTTAAAAAAAAAACAACAACAACAACAAAAAAACTGAACTGTTTTCTTGTTGCAAATTTTGATTTCCTTGTATATATATTCTAGGAATTGACCCTTTGTCAGGTGGTCATTTTATTTAAATACTTTCTTTGTTTTTTAATTTTAAAGAGATTAAGACAAAAGAGGACATAACAAAGCAGATCAGAACAGAACAATGTAAGCAACACAGTTCTTCACCATAAGACAACCCGTAATTAACAGTAACTACCATAATGTCTCTTTCTTTGAAATAGTTGAGCATAACTTCATATACAATAGTATCAAACATAACAAAATAGTATAAAATCATTCAAGAGAGTGAAAGTATTACAGGGCATTCAGAACCAGATAACAGAGAACCAACAATGGCTGCTATATTTTCTCATTTTCCATAGAAAATTTGTTTATACTATCACACATAATAAAATCCAATAAGGTGCAGTATGATAGAACCAATGGAAACAGAAGGACAAAAGTATAGTAGGACTTCAGAGTAAGGTATTAAATCAGCACTATTATAAGTCTTATATAAGTTTTATATAGTCTTGTTTTCTTCAAAGTAGCTGTTTTCATATTATGACAGATAATAAAATCAAACAAGCCAGGATAAAACCATTCCAACTAATGAATGCAAACATTATAAGGCTTCAAAGCAATGAATGGGGAATGATTACTATAAACTCTTATGTACTCTTACCATTTCTTACTCTAGGGTGACTTTACGGTATTTATGTGAGTTTGATTTATTTTGCTTACGAGTATAGTTTCAACTTGCGTCCATTTATTTATAAATATCTCAATGTGATCATTCTTTTTTTTTTTTTTGTCTTTTTCCTTTTTATCAGTACCAGGAATCAAAATGTGATCATTCTTTATAGCTGAGTAGTACTCTATTGTATAAAAACACCACAACTTTTTAATCCATTCCTCAGTTGATGGACAGACACTAGGTTGTTTCCAAGATCTAGCTATTACAGACTGTGCTGTTATAAATATGGGTGCACATGTATCACTGTGGTATGATGTTTTGAGTTCTTCTGGGAATATGCCTAGAAGTGGAATAGCTAGGTTGAATGGGACTTTCAATTCCAGCTTTTTAAGGAATCTCCAGACTGACCTCCACAGTGGCTGCACCAGTCTACACTCCCATCAACAGTGCAAGAGAGTTCCTTTTTCCCACAGCCTCTCCAGCATTTGTTGTTGGTAGTTTTCTTGATCCTGGCCATCCTTTCTGGAGTGAGATGGAATCTCAGGGTTGTTTTAATTTGCATTTCTCTCATGATCAATGATGATGAACATTTTTTCATGTATTTATTTGCCATTTGTATTTCTTCATCTGAGAAATGTATATTTATCTCAGATGCTTCCCATTTTTGGACTGGGTCTTTGAATTTTGGGAGTCTGATTTTTTAAAATTCTTTATATGTTTTAGAAGTCCTTTGTCTGAGGGACAGTTCACTAAGATATTTTCCCCAGTTTGTGGGTTTTCTTTTCACTATGCTGGCGATTTCTTTTGACAGGCAGAAACTTTTTAATAAGATGTGATCCCAGTTATTGATTCTGAGAAGTATTTTCCATGTAGTTTGATTCCTGTTCATGAATTCTCTACCTACCCCCATGTCTTCAAGATTTTTATCTACTTTGTCTTCCAACAGATTTAGTGTTTCTGTTTTAATATTCAGATCTTTGATCCACTTAGATTTTAGGTTAGTACATGATGATAAGCATGGGTCTAGTTTTAGTTTTTGGCATATGGAGAGCCAGTTTTCCCAGCACCATTTATTAAAGAGGCTGTCGTTTTTCCAGTGAGTATGTTTGGCCCCTTTATCAAAGATAAGGTGGTTGAGTGTGTTTGCAGTTGTATCTTCTAATCTATTCCATTGATCTTCAGATCTGTTTTGATTCCAGTACCATGTTGATTTTATTACAGTAGCTTTGTAGTATAACTTCAAGTCAGGGATTGTGATGCCTCCTGCCTTGCCTTTGCTGCTTAGAACAACTGACTTTGCTATTCTAGGTCTCTTCTGGTTGTAAATACTTTTGGTCATGCTGTAGTCATGGTGTAGGTTTTCTTTTCATGCTGATGACTGTTTTCCTTGCTTGGCAGAAGCTGTTTTAGTTTGATGGAATCTCATTTGTCTGTTTACTTTGGTTTCCTGTGTTTTCAGTGTCCCCAACCCCCGCTTGCGCTGCCCAAGGTCCTGAAGTACTTCCTTCTGTTTCCTTGTAGTAGTTTCACTGTGTTGGATCTCACATTTAAGTCTTTAGCCTCTTTTGAGTTAATGTTTGTAACTGCTGAGGTGTAGAGGTCCAGTTTCTTTCCCTTTCGTGTAGATACCACTTATATTGGAAAGGTCAACCTCCCCTAGTCTTACTCTTACCACGTGTGTTCACAGTGAGCTGACTGTAGATGTGTGTTTTTTCTTGTGACATGCTCTTTTCCTTTGGTTCTGGTGTTGATATTTATCCCAATGTCATTCTGTTTTTATTACTTGGCCTTTGTGGTTTATTTAGAAATCAGATGACGTAATGTTTTTGTTCTTTTGCTCAACATTTTTAAATACGTGATTCCACACAAATTTTAACCTGTTTTTTTCTAGTTTTGTAAAGAATGTCATTAGCATTTTGATAGGAATTGCTTTGAAAGTGTAAATCATTTGAGTAATTTAAACAATTTTGGCTCTTCCAATTCATGAACATAGAATGTCTTCCCATTTTCTATTTTCCCTTCAGTTTCCTTCATCAGAGTTCAGGGTTTTCAGCACTCGGGAAGCCTATAGTGGAGGCTTATACCTGTAATCCCAGCACTCATGAAGCCAAGGCAGGAAGTTCGCCACAAGTTGGAGGCCAGTGTGAACTACAGAGTGAGACCCTGTCTCAAAATACAAACATTGAACAATTCATACTTTTCTTTTTGGAGCACTTTCACCTTTCCTTTGATTAAATTTGTTCCTAAGTTTTTTATTACTATTTTCCATAGCCATTGTAAATGGGATTGCTCTCTCATTCTGTGTTTCTGGTAATTCGCTGTTGGCACGTTGTGGCTCTCCTGGGTTTTGTTTGTTTTTGGTAGTGCTGGGGACTGGATCCATGAGAAGTCGTTTTCGGCTCAGCTGCCCCCTGCTTATGCTGCCAGTTCTGTGTGTTGATTTTATATCCTGAGACTTTGCTGAATTAATTTATTCTGGCAGTTTTCTTGGTGGAATCTTGGGGTTTGCCTGTGTAAGGTCATCTGTATGCAGCAGCAGTTTGGCTTCCTTTTTTCTGAGTGAGATCCTTGCTTCTTTCTCCTGTGTGCTTGCGCTGCCTGGTCTGTGTTGAATAGAGGTGTAAAGGCAGGCAACCTTGTCTACTTCTAGATCTTCGAGAGAAGACACTCAGTGTCTTGCCATGGCTGTTACATGTGGCCTCTGTTCCACTGAGTGGCTGGACCTGCTATGTCCGGTGTTCTCCTCATGGAGGCAGGTTGCATTTTACCATGTGCCTTTTGTGCTGCTCTTGAGGTTTTTCTGTTGTGTTTACAGATGTGTGATAAAGAAATATGGTAAACATTTAAAAAGACAGTATTTATTATAGTAAGACATTTGATCACCCCTCCCCCTATACTGCTCCCTGCTTTAAACCCACTCACCTCACTGTGCCTGCAACTTTTTGAAGCAGCTCCAGATGTCCTCCTCTGTGTTTTTAGTTGCACTGTCCTACTGCCTTGATGTCTTAAATTGATTCAAGGTATTGATCTTTTGTGGTCATTTTGACTTCGGGGAGAGCCAGGAGTCATGTGTGCCATGTCCTGTGCCATGTTTTATTTATTTATTTAATTAATTTATTTCTGTCAGTGTGTGAGCCACAAGGTAGGATAAAGACATTTGGTGACTGTGTAAATGAAGAGTTGGTAGAGAGAGGGCACTGGGCCTCCTACCTGTCTCTTTAGTGCTGGGCTTCTAATAACAGGAAATGGGAGCACAGAAAATAAACAGTAAGAACGTCAAACCTAGCACGGTTTAAAGTTTCTCAGGCCTTTCTTTCTCTTCTCTAATAGCTAGCAGCCTTTTTGTTGTGCCGAAAAATTCAGAATAGGAGAGAATCGAGGAGCTGGATTATTAGGATTATGAAGGTATTGATTATCGCAGTCTTATGATTGTGTGATTGTCTAAGGACAGTTCTAGATTTGTCTGCCTGTGTGCCTGTCCTCCCTTACTCTCATGCTGTGTTAGCATTGGCATTTGATACAGCTGAACTTCTCAGTTTTTGGTGTTAGAGGGGCTGAACTCATTGGGTTGGAATTATTTTCTGCCCATTCTTTCCGCTGCTTCTTGGTATGTAAGCATTTTACAGTGTGCTATCCCCGAGCCTTTCCTGGCGAGGGCAGCGCGTGTGATGGTTTACATCTGTGCTGTGCTTTGCTACTAAGTGAGGCATTAGACAGCGCTCGGAAGTGGTGCATTATGCTTACTGTAACCACAGTTACTAAAACTGTTACTGATTTTTGTAACCTCTTCTCTTTTCCTTCTAGTTCCGAAAGACCCCAAGCCCCAGTGGAGATGGGTGGCGTGGAGCTATGATTGTACGCTGCTGGCCTACGCAGAGGGCACGGGCACTGTGCGGGTGTTCGGCCTCATGGGAAGCGAGCTGTTTGTCATTGCCCCGGTATGATCCGCCGCAGACTGGTGACTGTTTGGGGGTATGTGTGATATCTCTGTATGGATGCTCCAGCGAATGAATGTGAGAAGGGAAGAGACAGATATAATAAACTATGACATTGAGACACTCAGGATCTAGCTGGGGATTTCCATCTGGGTAATCCTTAGTTTTGTATTCTGTGATGCATTGTGCAGATGTAAACCGCCTAGTAGTAAGTAAATTCTCCATGGAGGCTGTTCAGCCAACCCTCATGAGGAGGCGTGTCCAAAACAGGAGAGTATACTGAGCCATTTTCAGGCCACAGGAAGAATGAAGGGCTGGCCCTGGGGCAGGTCCCATGATGCTGGGGTGCGGGGTCCACACTGGCAGCAGGTGGAAAACACTGCCTAAGTCAAGTGCTTTTTGAATTTTGGAGAAGGAAAGGTCCATTCACATTTTCTCTGTATCAGCTGTGGGGAGCAACAGTGGAATAAGGTGAGCTTGAGCAGGCTTGGGACAGGAAGCTGGGTCATAAGGAACACTTGCTTCTGGCTGGATAGCGCTGGTATCCGGACAGCCAGCCAGCTGGGTTTTAAGTCAGGGTTTTGACATTGACTGTTGTCTGATTGTGTTTTGCCTGTGTTAACTGAGGATGCCCTTGTCTCTCCCCAGCCTTCCCTCATCTGGCCTTTTAAAGTAATTTTAGAACACTCCTGGGTTTTATCATAGCACAAAATATTGTTATAAAGTTCCATCAATGAAACGTCCATAGCAGGGACAACTTCTGGGAGTTCAAATTTATTACATGAATGGAATAGAAATTGAAAGAGAAAGTGAAAAAAAAAAGAATGGTTGTAATAATTTGTAATTGTGTTCTGCTATTAAGGATTGTATGTACATTCTCAATATTCACGGCAGTTATGTGAGTGGATTGGTGTCAGTTTTTGAAGTTTAGGAAGGAGATTGAGGGGAGCAAAGTGGCAGCCCCTCTCCCTGGGTCTCTTCTAGGAATCGTGTGCACCTTAGCATCTGTATTCATGTGGATAGGACCACGGTGGGCAGAACAGTGCCTGTGACTCTGGCTGTGTCTTAGCATCTCCGAGGGGCTTCACAGAGAAAACCAAGGCCAGGACCCAGATGCATGCCTGGCCTGCCTGTACTTGCCATGGGCTCTGCCTAAGTGACCCCTGCAGGACCTGGAGCTCATGGTGTTTTCAGGCTTTTTAGTGTGTTCTCATAAGTTTAGCACTGAGAGCCAGGAATTCCGAGAATGGTTTTCATTCAGGAAATGAATATGCATGGAGCAATCTGGGCAAAGTACACTGGGCTCAGGTTACAGGAGTCCCACAGCACCTGGACAGGTTCTGAGGAGCTGTCTGGAGACGGAAGCTGGCGCCACGTGCTTGGCCCTGCAAGCCCTAAGGTCTCGGCAGGAGCAGCCTTGTGAGAAAGACTCAGACTGGCCCGTGCAAAGGAAGGACTGCTTCTGTGGGCTGCAGGGCAGGCTGGGCCTGGCCAGTTGTTGTCTGCGTCCCCATTGTGTAGGGTGTCTCCTGGGAAGAGTTGGCTGTCCCAGGGGCAGCGGGGCCTTCTGAGATGTCTGTTCCTCTGCAGAAGCCTCAGTTTTGTGAGGTTCTGCCTCTGGAATCCAAGGTGACTGGAGGCCAGAGGCTGTGACAGGTAGGTGAGCGTCCCTACAGGTCTCTTGCTTCCCTGTCCTCAGCCGTCCGAGTAGGCGAATGGAAGTGAAGACTTTTCCATTTAGACTACTGCTGGCAGTGGATGCTGACATTGGAAAGCTGCTTCTAGAGTTCTCTAGGGTGGAAGGGTGGAGAGTTCTGTCTGTGTTGCAGTGGATATACGGTTTGAATAAAAATGTGCTTCTCTACCCCTCTACTTCAAAGTTATGTATTGTGGTGTTGCCTGAGTAAATGAAAGATTACAGGTAATTAAAAAAACCAGAGCTGGGAGGACTGCTGTAGACCGGGCAATTGGCACTGGGCTTTCACATGCCCCCCAGTTGTGCATCGTTATTTATGGAGCATCTCTTTAGTAATGCAGTTTTCTTTTCTCTCAAAGGCATTGAGTTTTGCTGGTGATTTGAGCTGTGCCATCGCCGGGTTGATATTTTTAGAATACAAAGCCAGTGCGCAGTGATTAGCAGAACTCTTGGTCATCAATTACCGAGGAGAACTCAGAAGTTACCTTGTCAGGTAAAAGGCGCTTTGGGAAGTGTATTTGGTGCAGTGTTATTTCTCTGTTTCACATCAGTTAGTGGTGCTGCTTTATGTCCTGGCATGTTGTTATGAAAAGTTGGAAGTACAATTTGATAGTTGAAAGAATTGTATCTTAAACACTCATGTATTTCCAGTTGGATTCTATAATTAGGATTTTACTGTACTATCGATCATATTTTTACCATTTATCCATCTCTGTGTCTTCTTGTATTTTAATGTATTTCAGAGTAAGCTGGAGATGTCAGCAGTTAGATTTAGCATGCATATCATTAATTAGGGTTCTTTCCGGTAAAATTTATATTCTGTGGAAATGCACAAATCTCAGTTGTACCTGTTGTGACTTAGTATCAGTGTGTACATTTATGTAGTCAAAACCCCTGTGGGGATTCTGGACGTTGCCACCATGCTAGGACGTTCCATCTTCTCCTTCCCAGCATCCCTTTCTACGTCTACCCCCAAACAAGTAACTGTTTAAAAAACTTGTTAAAAATCACAGTTGAGGGCCAGGGATTTAGCTCAGTGGCATAAGTGACCCCTGATACCAAAAAAAGAAAAGAAAAAAATCACAGATGAGTTTTGTCTGTCCTGATAATTCATAATAGTGGAATCATGTATGTGGATCCTTTTTGTAAACTTTCCTTTAATCAGCATAATATTTGAGATTCATCCATAGTTTATGCCACTCAGTAGTGTATTCCTGTCTTACTAGTGGTCAGTATTTTATGAATACCGTGAATAAATGTGTAGATATCTGTGCTGAGTGGTTGGTTTATCCATTTTTCTGTTTCTAGACGTCCAGGTTTCCAGCTTAGGGCTGCTGTCATACAGCAGCTATGCCTATCCTTTATAAGTATTTATGAATATATATCATCATTTCTCCTGATGTTTCCCTTCCAATGAATCGTACAGTCAGTGCAGTTTATTTTTGTAAGAAACTACCAGACTTTTTACCAACAGGGCTGTATCCATCAGTCATGTTAACACTGTCAGAGTTCTGATTGTTTTACATCTTTGATATTACGTGTCTTCCACGTTACAGAAATCGTATTGGGTATGTAATGATGTCTGTTGAAGTTTAATGGTATTTATTTCTTGCTTACCTTCTGAAATTTAGTGTTGAAACAAATCAGAGCTACCAAGAGAGTCACAGTTTCAGCTTCAGTAGTCATTATCCTCATGGAATCAGTACTGCGATTTACCACCCTGCTCACAGGTAAGCAGCTGTTTGTGCTCTGACTCAGAGGATTACCGGGTGGGTCCAGAAACCTTGGCGTAGATCCAGAGGGAAGAGCCTCCCCTCACTGATTTTCCTGTGGACCTGTTCATTCCATATTCCTGTGCGCAGTCATGTAGAAGACCTTGGCAGCCTGTTCCGATCATGCATGCACCTTTTCCTGCCTGACTGGTCTTCTCCAGCCAGCCAGGGCACTGGCCTCTTGGTTGAGGAATTTTTCCTGCTTGCTCACCCCACCAAAGCACGTCCTCCTCGTTGTAACAAGAGTGCGACAGCACGGAGCTCACAGCCTTGTCCACAGAGCCCATGAAGGCCATGTCTTCTTGTGGAGGCTGCAGTAGGCATCCCTCTTGCAGGCTTCCTTCCTTGCAGGCTGAGGCTCTGCTGTCTGTCTGTCTGTCTGTCCGGCTCCTCCAAGTCCTGTGTCTGTTTCCCCTGCGGTGCCCCACCCTCTGTTACTCAGCTTTGTCAGTGAGTTTGACTGGAAGCTTTTGGCATTTTCTGCTGCCTGCTATTTGCCCTTTAGTTTTGAGGGTTAAGTATATGTGTATTTCACGAGTCAGCCAAGCTCTTTGGGTTTGTAACTAGAAAGAGTGTTCAATTTTGAGTCAGATTAAGCTAGTTAAGTTCTGGATTTTTGGACTAATCAGTGACTGCCGGCAACTCCTTACACTGACTCTCTTCTTGGTGGAAAGTGTATGCAAGTTTCATATTCTGTTTATTCATCAGAGAATTTTATTGTGGAATCTTTTTACTGTGAAAGATTCCCCTCTCTTTCCTCTCTCCCACTCCTTTCTCTCCTTCTCTCTCTCCACCCCCCCCCCTTCTCTTCCCCACACTCCAAAATCCTTTGGGCTGTCTGCTAATGCCATTTTGTCTCCCTGAGACAATGACCGAGATAATGACCATCTTGACTTTTGTTTCATCCCCTTGCTTTCTTTAGAGTTTGAGCACTTATAGTTAGCTTGATGTTCTGACTTTATGGAAATGGAATCATGTGCTCGTAAATCTTATTGTGTGACTTGCTTTTTCTTTTCTTTTTTTTAACAAGGTATTGGAACTGGAATGACTTGCTTTTTCATTCATGTTGTTGTAGTTCATTCAGTTTTTTTTAGTTCATTTTTAACCACTGAGGATATTTTATGAATAATACGCAACATATTTAGCCGTTCTCCTGTAAACGAAAACTTGATTTGTTTCAGCTGCTTCTATGTTATAAAAATAGCACAGTGGTAAAAGCTTCTATGTTATAAAAATATTACAGTGGTAAAAGTTATTGTGTACTCCTTTAGCACACATGCTGGCTGTGGAAGGAGAAGTGACTCTTCAGACTTCTGGGAGGGAACAAGGTCCTGGCAGGTGTGTCCCACGGTGGTTGTTCTGGATGATGTTCATCCTCTTGATGGTGAGATGTACGGCACTTTTAAACATCTGCTGGTCGGTAGGTGTAAAGGAATATCTCATAGCTGTTTTCAGTGATTTGAAAACCTGTGGGAGCTGTGTAAGAAAAGAGGGTTTCATGTACAGGGCCATCTGAGCCCACCCCCGAGGAGGGCATGTTCCAGGAGCAGCGCTGTGAGAACGCAGTGCAGGAGCCCTTGGGGCCAGGGTGTGTGACGCCAATGGAGGTGTGATTGGCAGGCCTGTGAGCAGTGGTGAGCACTGATTTCTGCGTGGTTTTGCAGCCCACAGAACCCCTGTTCTCACTTGTGTTTATTCTCCTGTAGTTCATCCCCCCCCCCCCATGCTGGGGTCACACTGAGGACCTCTCTTGTGTGAAGAGAGGGCTGCACGCTGAGGTACATTTTCAGATTTCCTTTCTCCTTTTTCTTTGTTTTAAACTGCTGAGTTTTATGATGTACCTGTTATAGATTTACCCCTAAATCCACCTCACTGGTGGTATAAGTCTCTCTTCAGTGCATCATATATATTTGTGTCGTGCAGGTTTTCTCTCTGTGGAGAGGTCTGTCCCGGAACTTCCCAGTGTGCTGCAGTGTAAATTTACAATGGCTGATAGCTGTTGTCCTGGAGTCTCTGCCACACCCTGGGAATTGCATTCATGTGTTGTCTGGCTGCATTCTTGTTTCCTAGGTCCCTTGTGCTCTCTCACTTTCTGTTTTTCTTAGTTTATTTCACTGTTTTGGCCACTCACAGCCTTCTGTATCTTCCCAGAAACAACATGTGGTATATGGAAGACTTGCATGTCTGAAAATGGCTTGTTCTGTCTTTATGTTTAATTGATGATTGGGTTCAACAGAGTTGTAGGCTGGAAATAATTTTCTTTTAGAATTTCGAAGGTATTTTTTCTAGCTTCTAGTGTTGCTCCTGAGAATTCTAATGTTATTCTGATGTAAAGCCCAGTTTTGTTTCTCTGGTGTTTGTCCCCTTCTCACTAGACTTTCTTATTCATCAGTGTTCTGCTATCTGACCTTGTAATAGCTCACAGCAGATTTATTACTATCTACATGCTGGCTTCTTAGTTTTGGGTTCAAAATGTAACCACCCGAGGGAAGTTTAATTTAGTGGGCGGGGACAGCCTCTATTTAAATAAACATCTTAGAAAGTTGAATATATTCTTTAATCAAAAAGGAGGTTCTCTTTTTGGTTCTGCAATCATTTATAACTTGATAGCAGTCAGTGTGGAGATAGATGACATTAATGTTTCTGTGTGAAAATTACTATAAAACAGAGAATGTGTGTAAATATTCTATTGTGGATGACGTTTTTGCTAGGTTGTTTATGTTTTCCATTATGTGGTCTTTTTTAAAAGAAAGAAGGTATTATTTTCGTCCTGTTTTTATTTATTTCCAGCTTATTTTTGCAAATAGTAGTGTGGGGGTGTGCTATTTATCATCTATAAGAATTTTACAGATGTGAAATAAATCAGCCAGGCTAGAGCTTGGTTAAATAGGGAACACGAACTCAGGGTTTTGTGTCATGCGTTTTTTTGTCTTAATACAGAGAGCACTGCTGAGGAAGAGAAATTGAGTTGATAAACTGGGTGACAGGAAGCAAGAATTAACTGAGAAGCTGTGGACTAAGCTTGGGTGGGTATGCTGATTTTTTCCATATCCTGAGTCACAGCCTCATGGAAGCCCTGGAGCCATCTCATCCCTCGGCCCTGCCTCCCCTTATCTGCCCCCCCCTCCATTCTCCTGCCTCCCCTGCCTCCCCTCCTCTTCCTTCTGTCTTTCCTTTGCTGTTGTTGGTTTTCTGGAGAATCACACCCAGGCTCTGGTGGAGAAAAATCCCTCTGCTCCTTTGCATTGTGGAAGAGCCCATGTGCAGTAACCATAGCTCTGCCATAGTAGTGTGAACCACCAGAGACGGCATGGAAATGAGCAAACCTGGTTGGGTTCCAATAAAGCTTTATTTACAAAACATAGGTGCTGGTGGATTTGGGGTGTGTGTGTGTGTGTGTGTGTGTGTGTGTGTGTGTGTGTGTGGTGGCTGCCGCTTGCTGACATTCGTCTTATGTAACTAACTGCAGGCATATTTAAATTCATGTATTTCTTGAAATGTCTTTGTTCTTTAAAGTCTTCATGGTATCAGACTGAGGCCTGCTGCCTGTGCGCACAGAAACTCATATTATGGCATCAGTTTCTGCAGAAAGCTTCATTGAAGGTCAGCCAGTAAGGGAGAGGAAGGGCTTTGAAGATGGGACTCAGTATTTGGGCAGTGCCTGTTATGGTCCCCCTGTTTTAGTCCAGAGGTGGGCCAGTCACAGGCAGCACCCTGGCTCCCGGCTCATGCTTGGAATCCCCATAGCTTTGGATCCTGGATCCTCTTATGAGTAGAAGGCTATGGCCCGTGGAGCAGACACAGTTTCATTTGTGCTTCCTGTTGCTGTCCCCTGCCTGGAATGTCCACTAAAGTAAAACTGTCTGCTCGGCCCTGTTGGGTTGGACCGACCCACTACAGCTTTGTGTGCTGAGGAGGAAGGGAGTAGGGAGGGGAGGGCAGTGGGCGGGGGAGGGAGAGCCTTTTGCTCAGCCAGGGGTGGGTAGGACAGATTTGTTCAGGCAGCAACTTATATCTGACAGTTACGGGATATTTAAAAGTAGCTAGACTTGCTGGAAATTCTCCAGACTGACCGTGGCATGATGTGTTGTCGCAGTATACTCCATGAACACGCTGTAGAGCTTGCGTGGTTTGATAGAACAAGTGTTGGTTTCCTCCAGCAAATGGTGGTTGCAGCTCCTTGGGCTTCTGGCAGTGTGTCAAGCCTGTGAGAGAGAAGGTGAATGGAGGTCCAGGACCAGGGTCTGTGTTGTCCACAGTTCCACTTTCCGCAGCAAGACAGGGCCTGGCACTCGATGTGTTGCTCAGCAAAGGAGCGGGAGCCTGATTTTGGAGGAATTGGTGTTTAAGGCTCAGGTGGAACATCGTGTAAACACAAGAGCTAAAGTAGGTCATTTTCAGATGTTTCTTAGGTGAAATGTGAGTCTTGTTAACTCCTGAGAGTGTGAGCTCCATGAGGGGGGAAGCTTGGTTCCTTCATGCTGTCTTTCCTGCACTGCTAGCACCGAACCTCACATCTGAGTAAGTGTAAACACTCCTGAGATGGATGCTGCATTGACTTCAGTGGAAGTTAGTGACGTTAGAGAAAATGTCGGTGCAGATTACTGAATCTGCATGTGCTGAGTACTGGTCATCAGGATGCAGTGTCCTACTTCCCTGCTGCTGCTGCTGTGTGTGGGGCAGAGCTCCGGGCTAGGAGACTTTCCTAGGGTGGTGCGACTATCAGGGCTGCTCCCGTCCTCCGTTCTTGGGGTGGAGGGACTGTGACCTGGACGAGGGCTTGGTACACCGCAGCCTGTGACCTGGCTCTGCCCCATTTCTAGGAATACAGTTGACATTTTTTAGGTAGTTGAAAAATACTCAAAGCAGGTTCCTTGGTGACTCATGAAAATTGTGTTCAGGTATCCATAGAGTTTCTTTTGACACCCTGATGTGGTGTTTCCTTCTGTCCCGTAAAGGAGGTGTTATGAAGTAGATTCTGTGGCCCACCAGGGTCAAAATATTATGAGCTATCCTTTTTAAGAAATTGTTAGCTGGACTGTTCTGTGCCAGCCAACATCTGTGTGTCCAGTTTTGCTTGGGGGGTACAAAGCCAGAAGGATTAAATGTTACACATGTTCCCATATTTGATTCTGAATTCTGAATTACGTCCTAAGGAATTTAGAACCAGATGCCATGCAGTTTTAAGCAATTCTATATCTATTCATAAGGTTGCTAGGAGAACGATTTCATTATCAAACTGAGTGAGCAGAAGAGGAAAAATTTCCTGTTTTGTTTTTAATAAGCAGCCTTTCAAAAACCTAATTGATTTCTGTGATCATCCTTCAGCACATGTCAACTACTCAGTCTAGTGCTTAGTCACAATGTGACTGATAATGAGCTGTGTCTTCCAGACCCCAGGTGGTTCCTTTAAACATAGGGTGAAGTGGATCCTTGACCAGCAGCATGGAGATTGCCGGAGGCGTGGGGAGTTGGAGATTGGGCTCCCCATGCCTCTGCCTCCTGGACCCCAGGTCTGGAAGGTGTCCCAGTGTGTGTGTGTTCCGGGCCCTCCGGGATTCTGCTGCATCCCTGCTGTTTGACAAAGGCTAACTTTGTCTTGGCTATATGTATTTCTGCTTAGTTCTTCATCTAGTTGGTAAACATAAGCAAACTTTAATGAAGACACTGAACTAGTGGGTAAGATGTAATGCATCAGATAGGTGATGTTTCAGGTTTCCGAAGGGAGGAACTGCTTGTAGCTCTGACGGTTTGATCATGTGTGTGGAGCCTTAACTTTATGGGCCTGGTCCTGTCAAATCTTTCCAAGCCCAGGCCGCAGCTGTGCTAGTTCAGGTGCTGTTACACTGTCTGACCCCTGCCCTTTCCATGTTGTAGAATTGTGGCACATAGAGCCTGCCCTTCCCCTCCTTCCCTTCCTGTTGTGTGCCTTGGGGACACCAGACCTTGGACAGAGCACCTAGAAGTTCTTGTTCTAAAACTTCCTATGCTGTACGTGGGCTTGAATGAGTTCTAAGCCACTAGAGGGCAGATTCTTCCAACCAGTGTTTGATCAAAGAACCTTTTTGCTAACTCTTCTGTGTTGCTTTTGAATTCTTTTAAAGCATGGCTCCCAGCCTCAGTGTCCTCAGCGTCTTATACCGTGATACTTAGGGCCTTGTGTCTGCCTCTACTGGGTTTTTTCCCATGTCTGGGTTACTGTCTCCTGTTCTTTGGTCTCTGCCTTTATTCGGGCTTGTTTAATTCTTTCCTCGCATGCGTGCATGTGGGTACACACTTTCTCTATCACTTAGTTTATTTTTATCATCCAACGTCTGTGCCTGCTTGCAGCTTTCCACTCTTCCAGCTGTCAGAGCTGGGAGACTCAGCCCCTTCATCGTCAGGCCAAGACCAAGGACCGCTTCCTTCACCTCTGTGCACCTGTGCGTCTTGGCAGGCGTGCCCTGCTTGGCCTTTCATGGCTGAGACATGTCTGTGCTCAGTAATGTATAGGACAGCTTAATCTCCAAGGGTTTTTATCTGGTTTTGAGCATTTTAGATCGAAGAGAATATAGTATTCTTTGAAGATACCGGTGCACAGTATAATAACTGCTATTTTTGTTATTTGGCTATGAAAATTTGTTTTATTTTTTTCATAAAAAAGAAAGAAAAATCAAAGCCAGGGCCTCCACATTGCAATACACCCCCATCTTATTTTTATTTTTTGTTTTGAGACAGGGTCTTAAGTCATTCAATTACCCGATTTGGGTTTGAACTTGTGCCTCCTGCCTCAGCTTCCCAGAGTTCTGGGGTCACAGGTGTGTGCCTCCGTGTTCAGCTTGTCGTTTCTTTGTGACGTGCTGTGTGGTGCCCGTGTGCATCAGGTGCAGATGATGTGCGTATGCCTAGTAAGGCTGCACAGATGCTCACTGGTGTCTGCAGCATGCGGTGGCCAAGCTTCAGACGTTCCCCATGTCTCTGAGTGTACCACTGAATATTTAAGCGCTGCCTCTGCCCAGGTGAGGCTGTGGTTCCCATTTGAAAGCCGTTTGATTTCTCTTGGTGGTTTTGCTTAAAATGCTGACCTTCTAGGTTTAATATGTAGTCATTTTAATGTAAATTTTCTCATGCAGGTGGCTTTCCATGATGTGATGTTTCACTGCTTTTATCTTGTTCCTATTTACAATCTGCATCCTTTATTTTCTTGCTTGCAGACTTCTGCTTGTGGGTGGCTGTGAAGCCTCAGAGCCAGGCATCTGGAAGGCAGCCAGCTGCGGCCTGTCTGCGTGGAGAGTCCTCTCAGGGTCACCATATTACAAGCAGGTCGCCAGCGGTGGAGACAGGGTCACCGTGGTAAGTGCTTGCCACAGCATTTTACTGTCCTAATTGGCTTTAAACAAATACATTGTCTGTAAGACTTAGAGGAAGAAATAATTTTGTCTTCAGCGAGGAAGACTAATTAATTCTGGTGCAACTATAATACTTCTTTCAAATATCAAATTTAATAATGTATGTTGAATTGAACAGTATTTTCAGATATTAAAAAAATGACCTGGATTTGCTTATTTAGGTATCAGCATCTATGAGGCCCTTTGTGTTTGAGCAGCTGTTCTTAGCTCGCTCATGGACTGGCCCATTTCGCTAATGCTGTTTCCAGCCCTAGTCTCCTCATGGAGAAGCTGAGTGGGCTCTGGAGAAGCTGTCCTGGGCCCACTCACCACACCACTGGAGCTTGCAGCCCTTGTTCATAAGCACCATAGTGCACTTCTTCCTGTAGTGTTCGGTCTTTCTCAACTCTTCACCTGTGCATTCATTGATTCTTTCTATAATTTTTTATTGGGTCTCTCTCTCACACCAATGTTAGCCAGCTTTCTGTGGCTATGACAAGATTCTCAAAACAAACACTTCCTAAGGTATAAGGGTTCATTGTGGCTTGCAGTCTCAGAGGTTCAGTCCATGGTAGCTTGGTCCTATTGAGGTGTAGTCCCTCATAGTACAAGTGTAGCACTTAGTGTGGTTCCTGTAAGGCGGGTGGAGAGGGAAGGAGATGATGAGGTCCTCAGGGCCCCTTCAAAGGCATGGTGCTCAGTGGTGTGACTTCTTCCACTAGACCCTTACCTCCTAATGGCTCCCCCACCTCCTAGCAGCACCACAGGCTGGTGACCGTGTCTCTAACACATGGGTGTTTGGGGACCGTATCATGCTATGATGCACTGTGACAGCTAATCTCCATGGCAGTTTGGTGAATTCATAGCAGATGAGTTCATAGCTGAATGGACTGCTGGGAAGTAGGGCCTCATTGAGGGAAGAAGGCCTCTAGGTGCCTGTTTTTGAAGGCCTCAACTTGTCTTTGGCACTCTCTTGATCTCTGCTTCTTAATTGCCTTAGTGTAGGCCAACCTAGGGAACTTGTATATGACCAGGGGGGATGAAGATGAAACACAGACACAGAATTAGTTTAAAATGTGGGCTTAGGGTGCTCTTGTCTCCCTTCAACAGAGAGTCCCGAACAACTGGCGTACCTTGGCTCTATTCACTCAGAATGGGCACAGGCAGTAAGAGTCAACCAGGATTCATCCATCTTCTACCATTCATGGTACATCTTTTAGTAAGCAAAACGATCTCAGAGACACTAACTTTCCCTGCCACCGGTGTGTCAGCACGCACTACACCGCCTTTCTCTCTAGGGCTCACAGAAGAGGCCTGTTGGGCCTTAATCTTTCAATCTGGTCTCCCACACCTTAAAGAGACAGCTTTCCCTGGCCACATGCCTGACATGTTGTTATTACTTCACCACAGACCTGGAAGCAATGGGATTGCATGTCACTGACTGAACCCTCTGAGTCCGTAAGCCAGGGAAGCTTTTCCTCCTTTAAGCCTTTGTCTCAGGTGTTTGTCATGGCAAGGGAAAGCTAACTCACACAGCTTCTTTTAGACTGCAATAGTGTTAGTGTGTGCTTGGCCCCTGCACACTGTGCTAATCCAGACAGTCTCATAAGCAATCAGTGAAAAGCCCTAATAGTTCTGTCACTTGCCACATAAAAATTGATAACCTTATTTGAGGCAAAGCCTGCTGTTGATACTGTCTGTCCTTGGTCCCTTGTTCTAATTGATGATCATAGGATTTAAAGAGAGTGCCCTTTGGAGGCTCCTCTGCCTCAGTTTATGACTTTAGAAGGGAGGAAAGAAGGAAAAAGTGGAAGCAGTAGCACCTCTCATTGTTTAAAGCTAAGCATGTGGCTGTTCCTAGTCTCAAAGGGTCTCAGAGTAGTTCTTCAGTGCCCAGAGAAGTGATAAAAACGAAGTGTTGGTGGGCACTACTTGGCTTACACGTCACCACCCTGTATAAGTGGCACAAAAGCAGGCGCTTGATCAGAATCACACGCCTCATGCTTGGCATGGTGCCTGTGATAGGCAGCAGTGCTGTGGTGGGCAGTTAGATGTCTCTCAAGTGAGGGAAGAAGCAGAAAATCAAGCTGAAGCACAATACAAATAAATGAGTTAGGCCATTTGCTTCAGTAGTGTGTTTGCCATGTTATTTTTCTTAAAATAGATTGACTTAAAAATAATGTCCTGAAAGAATAAATGGTTTGGTATTGACCAGGAAGTAATGCAGATGTGCCTCTGAAAAGAAATCTCCAACAGTTATAGTATTCCTCCATTATTATTTTTTAGCGTCTGGCATATGCTGGAATCTATGTGATTTCACCCGCCAAAGCTATCTTTTTTTTCCCCAAATGAGATTGACTTAGTGTCTTATATGGTACCAGATCTTACATCCATTTGTTTGTAGCTCAGCTTATGCAGTGCGGGGCTTTTCTGTTTTTTCCCCACCTATCTACTCTGCCACCTTTGATTCTCTCAGAAGGTGGGCTGGAGGACAGTGTGAGGGTTGTCATCACTGGCTTTCAGACAGGAGCTGACAGCTGAGAGCTCAGGGTAAGCGGAGGAGGGAGATGAGCTGGACTGACTCTCCTACTTCCTGTTAACTCTTCCCTTCCTGCAAAGCTGTGTCCAGGTCTGATTTGTGCTACAACGATTATGCCATTGTCACGAAGAAAATAAGGTTAAGGTAGGAGTTACTTGTACATGCTGGGCACACTGTTTCCTGTTTATAGGGATGTCTGAGCCGTGTTACAGATTGTAGTTTTATATGGAACAAATCAAGGCAAATCTTGGAAAATGTTAGAAGACTTTTTCTCCCTCAAATCTTACTTAAAGCAAATATGATGCCTGCAGGTTATTTCCAATGGTTTAATCAAAATACAGGTTTTTAAAACACTTAAGAATCTGGGTATGCAATGAAAATACCATCAACAAACCTCATAGATCTAGAGAAATCACTCCTAAAATTCATCTGGAACCAGAAGAGACCTAGAATAGCAAAAGCAATTCTAAGCAGCAAAGGCAAGGCAGGAAGCATCACAATCCCTGACTTGAAGTTATACCTACAAAGCTATTGTAATAAAATCAACATAGTACTGGAATCAAAACAGATCTGAAGATCAATGGAATAGATTAGAAGATACAACTACAAACACACTCAACCACCTTATCTTTGATAAAGGGGCCAAACATACTCACTGGAAGAACGACAGCCTCTTTAATAAATGGTGCTGGGAAAACTGGCTCTCCATATGCCAAAAACTAAAACTAGACCCATGGCTATGACCATATACTAAACTAAAATCTAAATGGATCAAAGATCTGAATATAAAGACAGAAACACTAAATCTGTTGGAAGACAAAGTAGATAAAAATCTTGAAGATATAGGGGTAGGTTAGAGAATTCATGAATAGGAGTCAAACCACATGGGAAATACTTCTCAGAATCAATAACTGGGATTGCATCTTATTAAAAAGTTTCTACATGTCAAAAGAAATCACCAGCATAGTGAAAAGAAAACCCACAAACTGGGAAAAAAATCTTAGTGAACTGTCCCTCAGACAAAGGACTTCTGTCTAAAACATAAAAAATTTTAAAAAATCAGACCCCTGAAATTCAAGGAACCAATCCAAAAATGGGCATCTGAGATGAATACACAGTTCTCAAATGAAGAAATACAAATGGCAAATAAATACATGAAAAAATGTTCATCGTTAGTCATTAGAGAAATGCAAATTAAAACTAAACTGAGATTCCATCTTACTCCAGAAAGAATGACCAGGATCAAGAAAACTACCAACAACAAATGCTGGAGAGGCTGTGGGAAAAAGGAACTCTCTTGCACTGTTGGTGGGAGTGTAGACTGGTGCAGCCACTGTGGAGGTCAGTCTGGAGATTCCTTAAAAAGCTGGGATTGAAAGTCCCGTTCAACCCAGCCATTCCACTTCTAGGCATATTCCCAGAAGAATTAAAAACATCATACCACAGTGATATATATGAGCCCATGTTTATAGCAGCACAATTTATAATAGCCAGATCTTGGAAACAACCTAAGTGTCCATCAACTGAGGAATGGATAAAAAAGTTGTGGTATTTTTATATAATGGAGTACTACTCAGCTATAAAGAATGATCATATTGAGATATTTATAAATAAATGGGCACAACTTGAGACCACACTCATAAGTGAAATAAATGATACTCACATGTATAAATACCGTATAGTCTCCCTAGTGTAACAAATGGTAAGAGTACATAAGAGTTTATGGTAATCATGATTACCCATTATATTGCTTTGAAGCCTTATAATAGTTGCATTCTTTAGTTGGAATGAGTTTATCCTGGTTTGTTTGATTTTATTATCTGTGATAATATGAACTGTTATTATGAAGAAAACGACATTATAATAGCCAGTGCTGATTTAATATCATCTTACTCTGAAGTCCTACCATGCCTTTGTTCTTCTGTTTCCATTGGTTGTATCATATTGTATCTTACTGGATTTTATTATGTGTGATAGTATAAACAAATTTTCTGTGAAAAATGAGATAATATAGTAGTCATTGTTCATTTTCTGTTATTTGGTTCTGAATGCTCTGTAATACTTTCATTCTCTTTAATGGTTTTATGCTAGTTTGTTATGTTTGATACTATTATATATGAAGTTATGCTCAACTATTTCAAAGAAAGAGACATTATAGTAGTCACCGTTAATTATGGGTTGTCTTGTGGTGAAATACTGTGTTGCTTACATTGTTCTGTTCTGATCTGCTTTGTTATTCCCTGTTTTGTCTTAATCTCTTAAAAAAAAAGAATCTGGGTATGTTGGCGCACCCCTTTAATCCCCAGCCATAAGGAGGCTAAGGCAGGAAAATGTGAATTTCCTGCCAGCCTAAGGCAACTTAGGTTGTAAGATCTGGTCTGAAACCAAACCAAGGCAAACCTTACAGCACAACACAGCAGAAACAGCGTATTAGTGATAAAATAATGTGGCAAAATATAAAGAACCAGTTACCCCCGGTGAAAGATTTGCTGACAGTTTATTATGTGATAATTTTTACATTTCTGTAGCTGTAAAATTTGTCAAAATTATACATTGAGTAAAAAGGAGGAGACCTGGAGATGCAGAGGAGGCGAGGTGCACGTCCCTTAGCGCTGTGCCATTGAGCGCTGTGACTGAGTGCTCTGGGCCAGGGCATCCTGGGGGCTGCTCGCCTGGGGCCTCTCTCCGGGGCTGTGTCCTGGCTGCGCTGGGGTGCTGCAGGCTGCTGCATTGTGCACGGTCCTTGTCTCCCAGACCCTGGTATGGGACTGGAGTCCCACAGAGCGGGATCGCCTGTGCACTGAGAAAGCAAGTACGAAAAATACTGAACTGGAAATGAGTGCCCTGCTGTCCGATCGACTGCTTGAAATGCTGCAAGTGTATTTTAATTACATTAGTGATTTTTAAATGACTTGCAGCTGAACTCAGTTGTTCTGCAGAGACATAAGGGCATTTGAGTTTCAGGATTGGCTGCTTTTGTCAGTGGCAGGTGCTGTTCTCATCGAACCCCTTAATGCTGGCTTGTAGCTGTGGCGGTAACTGGGGTAGCTATTGACAGGAGGACACTGCTGGTGTGTGTATTCTGGCCTCTCCCCAGGCTGCCAGGCTGTTCAAGAGACTGCAGCATTCAATACCTGCATTGAACAAAACTTTGAATTAATGTCAGTGCCGCTCCTGTATTTTTATGTGTTCATTTGTTCAGCACTGAATCGAGGCTACAGGCGTTAGGGATAGAAAGATGATATTGCCGTGTCCACAGCTGAGCACAGTGGGGACAGGAACCAGGCCAGAATTCAATACTGGGCCAAAAGAAAGGCCCAGCCTTGTCGAAGGCTGGTGCCTGAACTCCTGCACAGTCATGTACCAAGCTGTCTGCTAGGATCAAATGAGTTAATACATGTGAAATCACCGATAAACCCTAAGGTGATATCTGAGGGTAACCATTTTTGTCCATTTGTATTCTTAAAAATCAAAATTTCAGATAAAACTACATTTAAAATAAAATTTGTTGATGTTTTTTGGTGTATGTAGATCTGGGAATTGAGCTCTATTTAACACTTTAAACATTTTCTTATGTTTTTTTTTTGAGATAGGATTTCAATAAGTTGCCTAGACTGGCCTCCGACTTACTATTCTCCTGCCTCAGCTTCCCTAGATTTGGGATTACAAACCTTTGCCATTCACTCAACTGAATTTGTTAATGTTACCTTGTTTTGACATCTTACTGTGTTTAACTAGTGAAATTTCCATCTAGATCTGAATTTATCCCTGATGATGCTAGGTAATAAAATGGTAACAGGAATGGTCTCAGTTGGGAAAGAAGCACAGTTGATTTTTTTTTTTTAAGACAGAGTCTTGTATGTGGTTCAGTCTGACCTTAAATTCACTATGCTGGCCTTGAACTTGCAGTGGTCCTCCTGCCTCAGCCTCCTGAGTTCTGGGATAACGGGCATGTGCCACACACCCAAAATGCAGTTGATTCTGATTTGCGTCAGTTGTCTTAGAATTTCTACCTGTAGATTTAACGCAGGATGGTTTTGATCATGGATGTGTTTTGTAAGAATGTAACACCTGAATTTTTTTCCATACCAGACAGAGTATCACCAAGATCCTTGATCTCTACGAGTGATTTTTCATAACTACTTAAAGTCTGATTTCATTTCATGATAAATGGCTTTGTACGTAAGAAACCCTTCCATTAATCTTTGTTCATGTGTTTTGTAGGTACCCAAGACACTGGGACTGCTGAGGATGTTAAATGTCAAGCTTCACAGCCGCCAGGGCCAAGAACAGGTAATGCAGATCTGCTTAACCTTGGGTCCTCAGATGCTGTCTGCAGAGTCCCTGCACAGTGGGTGAGGTCTGTGTGAACCCTGAGCATTTTCAGCTGAGTGTGTTTGTAACTGCACAGTATGAGTGTGTGCATTAGCAAGCATTCCTAGAGCTGTTCACTCAAAGTTTGTGAATGTATTAATCAGTCATTTTGTTTTGTTTTGTTTTTGAGACAGGATCTTGCTAAGTAGTATGGGCGACCTTGAACTTCCTTATGTAGCTCAGGCTGGCCTTGAACTCACAATGATCTTTCTGCCTCAGCCTCCTGAGTGCCAGGGTTCCAGATGTGTGGCACCACGCCTGGCAGTATGTATCAATCTTAACTCAAAAAATACAAAGAGAAACCATAGCAAATGAACTTATTCCTCTTGGTGATGGATGATACAGCCTAAAGAACTGTAGAGGCATCATATGCCATTCTTATTTTATCTTAAAAACTTACAAAGTTTTCATCTTATCCAAATTTTTGTTTACTGTTAAAAAAAAAAATCCTCTCTAGATGTGAGATCACTGGTGCTCCAGGGAAAGAGAACCCTGCAGTCCAGGGTTTTGGATAGTTCCCTTTGAGTTCCAGTGATGGGCCTAGGGACTGACCCAGGAGAGTCACATCCCCTTCCTTTGTTGGGCAGAATCATGGGGCCTGGCAGTTGTACCCCCGCATATTCTGTACTGAACCACAGGGAGATGTGTGGAGAGCGCGCTGCTGCTGCGTTCTCATGCATCGTGGTACTTAGGCCTTGAGCTCGGGGCCTGCCTCTGCTGTGGACTTCTGCCAGTCAGTGGTTCCGGACAGCTCTCCACTGTCTGGCGCTGGGCTGGTGACACACTGGGTCCGGAAAGCGAATTGCGCTGTCTGTGGTTAGAACCTGGGGTTGCTCTCCTTGCGGATGCAGATACACAGAGCGCATCACTCACCCACCAGGGCCTTTGTTGGTTCCCTCTGCCCTTTGGCTCTGTGCTCTCCTGCTCCTGTAGTGGTGTGTGGGCCATTCCTCTGCCTGTGTGATTCTCCTTAGTAATCCTAAAGCCACTTCAGCTTGAACAGTGTTCAGAGGAACGCTGTTGTGCATAACCAAGCAAGAATGTGGCATTTCAGTGTCAGTTCATCTTGTTTTGTTTTATGTTTTGAGACAGGGTCTTGCTCTATAGTTTAAGCTGGTCTTGAACTCACTTTGCAGCTCAGGCTGGCTTTGAACTCATAGCAGTCCTCCCACCACAGCATCTTGGGTTTAGAGGCCGGCTCTCTACATGGGGCACTGTTCATTTGTTCAGTAGCCTCACTTTGAGCAAGTTGTGGTAGGCTGATACTGGACAGGCTAGTGAGTGCTGTGAACCTCCTCAGGCGTCTGCAGTGGACAGCCACAGATCTCAAGCCCTGCTTAGCCTGCAGGGTGCCTTGCAGTAAGTGCTGTCCACTGCTGTACCTTGCAGAGTGTCGATATGCAGCAGACAGGCACTCACCTGCAGGGAATGCCTGGCTGGAAGCAGGTCATGGTGACAGCACGTGTCCTTGGGACTCCTGCTTGCCTGGGTAGAGAACCCCCTGGCACTTGCTTTTGGTGTTCCCTGCTTATGTTATCTGACCAACATAGTAACAGTGATACTCAGAACAGGAATCATTTGGGTTTGCTGCATAGGGCTCTTTATGTCCCATCTGGTACTCAGAAGAAACAGTTGATTGTGAGTTTGGCATGTGGACTGGCAGAAAGGAATTGGCTAGGTATCAAAAGCACCAGTTTGCCTTCTCCACCCCCTCGAGGGGAGCCCACTGCTGGCCTTCCTTTTGGGGAGGCTTTGGCTCCTTTGCACACTGTCAGGGTCCTCCATGATAGAGCAGAGGCAGGGCAAGCGAGTAGTCTGTCCGTGTATTTGATCCTGCGCAGCACACTGGGCTAGAAGCCGGAGTGTTTGGCTTTTTAAGAAGACCTTTTGCGTTCAGTGTACTATGCCCAGTGCTTCCCCCTAAGCATGTGCTGTCACGCATGTTGCCTCATTTGTATCAGTCTTACCTGTGGAGATGGCTGGTGCTCGCCAGAAGGGCTGGGGATCCTCTGAACTTCCTCACTTTGGGCACATCATCTGATGAGCAGGAGCCTCATGGTCTTGTGGGGCACTGGCATTGCTGGGAACAGGACCTGTGTGCTGCAGCGTCTGGACACAGGCTTGGCCCAGTGGGTGCAGACAGGAAGGGGCAGCCTCAGTCAGGGGCAGTTCAGCACTTTCTTCTAGCTCGTCCGCTGACTGCTGTGTAAGCTCTCAGCGAGCTAGCTGAAATGGAAGCCAAGATGTATTCTTAAAAATAGCCAAGATTCTAAGTTACTTTTTATCTCTGGAAGAATGAACTATCTTACCACTCAAAGGTGGTGGCAGTTATGTTTCTTTTTTAAAATGTGTTCCTCCGAACTATTATTTTTTTAGGGGAGGGCATTACTGGTAATTAAACCTAGGTACCACCAAGTTGCAGCTATGGGTCTTTTTTACTTTAATTTTTGAGACAGGGTCTTGCTAAGTTGTGCAAGCTGGCCTCAGATCTCTGTTTGTCCTGCTTCAGCCTCCCAAGTAGCTAGTGCTAAATACACACCATGACTCGTGGCCTTAAGTGTTAATATATTTTTAAAAGGGACCTGCTTTTCTACATAGAATCATGCTGTTACTATGTAGTTCATTTCATACTATTCACTTGTCCAGGTATACAGTAGGCTAATAGATTGGACAGTATTAGAGGTTTAATAAATCAGACAGCCGGGCGTGGTGGCTCATACCTGTAATCCCAGCAGTCTGGAGGCTGAGGTGGGAGGATCGTTGCGAGTTTGAAACCAGCCTGGGCTACAAAGTGAGCTCAAGGCCAGCCTGAACTGCATAGCGAGACCCCATCTCAAAAAAGACAAAAAATAATCAAACAGTTAAGACAGTGATTATCATATGATCAACATTTGGTGAATAATGTTGGTGACACCTGTATTAATCCATCAATTTCATTATATTCATAATCATAGAACTAATAATTAGCAGTTTATTGGTTCTTTTCAAATTGCAATTTAATATACCCCAAACTCATATGCTGTAAATGTTCAACTTCTGATTGGCATGTCTTACCTTCTGAAGAGTATTACTCAGAGTTACTTATATTGCTTTGTAAAAGATAGTGGCTTGGAAATTTTTATAAATTTTTGGACAGGGTTTTGCTGTGTATCCTCCTGTCTCAGCTTCCTGAGTGTTGTAATTACAGAAATGGGCCACCATGCTGGCTGCCTTGAAATTTTTAAAAATCTTTTTTTCTTTTTATTTTTATAGTGTTTTTGTTATTGTTATAGTGTTATTAACTAGACTTTTGTGGAAACTTTTTCTTAATTTGAAGGGCACCTTTTCGTTTTTTGTGATCCTGGGAATTGAACCCAGACCCTTTGCACTGAGCTACATCCCAGCTCTGTTTTTGAGGTAGGATGTTGTTAAGTTGAGCAGGCCAGACTGGAGCTTGGTGAACTTTTGTCTCAGCCACCCAGAGTGCTGGGTTTCAGTTGTGCACCATCATGCCTGGCCTCCTCCCCCCACCCCCTGTACCGGGGATCGAACTCACGGCCACATGCTTGCCAGGCAGACACTTATGCTGCTGAGCTAAATCTCCAGCCCTTTTTCTTTTTTTAAAACTAAACTTCCAACTTGAAATGGGCTAAAATGTCCACTGACCTCTGCGAAGCAAGGATTTACGTGTGTCAGCTGTAGATTCTGGAATGTGTGAAACAGTGCCTGGTGTGTGTGATATTTATTAGTGAAAAAGTGATATTCCTTAAGTGTTTGTGGGCTGTTGGAAGAGCTGTACTTATAAAATTACCTTATAATGATCTGAAGTTTCTTTGTTTAAGAATATGTAGTATTTCAGGATGTTTTGAATGTATACAGTATAATTCGTTACTTTCATTTTAACGTAAGTTGTATACTTAGAAGATATAGGAAACAAGAGATCACTGATTTTTGTTTTATGAAGATGGTAGGTAATTAAAGAAAGTGAGGTAGTTTTAGCTAATACAAGGATTTGACATTTAACATTAAAAACCCTCTCAAGAAAGTACGAATAGAAATTTTATAACGATATTTGAAAGAAGGTACAATTCCTACTCTAAATGTTGCTGCCCATAATTAGTGTTTTTAGTTAAGAGAAGATGGTTTGGACATTTGAGCTTATGCTTTAATGGGAGGAAGAAGGTATAAGAAATCCCATTAAACAAATGCGTGGCTTAATGACTTTTTGGGGAGCAGCTTTTATGGAAATATGCGCGTAGAGTACAGTTCACTCATCTAAAGTGTACAATTCATTGGCTTTTAGTATATTCACAGGAGACAGTCAATTCTGGTTGCAGCTTTGTTACCCTGAAAAAGACACTGTACCCCTTCACCATCCCTTGTTACTGTGGGCCCAGATGTCAGGGAATTCCATTCTTCTGAACACCAGCCCCACTGAGAACTTGTGACAGCGTTCGTGTAAAGTGGTATTTTTGGTTCAGTACATGTGCAGATTAGACCCTGTGAAGTAGACAGCAGAGTCCTCTAGGAGGGCCCCCTGTTTGTGTGTGCAGAGCATATTCACAGTGAAGTGGGGGCGCCGCACCCCAGGGAGTGGCGGTAACTGGGGTGGTGTCTGCTTACCCACAAGCTGTGCTCTGACTTTGTGGTTTTCATGCGGGACGGGATTTTCAAGATGAGCCTCTCTCCAGATGGGAGCCTGCTTGCCACTGTCCACTTCTCAGGGAAGCTGAGTGTCTGGGCTGTGCCGTCCCTGAGGCAGCTGCGTGCGTGGGAGCAGCGTGAGCAGGTGGGTCCTACCTTGGTGTGGTGCCACGTCCTATGTCACATGGCTGTCCTGCCCCGCAGGACCTCGTAGTGTTGGTTGGTAACACTGTAGGACAATGAAGGAGGCACACACAGGACAACCTGTGTCCAGTTCTAACTGACCATGCAGTGCTGTGTACTAGGTGTCATCTGTTCATGGCATGCACTCCTTTTTCTCCTTGACATTCTCAGCCTCCAGATGAAGGTGTGAAAACTGCAGCAAAGCCCACGTGGTCAGGGTTGCAGGCTCAGACCCTGAAAGGTTGCAGTTCTTTCCAGATCTTGCAGCACTAGTGGTGTGCTTACTTCACGCTTCAAGCAAGTTTCCTCCTTGTCTCACCATGGTGACGGGCACTGACATTGTGCAGTGTGTTGGAACGACAGGGTCGCGGGAACACATGACTTTGTTGTTCAGTAACGGAGAATCCATCTCTTTCGGGTTTAATTTACAGGGGGACTGAAAGGGCTGCTCATACAAAGCCCTGCAGTGTGCCTGGAGTGAAGTTTAAACAAAAGCTTTCCTTCAGCTTGGTGGAGCTGATTAGTTTGTGTTTGTGTCCTTGAAGGTGAATTCTCTCCCAGTGGTTCCAGATGTGACTTGGCAGGTAGCTTCACCATCTGTTGTGGGTCAGGCTTCCCGAATGCCTGGAGCAGGTCGGTGATGTAATAAAGACAAATAGTATGAGGCAAATGGTAGAGGAATGGAGGAAGTGGTTCTCCATTTTCCGACGCTTCACACGTTTCAGTTGATTCCTTAGGTGTTGGTATTCTTTTCACTTTTGTGACACTTTTGGAAGATTTCCCCATTGTAGTTCCTTTCCTCATTGCTGAGACAGAATGTCCAGCAGCCAATGTTAAAGGAGGAGGAGTTTATCTCAGCTCATAGTGTGTAGAGGTTCCACAGTCAGCTGGCTCTGCTGCTGAGTCAGCAAGTTGCTTGGCACAGGGGCATTGCAGGGAAGGAGCAGTTCATGGTGTGGCAGGGCAAGGCAGAAGGCAGTAATCCACAGCCACAAGCAGACTTGCCTTCTTTCTGTCCCTTGTATTCTATCCAGGCTACAAACCTATCAGATGGTGCCACCCACAGCCAGGGTAGAGGACCCTTAATCCCAGCATCACAGATCCTAATTCAGGCACCTTTGAGATTCCCCACCTATGACTGCCTGAGGCTTTGGGGACCATCTAGACACAAGCTATAACACCCCCTATTCAGTTGCTGTGTTATATCTCTCTCACTCACTGGACCTTAGTTGAAATGGAAGCAGTGATCCTGGGCCTGCAGCCTTGCCAGCCACAAACAAGGCACATCCCCTCTGTGCTGCAGTCAGAGTGGGTGTGACTAATGTCCTCCCAGCAGAAACGGAGCATTCGCATCTCAGAGCAGCTCAGTGCCCTGGCTGGGGAGGGGCTCTGCTGTACTCACAGGGCGTCTGTTCCTTAAGTTCACATCACTCATGCTCCCCAGGGTGTGAGATGTGCTTCAGACCCACATTCAGGAGAAAGCCATTGTCCAGTGGTGAATGGATCCAAAGACACCGTAAGTTCTTGGTTAGGAGTGTGGGCATGTGGCAGCACCCTGCTGTTCCTTCTGAATTACAGAACGTTTACATTGGTGTAGTGTTTTCAGGTGGCAAAACTCCAAAGAATAAGGGCGCTCATTGCTGCTCCCTGTTCTGTTTTCTTAAATTATTTTCATTCCCCTAAATGAAGTATTGATCAGCTTCTGAGGCACCTGAAGGTTACACTTGTGGACGTCCTCGGGTATTGTGCCTGTCCTGGGAGGGCTGTGCATAGCAGATTGATAAGCAGCCTTTGCTATTGGCTTAGGTTCTAGGGACCCTTGTTCACCCGCAAAGATTAGTTGCGTCTTGTGGTCCCTGTGGGCACACACTCAGCCTTTTTTATTGGTGAAGCCTTTTATTCTTTGTCATTAGATTTATTTGATACCATTGTGATTTCTCTTTATTGTCATTTATTGACTAGATTTTATAGTTGTTCTACTCAAAAAAACATAAAAACTGTTTAAAAATCTCGCAACCTGGGTGTGACTAAGTGAGATTTTGTCAGGAGCTTTACACACACACCCAGGAAAGTACCAGGGTAGGAAATCAGGGATTTTCAAAGTGGAAAGATAGGCAACTGCTGTGTCCATCATGCCTCGGTGGTGTCTTCTGCACAGAGACTCCTCAGACACTGGCGCCCTTGGCCACTGAGCCGCCATCCCTGGCCTGATCGCTGATCCCCAGCAGTCCTCAGGTCCCGCATCCATTGTAGCAGCCAGTGTGTCCGTGGGGCAGCGGAGGCAGTACGGCTCTTGGGCTGGTGGTACCTCTCACGGGGAGTCTGGGGGATTACACAGAAGCTGCTCCTAAGCTCCTTGTGACTAGCGGTTTCCCATGAGATCCTGAGTGACCAGGAGGAAACAGCTGCCTGGAGTCATGGAGGGGGAGCCTTGGTTGCTGTCACCAAGGACACTTCCTGGGCCGTGGCCATGGTCCCCATCACTACCCAGCATGCCCTGCCAGTTCTAGCCTTGGCAGAAACTTTAGTCTGAAGTTGGGAACATGGAAGGTATTTACTTTTATCCAGTTTTCCCTAAGAACCCTGAGGCTGTGTAGTATCATGACACTGGTTCCCCTGTGCAGCTTCCATTCTCCCCGAGTCCTCCTCCCTGTTCCCCGCTGTTGTCCGACTCTCCTGTGCTCTTGAACCTGTGATTTGTTGTAAACACACCGTGGATGTTGGGACCTGGCAGTCACCTAATCTTAAGGATGTTTAAGGATGAGCATATGGCAAAGAATAAAGGACAGTAGACTAATATGGGATACAGTGGTCCAGGAAGGTCAGAGCTCTTGTGCCTCAGACAAAGATGTCTCTGAATTGTCCACAATTTGCTGGGTATATAACATTAGAGGTGTATAGAAAAGTGCAGGAATAGCTGAGGTAAAAGGCCACAAAAGAGAACAGGGCCTTGTGAAGGTGGATCCAAGACATTCCACGCAGCACAGTCTTCACCTAGTGAGAGAGTTCTTTAAGCTCTAAGGTTGGCAGCTTTTGCTCTGGAGTTCAGAGGCAGAGTCAGTGCCCACAACTGTTGTCATCCTGCCTTCAGAGGCGTCACAGGGTCACAGGTGCTACTGGCCTCTACCATGACCGTTGTCATAGAGTGTTCTGTGTCTGCATGCCAGCTGCTGGCTCTTTAAGCAGTTTGCTTGGGCCTGGGATAGACTCATAGGTTAACAGAGAAAGCCAATTGATTAATTCTAAAGCCTGCTCAGTGCTGCCTCAGTGTGGTCTCCGTCACAGGATGTCAGCTTCTGCACACGCACTAGGTGCCTGCAGAACACTTGTCTCAGACCACTGCAATTTAGTGGGATGGAAGTGCATCGGAGTTTCTCGGGCAGTTTACAGAGTGTGCATGCTTCTCAGCATCTCATTCCTTAATGAGTACTGTTCTCGCTTGGGTCTGCGTTATACAGCAAGAAAGCAGTATGCCGAATTTCGATGTCATGTCCCCGATTCGTATGCCCAAGCGCTTTCTGTGAGCAGGTGAAGGCATAAATGCACAGAGACATGTGGAAGAGAGCTGCTTTGTTAGGCTGGTGAGTGCCACCGTGTCCAGCACACACTTGCATCCCCACAGTGAGTTTAGGAACATTCGTTTATGCGTAGTGGGTTAGGAGTTACTTTTTGCTCACTCGTTTTTTTACACGGTGTTTTTGTTACTCAACAGTGTATAAAAGCCCAGGGATAAACCCTTTTTCTCAGTGGATGTAATACAGATTTCTTAGGCCCTGGCATATGTGTGCAGCTCCATGTGCCCTGAGCCAGGAAAGAGACTTGTGAAGCTGTCCTTGGTAAGCCTGTCGCTTCGTAATAGGGGTTGGGGCCCTTGGGATAGAGTGCACAGAGGTACCCTGAGTTTTCTAACTGTATCCTGGGAATCTAGCACATTAAATTGAATATTTTAGTTTGAACTTTATGTATTACTAAAGTCATGCGTGCTGTAGAATGGTCACAAAAGCTTATATACATAGCGGTTCTATAAGATAGAATACCTTGTCCTTGTATCTGTGATGACATGGGATTCCTGATTTATGAACATGTGGGCTGTGAACTTTCACAGATATGAACGAACCTCACATTTACTCTTTTTATGCTTTATGTTGTGAAAATTTGCTAATCAAATGTTTGTATTTTGGAGACTTAGTGTATTTATGTCAAAGGTGTATTGTCAGACTTAGGAATGAATCCAACTTATAAGTGTTCTCCTGCAAAGGAACTCATCTGTAAGTCGGGACTTACTGTGATAGCAAATAATAAAGTTCAGCTGCTTATTGAATCTCTACTTAGCTCTTGAGCAGGAAGACTGGACAGTCTCAATTTTTGCCTTTAAGGTATTCATAGTTTGAAAGGGAAATGGTAAACAAAAGATTAAATAGCATGTTAAGATTATAAAAAGATAACTATCTCACTAAATTGCCCAGGCTTGGCTCGAATTTTAGGTCTGCCTGTCTCAGCTTCCCAGAGTGCATGGATTACGGGTGTGTGATGCCTCTCCTGGCTCAAGATTCCATTTTGATGCAGGGTTTCTGACTTTGTAAGCTGACTCTTTGTTTCAGAGTATCTACTCACAGTTGGTACATTTGGTCCCAGCTTTTATCTGGTATCTGAGGTGTCAGCATATGAGGTGACTGCAGTGCGACACAGGGCTGTCTCCTGGTGTCTGTTGAGTGACAATCTTTGGCTCAGGTGAGTGACTCATTGTGTAAGGGACTCAGAAGTGTGGAGCTGCATGAGGATATGTGAACAGTGTCACATTGCCACTTAGCAGAGCCAGAGGTGTTTGTGTGTCGCGTCGCCGAGTTCCTTTACAGATGGAACTGAGCTAGCCGCAGCCTTTTCTGCCCAGGCAGGACTGAGGGGCTGGGCCGGCCAGGGGCAGAGCTCTGCATCTCTTGTGGCCTTGCTTGCCAGAGGCTGTGGTAATACATTCAGGACCTCAGCAGGTGGGGCGGAGCTGAGGACTCCCTGTAACTTTGCTGGAATGGTAAACACAGCTTGTCTGGCCATTCTTCGTGCAGTTTGCTGCTTTGTTAGTTTTTATAATATGCATTGTGCCACTGAGCATTTTCTCTGTAAAACCTAATGATTAAAGATGGTTGTGGAGGCACCTATTCTGATTTACTTCTATCCAGTTTGGGGTTGATTAAATACCTCAGCTTTCACTGTCAATATGAAAACCCATCTGGCCAGAAATCTGTGAGTGTTAAATTTTGTTCATGTCTGGAATAGACTCACATTGCTTACATGATTTTCATTTCAAATATTTCTCATATGTTTGTATCTTTACAGGTTGTGTTTGGCCTTCATTTTTCTCTAAGAAAGTTTATTTTTTTGCCTCTTCATACTTCTCTTCCCTGTTGGTATTTTCTCTTTACGCCTAGTAGGTGTTAGCCTAATTCTGCTGAGGGCAAGTTAGGGAAAGGGAAGCAGGAGGATGGCAGTTTCAGGAGTCGTCTGGGTGGCTCCCGCAGCTGTCGTCACACCTTTGGGAACTGTGAGCTCCTGGAGAATTGGCACAGACTGTGTCTCACCCATGGGCTGCAGGAAGCAGCATTGGTAAATATTTGTGGAATGCGAAAGCACAGGAAGTATTTGGTTTGGGAGTGTTGGCGGCGCAGACTTCATTATATTTGGATTCTGGTGGTTCAAGACGTTCAGCAAATCCAGTCCTGTCCAGAGCAACACTACTGTCACCCCATGGCCTTCCCCGCTGCAGCCTCCTCTTGGAGCCTGCTATCCTGTGAGGCCTCTGTGGTACGTTTGACTGTTTGCAGACGTGTGGCAGTGGGGTATGTTGGGGCAGAAGGCCCAATTGCTTTCCTTACCATTTTCCTAAGGGTCACGCCATGCTGCACACAAGAGACAAGAGCACGACTTGTTTGTTTAGTAACAGATGATTTTCTCCAGCTCACCTGAATGTAGAAACAGAAGTTTTACTTTCCTGACCTGGCATCACTCCAGGCTGGCACCATGAGGGCATAAAACACTGTTCCCTCTCTATGCTGGCCAAGTACCATACATTGGGCGTCCTGTTCCCAGCCCCAGCAAAGCCATGAAGCCATGGGTGGGCTTCCTCACCGATGAACCCAGCACCCTTTGGTTTCTCCAGATAGTGGTTCTTCAGCTTGTTGCGTGGGATCCCTTGGGAAATTTCAGTATGCTCTGTGTGTCTTGTGCAAGGCTCAGTTGTTATTTTGCGGTTGTTGGGGAGGAGTCGGGATTAGGTTTCCTCCATGTGGCTGGTATGCTCCAGAATGGGTAAAATAGGTGCCTGGGCATTGTGGATGCTCATGGTTTGTGCAGGGGCAGTCACAGCCTCAGAAATTAATTTGAAAGAGCCTTGAACATGACCAAGTAAGATACCAGTTTAGTTGATTGCTTTCTGTAACATGTACCTTATTGGATTCTAATTCTTTAAAACTTCATCTTTTTTTTTTTTTTTTTTTTTTTTGGTGTTTAAGTTAGAATGTCTCATTTTTTCCTTTGGCAGATAAATTGCCTTTCATTGAAACCTTTTTTTCTGGTAAAGTTTAAAGATTATGTCTTTGTTCTCAGGGCTAGCGCTAAGTGAGGTGCAGTAGTAAAGGTTGGGAAGTTTTTTTAGCTGATGGGAAGAAATAGATTTCCTGATGTTCTAAAGCATGAGCTATTAATAAGTTGGCAATAAAATATGTACACTTTCTGCATTAGATGACAAAGTACATTTTGGTTGATTTCTTTAGTTAAAATGTATTTCTTTTTTTTTTTTTTTTCCAAATCCATTTTATTTCAAGAGAAAAAAAAAATAAAACAAAATTTCAAAACATACCAATCAGGGGGCAGCATACACGGTGCACTGTCATCCCCAAATCATTCACCCAGAGCATAAGACATCTGCATACAATGTCCTCTTACCTCAATCCCACCCTTTTTAAAAATTAATCTATTTTTTTCTTACATTTTTTTTCAATTAAGGGAAAACTAAATTAAAAAATAGCAGGATATATTATAGTAACTTTAAAAAAATTTTATTTAAGGAGAAAAAAACAGAAAAAGAGTACAAGTTATACAGAATTTCAGAAAAAATAAACAGAAATCACTAGTTAATTACATATTGTCATCTTAGAAATAGTTGTTAAAGTTACAAAATTAAAGCATATAGATGGGACTTTCAAACAGTGAGACTGCAAACAGTTTTGTTCAATGATCCAACAAAACTCAGTAATATGGTTATCTATCTTATACACTTAAATATACATGTAGTTGGGGGCTGGGGATTTAGCTCAGCGACATAAGCGCCTGCCTTGCAAGCAGGCAGTCGTGAGTTTGATCCCTGGTACTGATAAAAAAAAACGAAACAAAATATATATATACATGCAGTTATATCCTTTAGAGCACTTTCTTTTCCTTTCTTTTGTACAATGACAGTTACACATTTTGGGTTTTATTACTCCCACAGTTCTTATTACTTTTTTTGAAGAGAATAAAACCAACTGTGACGTTACAAAACAGAGTCTGTCAAATCAAAAGGATGGACATAATACATACTGTAAAAACAAAATACAAAGTGGTCTACATTGGTTACCATAATGCCTCTTGCTATCTTAAAAAGAATTGCCTATATCATCAGTTATAATAAAATTGAACAAAACAGTAAAGAACAAAACCTTAAATATTGGAGACATTACAGGACTTCAAAAGAAGATAGTAGTCAACCAGAATGGGCGTCATAATGAATCTTATTGTCTTCAGTTGTTGCCTATATCCTCGAACTTGGTAATATCAAGCAAGACAGAATAGAGGAAAATCAGTCAAAACAAGATGGTGAGAGCAATACAGGGTTTCAAATCAAGTTAATAGGAAATCAAAGTGGGTTACTATAATATATCCTGCTATTTTTTATTTATTTTTCCCTTAATTAAAAGGATAAAAATGAAAAAGTAGATAATAAAAAGGAGATTAAGATAAAAAAAGAGGGCATAACAACAATACAGCGCAGATCAAAACATAGCCATTTAAGCAAAATAGTGTTTCACCACAAGATAATGTTGACATAAAAGTAGTTCCCATAGTGTCTCTTCCCTTAAAATCTTTGGGTATAATTTCGTATACTGTAGCATCAAACATATCATGACAATGTAAAACTGTTCAAGAGAATGACAGTATTACAGGGTATTTAGAATCAACTAACAGAAAATGAACAATGGTTTCTGTATAATCTCCTTGTCTATAAAAGTTTTTGTTTATATTATCACATATAATAAAATCCAATAAGATACAAAAGGTTAAAATTAAAAAATAGCAGGATATATTATAGTAACTTTTTTGTTTTTCTATTAACCTGATATGATCCCCAATATTGCTCTCCCCATCTTGTTCTGTCAGATTTTACTATATTCTGTTTTGTTTGATAGTATCAAGTTTGAGGGTATAGGCAACCACTTTGAAGGCAATAAGATTCACTAAGATGCCCATTATGGTTTGACTATTACCTTCTTTTGAAATCCTGTAAGGTCTCCAGTGTAGGTTTTATTGGTCTTGTTCTGTACTGTTTTGATCAATTCTAATTATACCTGACGATATAGGCAACTGTTTGAAAAAATAGCAAGAGGCACAATGGTAACCATTTTAGATCACCTGATATTCTATTTTTACATCATGTACTATGCCCATCGTTTTGTTCTAACTGACTGTTTGTTTAGCCACGTTAGGTTTTATTCTCTCCAAAAAAATAATAAGAATTGTGGGAGTAAAAAAACCCAAAAAGTGTAATTGTTATTAAAAAGATAGGAAAGGAAGGTGGTCTAAGGGATATAGCTGCATGTATGTTTGAGTGTGTAGGATAGAAATCCATATTACTGAACTTTTGTTGGATCATTGATCGGCACTGTCTGCAATCTCATTGTATGACTGTTCACTTTACATGCTTTAATTTTATAATTTGGACAACTATTTCAAAGATGACAATGTGTAACCTACTAACTAGTGATATCTTACTGTATTTTTTCCTTGAAATTCTGTATTATTTGTACTCTTTTACTGCTTTTTAAAAAATTTTATTTCCTTTCTTTTTTTTCTCTTTAAATAAAAATGTTAAAAAAAGATATCTGCATTCAGTTGTCTGAACAAGCACAAATCTTTCTTTTCAACGAACTCAGAGAAATCAGCAGTATAACTACTTTAACTACTTTTTATATACATGTTTATACATATATAATACATATACCTGTATTGTTTCTTTCAGCTTCTTACATTACTGAGATAAAAAATGTTGATTTATCTCACTTATGAGTGTGCATCCATTTACCTATAAAAGTCTCCAGTTTGCCATTCTTTATGGTGGAGTAGTATTCCATTGTATAAAAATACATTTTTAAAAATTCCTTCCGCAGTGGGCATTTAGGTTGTTTTCAAGATTTAGCTATTACAAATTGTGCTGCTATAAACATGGATGCATGTGTATCACTGTGGTATGATGTTTTTTAATTTTCTTGGGAAGATACCTAGAAGGGGGATAGCTTGTTTGAACAAGACCTCTAGACCTAGTGTGTTGAGGAATCTGCACACTCATTTCCTCAGTGGTTGTACACAGTCTCCACTCCACCAACAGTGAAGAAAGGTTTCTTTTTCCTGACAACTCCTCCAGCATTTGTTATTGGTTGATTTCTTTGATAATAGCCATTCTTTCATAGGTAAGGTGGAATTTAATTTGTATCTCTTGAATGCAACATGTGAACATTTTTTGACATACTTATTTGCTGTTTGTATTTCTTCACCTGAGAAGTGTATATTCATCTGAGATGCTCATTTTTTGGTTTTTAAATCTGGGAGGATTGATTTTTTGAGTTCTTTGTAAGTTCTCTATAGTAATCCTTTGTCTGGTGCAGCTGGCAAACATTTTTTCCAACATTGTGGGTTATCTCTTCACTGTTGGTGGTTTCTCTTTTGCAAAAGCTTTTCAATAGGGTGAGATCCCAGTTGTTGGTTTGTTTTGATAGTTCCTGTGCAATCTGGGTTTTGTTCTTTGCCTACACCAATGTCTCCAAGAGTTTTACCTACTCTATCTTCCAGCAGATTTAATGTTTCTTTTATAATATTAAGATCTTTGATCTATTATGATTTTAGCTTAGTACATGGTGAAAGATATGGGTCAAGTTTTAATTTTTGGTGTGCATAGAGCCAGTTTTTCCAGCTATCTTCCAGTGAATGTGTTTGACACCTTTGTCAAAGATAAGGTGGCTTAGTGTGTCTGGAGTTGTTTGTGAATCTTTCAATCTGTTCCATCGATCTTAGGGTCCGTCTATTTGTTTTGCCAGTATCATGCTATTTTTATCACACTTTGTTAGTATAATTTCAAGTCAAGGATTGTGATGCCTCCTGTCTTGTCTTTGTTGCCCAAGATTGCCTTTGCTGTTCTAAGGACTCTTTAAGTTCCAGATGAATTTTAGGATTGTTTTCTCTAATTCTGTGAGATATGCTATAGGAATTTTTTTTTTTTGTCTGTTTCCTTTTTATCGGTACCAGGGATCGAACTCATGACTGCCTGCTTGCAAGGCAGGCGCTTATGCCACTGAGCTAAATCCCCAGCCCCTGTTATAGGAATTTTGATTGGGGTTGCATTGAATTTGTATAACAGTTTTGGAAGTATGGCCATTTTCACTGTATTGGTTCTTCCTACCCAAGAGAATGGGATATCTCTTAGTGCTGATTAATATCCTCTTGTTTTGAAGTCCCATCAAGCTTTTGTTCTTCTGTCTTCATCGGTTTTAACGTGTTGTATCTTATTGGATTTTATTATATGTGATAATATAAATAAAAACTTTTATAGACAAGGAGATTATACAGAAACCATTGTTCATTTTCTGTTAGTTGATTCTAAATACCCTGTAATACTGTCATTCTCTTGAATGGTTTTACATTGTCTTGATATGTTTGATGCTACAGTAATATGAAGTTATACCCAAAGATTTTAAGGGAAGAGACACTATGGGAACTACTATTATGTCGAGATTATCTTGTGGTGAAACACTATGTTGCTTAAATGGCTATGTTTTGACCTGCGTTGTTTTGTTGTTATGCCCTCTATTTATCTCAATCTCCTTTTTATTATCCACTTTTTCATTTTTATTCTTTTAATTAAGGGAAAAATAAATAAAAAATAGCAGGATATATTATAGTAACCCACTTTGATTTCCTGTTAACTTGATTTGAAACCCTGTATTGCTCTCACCATCTTGTTTTGACTGATTTTCCTCTATTCTGTCTTGCTTGATAGTACTAAGTTTGAAAGTATAGGCAACAACTATGAAGACAGTAAAATTCATTGTGACACCCATTCTGGTTGACTGTTATCTTCTTTTGAAGTCCTCTAATGTCTCCAATGTTTTGGTTTTATTGGTCTTATTCTTTACTGTTTTGTTCAATTTTATTATAACTGATGATATAGGCAATTCTTTTTAAGATAGAGGCATTATGGTAACCATTGTTGATCACCTTGTATTTTGTTTTTACATTATGTATTATGTCCGTCCTTTTGATTTGACTGACTTTGTCCTGGTATGTCACATTTGGTTTTACTTTCTTCAAAAAAAAAAGTAATAAGAACTGTGGGAGTAATAAAACCCAAAATGTGTAATTGTCATTGTACAAAAGAAAGGAAAAGAAAGTTCTCTAAAAGATATAACTGCATGCATATTTAAGTGTATAAGATAGATAACCATATTACTGAGTTTTGTTGGATCATTGAACAAAACTGTTTGCAGTCTCACTGTTTGAAAGTCCCCTCTATATGCTTTAATTTTGTAACTTCAACAACTATTTCTAAGATGACAATATGTAATTAACAAATGATTTCCTACTGTTTATTTCTTCTGAAATTCTGTATAACTTGTACCCTTTTTCTGTTTTTTTTCTTTTTTCTCCTTAAATAAAATAAAAAAAGAGAGAGAGAGAGAATGGGATATCTCTTTATTTTCTAATATCTTATTCAATGTGCTTTTTCAGAGCACTGTAGTTTTTAATGTAGAGGTTTTTTATACCCTTTGTTAGATTGATTCCTAGATATTTCATTTTTTCTGTGTGTGAAAAGTGTTGTTTCCCTAATTTCTCTTTCAGTGAGTTTGTTTTGTGTACAGGAAGACTATGATTTTTGAGTGTTGACTTTGTAACCAGCTATGTTACTGAATTTGCTTATTAAATATAGTAGTCTTTTGATGGAGTTTTTGGGGTCATCTACGTAGAGTTTCGTATCATCTGCAAATAACGATAGTTGAACTTCTTTCTTTTCTATCTTTACTCTTTTTCTTTCCCTTGTCTAATTGCTTCTGCTAAAGTTTCCAGGACCATGTTGAATAAGATTTGAGACAGTGGACATCCTTGTCTTGTTCTTCATTTTAGAGAGGAACAAGCTTTCATTTTTATCCATTTAGTATGGCTTTTAGCAAATTGAAATAAAGACCATCTGTTCCAATTTTCTGTGGTTTTTTTTCTTTTATCATTAATAGGTGCTGAACTTTGTCAAAAGCTTTTCTGTATCTTTTGAGGTGATCCTATGATTTTTGTCCTTGGCTCTGTTAATATAGTATATTACATTTATGGATTTATATATGTTGAACCATCCCTGCATCCCTGGGATGAATCCCACTTGATCATGATGTACAATCTTCTTGACAATTTGCTGCAGTCTGTTTGCCAGTATCTTATTGAGGATTTTTGCATCAATGTTCATTAGAGAAATTGGCCTGTAATTCTTTTAGTTGGGTACTTCTCTGGTTTTGGTATCAGAGAATTAATGCTGGCTTCTAGGAATATATTCAGAAGTACTGCTTCCTTTTCAATTTCATTAAAGAGTTTGAGAAGTAGTGGTGTTAGGGTTAAATTTCTTGTAGAATTCAGTAGTGAATTCTTGTAGAATTCAGTAGTGAATCAGTCAGGGCCTGGCCTTTTCTTTGTTGATAGGTTTTTAATTATATCTTTGATTTGTTTTATTAATACTGGATTATTTAAGATTTTTATATCTTGATTCAGCTTTGGTAATTCATATGTATCTAGGAATCTGTCTATTTCTTCTGTATTTTCCATCTTATTAGAATATATGTTTTCAAAGTAGGTATAGATGATTTTCTGGATTTCTGCAGGGTCTGTTGTGATTTCACCCTTTTCATTCCTATTTGCATGGATTTGAGTCTTTCCTTTTTTGGATAAGATTGGTTAAGAGTTTGTCAGTTTTATTTAATCTTTCAAATAACCAACTCTTTGATTCATTGGATCTTTGCTTTTTAGTCTCCAGTGTGTTAATTTCTGCTCTGATCTTTATAATTTCCTTCCTTGTATGAGGTTTTGACTTAGTCTTTTTTTGTAGAAGTTTAATATTTATATGTGCTTGCACTGTTTTCCTGATGTAGGTATTTAATATTATAAATTTTCCTCTTAAGATTGCTTTCATTATGTTCCACAAGTTCTGATATGATGTATTATTATCATTCAACTGTAAAAACTGTTTAAGTTCTTATTTAATTTCAGCTGTGACCCATTGAAGGGTGCAATTAATTTCCATGTGTTTATGAGGTTCTTATGGTTTCCTTTGGCATGTGTTATAGATTAAAAACTGGCGGTCAACTTAACACCAGCGGAATTAAATCACCATGATGCTGAGCATAGATGTTCCACCTGAGGAAAGTTGCCAGCAAAAATAGAGACATGGAGAAGAAGAGAGGCATTGAGGCAATGAGGCATTGTGGGTTTCACTAAGTGTTGATGTTTCAGCTGTTGGTTCTCCTGGACGAGCTCTTTCCTTACATTGAGTATTGCTTCCTGGCTCTGGAGGGGAGGAGGTATGCCACTTAATCTCCAGGACAAACTTGTGCTGACTTCCTGGCATCAATTGACTGTGCTTGTTGTCGGAGGAGCTCGGGACCTCTGTGTTGCTGAGGATGACTGTGGTGCTTTTCAGGACAGCTTTGGTCTTTGTTTTGAGCATGACTTCTTGCCTCCAGCATAGAACCTATCAACCTATCAGCACAGCTCCTTCAACTCCTTCAACTCGCTTCCTTTCTAGCTTCCACTGCTGACCTTTGGGCCTTCCCAGCACAGATTGGTAAAAGAGACTGGTGTGGGTCCTTCTTTTGGGCTCTAGACCTCCAGTTGGACTTGTGGGAGGCACTGTCATGCGTTCTGGGTCTTCATGTGGACTCATGGAAGACATTGCTGTGGGATTCAATTGGTTGAATTGGTTGAATATTTTATGTCTTTGGTGTTGTGGATAGATTTCTTACAGTTTCTTATGTTAACTCTTGGGTGAACGTCATAACATAATATTATAAATTCCATGTCCTGATTTTAATTGTTCTCTGCACAGCCCCTGACTGCAACAGCATGGATTTCCAAGCTTATTACACTATGGTCTGATAGTATGCATGGGATAGTTTCAATTCCTTTGCATTTACTTAAGCATGTATTATGAGTCTGTATTGTGCATTTTGGAGAATATCCCATGTGCAGCTGAGAGGAATGTGTATTCTGATGTTGTAGGGAGGAACACTCTAGAGATATCTACTAAGTCCATTTGTTCAAAAGTTTGATGTAGTTCTAATATCTCATTATTGATTTTTTTTTGTCTAGTTGATCTATCTTTTTGTGACAGTGGGGTATTGAGGTCTCCCAAAACAGTTGTGTTAGGGCTTGATTTTTCATGTCCATTAGTAATTGTTTTATATAGTTGGGTGCACTAGTATTTGTTGCATATATATTTGTGATTGTTATCTCTTTCTCTTGGATTGTTCCCTTCACAAGGATGTTGTGATTTTATCTCTCTAAATCTGTCTTGGCTTGAAGTTCACTTTGTCTGCAAATAGAATAGCTACCCCTGCTTTTTTCTGGATTCTGATTGCATGGAATATTGTTTTCCATCCTTTGAATTTCAGTCTGTGAATTTCTTTTTGAGTTAAATGTATTTTTGTATGTGGCATATTGTTGGACCTTGCGTCGTGATCGTTCTACCAGTCTGTGTCTTTTGACTGGTGAATTAAGACAGTTAACATTGATGGTTATAACTGAAGGGTATTGACTTCTCCTTGTCATGCTGTTTTCCTGATGCTGGCTCTCCCCCTTGCTCTTATTTGTTTGCCTTCCCTGGTGTATTCCTTCTGTTGGGGTTCATAGAGGTATAGTCCTTTTTATCTCTTCCTAGAATGTCCTTCAGAACATTTTGGAGTGCTGGTTTGGCGGTGGTAAATTTCCTCAGATGTTCTTTGTCATGAAAGTATCTTATTTCTCCCTCAATTTTGAAACAGTTTTGTGGGTACATCAATCTGTGTTGAAAGTTGTTTTCTTTTAGAACTTGGAGTACTTCACTCCAAGCTCTCTCTGACTTGAGAGTTTGTGTTGAGAAGTCAGCTGTGATTCTGATGGGCTTTCCATTATAAGTGATTTGTTTCTTTGCTCAACAGCTTTTAAGATTCTACTCTTGTGTTCCCAGTTTCTGGAATCTTGACTATGATACGTTTTGCTGTAGTTTTTTTTTTTTTTTTTTTTGATCATGGCTAATTGAAGTGCTGTATGCCTTACTTCCTTGTATGTTAAATTCTTTTTCTTTACCAAGAAAATTTTCTGCCTTGATGTCTGCAAACATTTTTTTAAAAATGTCATTTGTGGTATTTCCTACTTGTTCACTGACTTCAATTAATCCTGTTATATCCTTCTTTGTTTCATCTAGCAGCTGTTGGATTGATTTCTCATGGTCCCTTGCTATTTTTGAGAAATCTTTCTTTTTCTGGTTACTAACTGCCTATCTTCAATGTCTGAGATCCTGTCCTCACATTGTCCTAATTTTCTTTAAATACTTTCAATGGAGTTTTTATTCTCCTGGATATCTGCTTAAATCTGCTTTATGGATTTCATTTCTTTCCTATGCTGAGCTTTTCTTAAACTCAACTATTTTTGTCTGTGTCTGCTCTAATGTTATTAAGCATAGTGTGTATTTTGGTAATCTCTGTAGTTATCTGAGAGATTATTTCTGATTTCATTTTTTCCAGAGCCTCATTCAGTTGCTTTGTTTTTACTACTTTAGGGATGCCCCGTGGCAGATTTTCATACTGTCCTACCTCATTGTCCCCTGGATTTGCCTTTGGTGAACTGGATGCCTGGAGTTGTATTTTGTTTAGTTGTCTTTTCATTTCTTTTCTCTCTCTCTCTTTTTTTTTTTTTTTTTTTTGTCTTTCTCCTTTTTTTCGGTATCGGGGATCGAACTCACGCCTGCCTGCTTGCCAGGCAGGTGCTTATGCTGCTGAGCTAAATCCCCAGCCCCTCTTTTTCTCTTTTAATTCCTGGCATGATGTTTGTAAGTTACCTATGATGGGTTGCTTTTTTGGTAGTATTTACGACCGTTAGGTGATGACTACGTCTCTGAGGTATCTTCTAGGTGTAGCTGGTTTTGGGTTTTGGATCTGTTAGAAGATCTTACCGCTTCAGTTTGTTGGGGATGAAGTTGTTGCTTGTTTGGCCTAGTCTCGGGTTCTGTGGCACTGTGGCACTGTATTTTCTGTGACCCTTAGTTAATCTCAGTCATGGAATACCAGGACCAACCATGTCAGTTTTGGCTATAGTGGTACCAGTAGCATCAACACAGCCTAGAAAACAACAGACTGAGCTCACCCTTAATTTGCCACTTTTAACTGTATGGACTAGACTTGTGATTATATCACAAAATGTAAAACCAGAAAGTTACATGCAGTATATAAGACCTTCATGTGTCAATTTTGGCCTTGGGCATTAAATTTAAAATGCATTAAGGAGAGAATAGAGAAGTGGGAGAAAGAGATTACAAGTAAAGTTGGAGGATGAAGACTAAAGGAAAAAAGATGGAAGAGATAAAAGCAAGAACAGAACAGAACCACACCCACAAAGAAGTTAGGAACTCCCGTTCACTCATATAAAACAGTGAAGGAGAAAGAGGGAAAAAACATGAAAAGAAAAACAAACGATCTACTTTCAGGATTTTCTCAGATTTCACTAATAGACAGCCTGTGAAGACAGAGTCCGGAATCATGCTGATCTCTCCCAGCAAGCCAGCAGTAGCTTTTTGGCAGGTTAGCGGGTAATCTCAGCAGGCCTGTCCTGAGACCAGACACATTGTGTTCACTGCTGTCTGAGCAATTACTGAGAGTCTGAGCCTAGCTAGGCTCTGCTAGATGGAGCTGGCAGCAGTTCTGGGTTCTGAGCTCAGCTGGCCCATCTCCAAGAGCTCCCGGCCAATTGCTGTCTCCCATGGGAGAGAGCCAGCCAGTGCGGTCCTCCATGTCCACTGCTGCATCTCTCTACAGAGGTTTCTGGGGTTGCTAGCATCACTCTCACCATGACTGTGTGTCTGCAGGTTCAAACCGTTCCTCTCATGCTGAGTTCTGTCTCAAGCAGAAGGTGTTACCAGCTGCCACCTTTTTCGTGGTGGAAGTGTTTCTTTTCATTCTTTCTGTGAGCTTTAGTTTGCCCTTCAGATTTTTCCTGGATTCAGTGGACCCACATTCCTCCTCCTTGTTTTCCTTATGATGCTATATTCCAGCGTCTGGATGGCTGCTCTCAGAGAGGCTGTTTTCTGTGCTGTTTACTGCTCCACCATCTTGGTCTCCTCTCTGTTTGTTTTCAAATGTATTTCTTTGTATAATATGTTAAGTATTTGTAGTTGATAGTAATTGTATATATGTATAGGATACATTAGTTATGGTGTGAAACTTTAGTACATGCATGTAGTGTACAGTGATCAAATTTATCATATCCTAGCTCCCTGAATATTTGCCACTTCAGTGTTGAGAACCTGTGAACTCGTCTCTTGTAGTTTTTTTATAAAATATGTAGTAAGTTGTTACAAAGTACAGCAACCCTATTGGTGACCCTTTTTTATTGTTTTGTGTTGTCTTTTTTTTTTTTTTGTCTTTTTCCTTTTTATCGGTACCGGGGATCGAACTCACGACTGCCTGCTTGCAAGCCAGGCGCTTATGCCGCTGAGCTAAATCCCCAGCCCTGTGTTGTCTTTTTTAGAGTTAAGATTTCAACTAAATATTCAGTTTTTTTACTGGTCTTTCCTCATAGTCTTTCAGCTCTGGAGATGAAGTAAGGAACATTAAGCCCGGGGGTGTCTGGCAACGGTTTAACCTCTATCGCTGTACAAAATTGGAGAGATATTGTCATATGCTTGTTTTTCTAAAAGATGAATATAACCCTACATTGGGCAAGGTTAGAGTGTAAATGAATTCAATTTGAAAAGTGTATGTTGTATGTGTTTTATATAGTAAAGCTTCAGTCATAGAAAGTTGAAGGTAGAATGCAAGTTGGCTTGTTGAGGCTCTGAGTGTGCAGTGTTGCTCAATTTACACGGAGGAAAGCTTGGTGTGCATAGCCCATGCTGGTTCATAACCACACAGCTGCCTGCTGTGGGGTGTGTGTGTGCATAAAATGAATTTTTTCTGCACCCTTCTTACATTTGTATTAACTGTCTAGTTGTGAATTTATTGTTCTTGTACCTGTTATTTTCTTTCTAAAATTGAATTGTAATTGCTGCTCTGAAAAATTTTTTAAGTGCAAATGCTTTTCTAGACTGGTATAGTGAGGAAGATTTCCATTAGTTGAAAGGTAGAGATCATTGGAATGTATCAACTGTGTGTGCTGTTATTTTATTTTTTTTATTTTTTATTTTTTTGTGCTGTTATTTTAAAAATTCCACAAGTCTTGATGATTTTGCCACAGTTTTCTTATTTAGCTGACCCAAGAAGTCACTGCATGTTTTCATATTTAGCCAGGCTATGATGACCTTAATCCAGATTGGAGGCTGTCAATTGAGAAGAGAAAAAAAATAAAAGGTGAGTTGTAAGAAATACAATCATTAAAACCTTAAGGGACTTCTCTTATATGAGGTGTCCTTTAGATGATATAAAAAGTCTCCCAGATACTTTTGCTTTACTTTAGAAGAAGAACTTAGAGTTCACAGGGCCAGAACTAGGAATAGAGCCAGGGTTCTGATTTTAGAGCTTTCCCAAGGCTGAGGCAGATCCCATGGGGCCAGCTCTGAGGTAGCACGTGGAGGTTAGAATTTAGAGCATGTGCCCAAGGGAGCTAGCTGCAAGAGAATCATCACAGGGGACCTGGTGAAGTTTTCTCTGGGTGGGAGGAGGTTAGAGTTAGGCTGGTAGGACAGGTTAAAAAGTTTATCTTCATTTGTGAAATGCTGTGCTTTCAAAATGCACTCATTTTATTGTTTTGTTGTCTTTTTGAGAGAGGGTTTCGCTATGCAGTCCTGGCCTTGAATTCACTTTGTAGCTCATGCTGGCCTTGAACTTGCAGCAATCCTCCTGCCTCAGCCTCCTGAGTGCTCAGATTATAGGTGTGTTCCACCATGTTCAGAAGTCATTTAATCTTTATAAATAGGAAGAATAAAGATTTGCACTTAAATAAATTGTCATTTAATTAGTTATAACCAATAAATAAAAACTTCAGGCTTACAAAGGGTTATTTTGAGTATTTTAATTTTTTTTTTTTTTTTTTTTTTGTCTTTTTGAGATGGTCTTGCTATGTAGTTCAGGCTGGCCTTGGGCTCACTTTGTAGCTCAGGCTGGTCTTGAACTTGCAGCGATCCTCCTGCCTCGGCCTCCTGAGTTCTGGGATTACAGGCCTAGCTTTAATTTTCTAATTTTGATGAAGGGGTCATTTTTCTTTTTTTTGTTTCTCCCCTCTTCTCCCCTTCCTTCTTTCTTTTTTGATGCTAGGAGTTAAATCCTAGCCCATTGCATGCTAGGAAGTCTATTTACTGCTGAGCTACCACCCCAGCCCCAGGATCACATTATTTTAGGTGAAACCATCAAAGTTAAATTTCCCTGAGTTTTTCTGTGTCTCCTATGAAATCAGTGATAGTCACAAATTTCAAAATATACATTGTATTTTAAAATTTGAATTTAAAAAGCACTGAAAATATTGATTATTGTCATGTATATCATGTTCCATACTTTGAGCTATCTGCTTTTGTTAAATGGTCATCCAAAATATTCAGGAAGACTTTTGTGAAAAGTAGTAATTTCTCAAAGCGGAAGCTGAAATGAAATTAAATGACACTCCTCTTCCTTCCTACTTTCAGGGATGTAAGCCCAGGAGCATTAATATGCTCTGGAAATTGCTCATTTATATGAATTAGCTTGGCTTTTGTTGGGAGAAAATGGTGTTATGGTGTTCGTTTTTTTTAAAATAATGAGTTATTTTCATGGTACTAAGTTGCAATGCAAAAATATCTTTCTCCTTAGTTTAAATGTATTTTAAAATTTATAGTTTATTGTATGCATTGTCTGTGAACCATTATGCACCCTTTGTAGGGCAGCTAAGGTAAAAAAAAGTGCAGTAAAATTATGATAAATATTACAGTGTTTCCTGTTGAATTTTTCAGTTTGGGGTACTGTAATTAATTTTAATCTCTAAAAATTCTTTATTGATCTTGAATAGCTTTTCTTTGTAAGTTAAATGTTTGGGAGGAACTCAGCCTTGGCATCTGTTACATACCTGTGTTATTTTTTTTAGAAGATGTAATTTCTCTCATTGTTTGTCTGAAGGTGACTGATATTCAGTTCCTAAAACCTTTTGTAACCTTTGTGTACGCGCAGTTCATACACACCTGATTTTAACTTACCAACTTGAACATGGTGACATGTGTCTTCCCTGAATAAATACCTTTTCCGGATTTTTTGTTGTTTTTGCGAGGAGGAGGACTGCGTTTACCTCTGTGTCCCTAGAGCTTTGTACTTTGACTCTAATTGCCAGCACTTGGATATTCTTTCAGAGAATTCCTGTGCCATTTTGTGCCTCTTTCCTAAATAAAAATTTGAGTGATTACTTCAGTTTTATTTTGTCTCATTATTTTAGATAGCTTTAGGGCCGAAATAGTAGGGTGAGTTTGGACTAAGTTGATCGTTATGTTAAATGTGCTGTCTTTATTTAAATGCCTGACTTTTCTTCCATTAGATAAAGAGTCCTTTTACCCACTGATAGATGTCAGTTGGTGGGCGGATGGTGCTGTGACTCTGGCTCGGTCCTCCAGGACTGTCACAGTTTCCTCCGTGAAAACTTTGAAGAATTTGCTGGGAAGATCTTGTGAGTGGTTTGAACCATCGCCCCAGGTCACTGCTGCCCATGATGGGGGATTTTTAAGTCTGGAGGTAAGGCTTTCTCCTTGAGAGTAAATGCATTTGCTCCCAGATCTAAGTAGCTCACTTATTTTAGTTGTCTCATGATCTGATCCTGTCTTTAAAAACAAAAATCTCTGATTGGAATGGGTTAAAAAGAAAAATTTAACAACTTAAAAAGAAAAATTTCATTGTGTGGTGAATTTTGAAAAAAAATTGCATTGTAAGAAAATGAAGAAAAAGCATTTCTTTTACTGAAATGATAGATTTTCTCCCTAGATTAGTTATCTTAAAATGTGGGCTGGTGTGCCCTGTTTCAGGTGTTGCCTCCTGTTCATTTTCTTAAACTGTGATACTTTTTGGTTCTTGTGGGAAGAAAAACTTGTTTATTGTGACAGAAGGCTTGAAAATAGCGGCTGGTTTTTAGGTTATGCTTTGGTCTTTTAAAGTTTTTGCCTTTCATAAAATCCTCTGTAGCTTTTATTTCAGCAACATAGACTGACAAATACTTTTTTATCGAGTTTCTCACCAAGTCTAAAGGTGCTCTTTAAGGAGAAGTGGCTCAGTACTCTGAGCTGGCTGTGGTAATCCTGGTGTGCAAGTTATCTCCAGCAGCCAGGCATTCAGACTGGGAGAACTTGGTGACGTGGTTAGCCGTCTGCTATTCTTGGAAAAGCAAATAAATCCTTGCACATCCATTCCCCAGATAGATGAAAAGCATCATTTTATTTTTCTGCAGCAAATATAGCAACTTCAAAGGTATCAGAAATTCACATTCTGGGCTGCTTTGTCAGGACTGTTACAGGTAATATTTTCAGGCTGGTTGTAACCTACTAAGACTGTTGCTTAGTAGGTTTTGATTTTGGAGTCGTGGAGCTGACCCTTTAGTGCATGTTTCTGGAGCTCTCTATGGACCTTCATTTCAGAGTTCCTTTGGTTTCCAGCATGAGTCACAAGGCATGAGGCGAAGCACAGGAGAATTAAAAATGCTGTTGTCATGAACTCTGAGAGGCTGACGTTAGCTCCTCCCTGTTCATTTCACATTTTTCTTGTCTATCCAGTGTGAGATTAAACTTGCACCCAAGCGCCCTCGTTTGGAGGTGAGAGCAGGAGATGAAGATGACGGGGAAGAGGATTCCGACTCTGAGCATGGAATGTCGGCCAAGGCTCGCTACTTTGGTTACATAAAGCAGGGCCTTTACCTGGTGAGGGAGATGGAGTGATTCGCGCCTCCGCGGAAGCGGCCTCAGACCATTACAAAACACTATCGTCTGGTGAGCCCGCGTGCCACCACCCCCGAGGAGCTGTTCCAGAGGAAGGTGAGGCAGTGTCTTTATGGGGATGAGGAGGCATTAACGAGGATGTGTGGTTACTGATGCGGTAGACACCCTAATATCACAGTGCTTTTGAAACTGATGCTGGCGTTTGCACCTGAGTAATCAAAATCAAAACAGGAGCAAAGAAGAATTCATGCTGGCATATTATCTGTCTGTCCTTAGGCAGTCCCCTTACCTGTGTCAAGCATAGCAGCCTGTTCAGGTTCAGATGGTGAGGGCAGGTCTGCTTCCTAGTTGGGGGCTTTCTTGGGAAGCCAGCACTGCCACTGCCTTGGTGCCCGTTGTCTGTGCCTTTCCTGTAGGGCTCGAGGCACTCCTGGCACTAGTTTGCTGTTATTGGACTCTGAGCAAGAGCTTTCTCCACAGATCCCTCGTCTGACAGTGTTAAGTGAGCGCTGATTCATCTACTCCTCAGTGCGTGTGAGCTGTGGATGCCATAGTGCACACAGGAGTTCATGAGTGCTGAGTGTGAACTCATCTGTCGTGTCACGTGGTGGCCCTGTGGCTCCCTGAGCCATATGACACTCCTGTGTGTTTTGTCTAAAGATTGAGAGCGAAGAGTATGAGGAAGCCTTGTCTTTGGCTCACACCTATGGCCTGGATACGGACCTCGTCTACCAGCGGCAGTGGAGGAAGTCAGCTGTCAATGTTGCCTCTATTCAGAATTACCTGGTAATGTTGCGTCTTTTGCCTTGGGTTTTGTTCTACAAGTTCTGTGGTGAGGACTTCACAGATGCAAGAGCTTGTGCTCATCTGGGAACATGCTTTTGTCAGGAGCTATTGCTCTGCAGCCTGACTTTGTAGCTAAAGCTGTTTGGACAGTTATTGACAGACTGAGCTTGGCCCAGGCTTTTCATGGTGTGTCGGGGTTGTGTCCAGCCAGGCCCAGCCAGGCCCAGCCACAGTTTCCCAGGTTGCAGTCAGAGATGGGAAGGGTAGTGAGTTGCCTACTGCCAGGGTACCATGAGTGGAACTTATGGCTGAGAAAACCCCCCGGGACTGCCACAGGAACCCAGCTGCTGCTCAAGGCTCAGGACGCAGGAGCCGGGCCAGCAGGAAGATTGCTGCTCACTGGCTGGCCAGGCTGCCCATGGGATTCCCGGGAAGCAGTCCACCCAGGGTACCCCTGAGCCTCAGTGGGAAGTGTAGCTGCGAGAGAAAAGGGAAGTGAGGAAGTGGTTCCGCCTTATATCGTACACAGGTTACCACCATCCCACCTTCAGGGCAGGTGTAGCACTCACAACATGTCCTGGCCCTCCTTTGCACAGAGGGGGATATTTACAAATTAAGAGCCCTGGCTCCCTGCTGAGTCTCAGTTAAACTTCTGAAGTTCTCAAGTTGACACAGTGTATCAACAATAACAAATGGTTGGTTGTTATGCTAGGGCAAAGGAAGCAGGGGGGTTGTGGGGAAAGGGAAAACACAGACTGTTGTGCCAGACTTGCATAATCTTATGTTTCATCTAGGACAGTGAGCTAAGTGCATGTCCTCAGTGCACAGCATTTCCTGAAACACAGTGAAGGACAGTATGGGCTCCTGAAGGAGCTGAGAGCTGCCAGGAGAGACAGCAAGAAGTTTCAATTGGGGGCACATTGAATTCGATGAACTAAATAGGCAGTTAGGAGTAAGAGCACAGGCCAGTAACTGTGAAGAGGGACAGGAGGGGCATAAGCACAGTCTTCGCTGTGGAAGAGCTGAGAATCTTTCCGATGAGACAAACTTCACACTTAAATGTGTAGAGATCAAGGCAAGGAGATTGCAGACGAAACTCTGGGAGCTTGGTCAGGTCGTGGGCAGTGTAGACCCAGAGAGGGGAAGGAAGGCTTCCAGGCAGGTGTTCAGACCGGAGGCTGAGATTCGGTCTAGGCTTCTGCGAAAGGAGAGAGGAAGGGCCCCTCCCCCTCAGCTGTGTCTGCCAGGTGCCGTGATGGCGTTCTCCACGGGCATCCGGTGCACATGGAGTCTGGAGCCTCTCACTGCCCCTGCTTGCCCCTTCCTATTGACCCTTCAGCCTCAGAACCCTCGCCATCCTTTCAGAGCGCCAACTCTATGCCTTGAGCCTTTGCATTATTTTTAAGACTCAACTTCATTGATTTCTACTCTTACCTTTATTATTTGTTTCTTTCTATGAGTTTCAGATTTAGATTATTCTTGTCTTTCTAGGACCTTGGTATGCATCGTTAGGCGTTTTGGGATTTCTCTATTCTGTTTGTGTGTGTATGCTTGGAAGACATTCTTAAAGAGGGTAAAGGGCCAGGCGTTGTGGTGCACACCTATAATCTCAGTATTGGGGAGGCTAAAGCAGGAGGGTTGCTGTGAGTTTGAGGCCAGTCTGAACTACACAGTATGACAGTGTCAAAAAACCAAGAAATCAAACACCTCCCTCTAAAAAGAATAAAGAAGATGAGACAAAACCAAGAGTACAGATTCAGGGATAGTGTGCAGGATGTGTGCAGCTGACTGCAAGCCATCTTGTGCACTACGCTACCTCTTCTGGTTGAGGTCTGGTGTATAGCAGATGCCCGGTGAACATTCTGTTGGCAGATGAGCGCTGCAGGGAGCCCAGCTACCAGCCCTGGTGTGTGGTGGCCATGAGAATGGCTGTACTTGATCAGACATCAGCTTGGGCTTGGGTGGGTGTTGGCATCTTGTGATGGGCTGGCTGCCTTGGGGACAGCTTTGTCCTCTGGACAGCTGTTGTCAGGTGCTGTAAGATGCCATGATGCTTAAACGCCTCTGCTTTCATTTTCCTTTTTTCTAGAGTAAAATAAAGAAGCGCGCATGGATGCTCCATGGGTGTTTGGAGCGTGTTCCTGAGACCGTGGAGGCAGCCCAGGAGCTGCTGCAGTATGGCTTGAAAGGCACCAACCTGGAGGCCCTGCTTGCCTTGGGCAGTGGAGCGGACAGTGGCAGGTGGGTGATGGAGGCTTTGCACCAGGACCAGGTGCTTGGGAGCTGTCATGCTGGGAAACATCCCTTTGTGACCTGAGGGAGCAGATTTCTTCCTGTGTGCTCAGCGTGTTCACCTTTTGACTGGATGCTGCGGGGACCCAGGTTCTGTCCTTGCTGGCTGAAGCAGGGCCATTTCAGAGGCAGGATTAGGATGCTAAGCAGGCCTGTCCTGCTGCCAGGTGGGTGCCACTGGCTGGCCTCTGCCTGCTGCCTCTCCCTTGGGAGAGGTGCTGTATGTCATATGAAAGTGCCTCCAAAGCCTCTAAGCACCATTTGTGTGCCCCTTTTTGATACTAGTGGCAGTACAGTGACATGACCAGAGCCAGCGTGGTGGCAGCAGTCTTGCATGTCAGCAGGTATGACTGACTTCCGGAAGGCCAACATTCGCTATCATTTTAATATCATAAATTGGAGGGGCTGGGGATTTAGCTCAGCGGCATAAGCGCCTGCCTTGCAAGCAGGCAGTTGTGAGTTCGATCCCTGGTACCGATAAAAATGAAAAAGACCAAAAAAAAAAAAAAATCATAAATTGGAACAATCAGATTTCGAGTTCTGTGGGCAGCACTGTCTCTGCTACATACTGGCTGAAGACCGCACCTCATGTGTTTCTTAATGGTTGCATTTTCTTGACTTAAAATCTCTGACTGTTATGGATGACTTTTTCCTATCTCTACTATGGATTTAATGTATAAATCAGTTTTGCTTGCAATGGGAATTTTTTTTTTAAACAATGAGCTAGAAAGCCATTTAATAGCTTTATAATTAGTTAATAATTAACTGGAAAGTAAGTTGCAAGTAAATCACCTGAAATATGAGAAAGCAACTTTTCGTGAAACTATAAAAGCAAATCAGAGTGGATTTGCATTTTCTTTTGCTGCTGCAGGTTTACACTGCCTGGGGACGTGGACATTGGCACTGTTGCCTGTGAGGTGCTGTCACCCACCTTAGAGGAGCCTGCCCAGCAGCGGAAGGAGAAGGTGTCCAGGGAGAGACACGAGCTGCTTAAACTCTTGAGTTTCTCTGAGTAAGCCATCTGTTCCTGCCGACTTGGTAGATCCCCTGAAATAACTGGTGGTTTCACTATGTTCTCTTCTGGTGATGATGCCTGTGACTTATTTCAGAGACTGAAATGCGTGGGGTGTTGTTTTACCTTTGTGCTTTTGTCTGCTGTACCAAGAACTCTGGGCTCTGCAGGGTAGTAACTGTTTTCCCTTGGATTTTGCTCCCGGAGAAATGTTCTTCTCTGTAAGTGTAAGTGGTTCAATGTGGTTATCTGAACAGGTGGAGCCTGGAACAGAAGGAGCTTTGCCGCTGTCGGCTGAAATTACTGACTTTCTTAGATCGACTTGCAACATACAAGGTGAGGAGTGGCTTTAATCAGATCAGCATCTTCATTGGGTCTGTTGTTATAGATCTTGTGGCTGCCCTAGTATCTTATATTCTTGGTCTTTAATGCTATTTATGTGGGGGGAATTAATTTTTCACAGAAGCAAGTTCTCTTGGTACTAGTTATAAAAATCTGATACTGAAATGTGGGAAGTTGGTGAGGTTGGGGAGTAAAAAGGCTTTAGCCATTTCAGTGCGTCTATGCTTAGACTTGCAGCCCTGTTTACTTTTATTTCATACTTTACTTTAAGGTACAGGTACCCAGCTGGCTACAGTGCTAACTTTAGTACACAGTGAGCTTTAACAGGCTTCCCATGCATACTCTCAATTGTTCTAGCCTGTAACTAAGCTCGAGCAGCTTCACATCGGCATCTCTAGGGATGCAACACAGTTGCCCATGTTGGGCAGCTTGTGGTGCCTGTGCAGCCAGAGCCATCCATGTGCTATTAGCCTTGGGGATGGGGGGGACACACACACACACACGTTTCAGGGTGTGCCCAAGGCATAGATCATTTTTTCTGCGTGAGGCTCCAGGCCTGAAAGAAGTTTCTGACTACTGTGCTTGGCTTTGCACACACATCATCTCCTCATCCAGGCTGAAGAATGGCTCCTTCCAGGGGCAGAACGTGTGGTGCCTGGCACCAGTGTAGGGGACCATGGACACTCGATAGACTCCGGCTGTGTTGTATGGTGCTCATGCCAACAATAACAGACATTTAGAACTCTGACCTGGTTCCTCACCCTGCTAATGTAGCTAAAATATTTTCTAACCAAATTCTGAGAAAGCTGTTACTGTGGCTGTTAGAAAGCATTGGTAATGGCATATATCGTTTGATGCAAACGAGTTAGGAAGAATTCCCGATGCTTTGATTTGCAGATGCAGCTAGTTGGGCTGTTGGATGGTGATAGCATCTTAAGCATGTCCCCTAACTTTGTCTGTGTCCCCTGACAGTTTGAGGCAGTGTCTTCTAAGCACGCCATGCAGTTCAGAGGTCTGTGTAGGCACAGGCTGTTATTTCTGTGTGTCACCTTGGTTTATTGATTGCTATTCCTCACATGGCCGTAGCGTGTACATTTGTTACTACATCATAGGAGTGACATTTAAAGTATTTGATGAAGCGATTTTTCTTAGGGAAATTAAGAAAACATTTGGAAAATAGATGATTTGGGATGGATCTGGCTGTTACGATGTTGTGGTGGAAATGCTGAGTTGCAGTGGCTAGCTAGTTAGTGGTAGAAATGCAGAGCATGGCTTATTTAATTATCGGTGAGCAAGGACGTAAAGATGAAGTTCAGTGGATTTACTGAGGTGCTTTCTCTGTGCCACGTGCCTCCCATTGCTCATGGCAGAGCGGTGATAAGAGCAGTTTTCCTAGTTTTTACGTGAAGTCTCCCCCCGGGGCGGGGGGGGGGTGTTTGAGAAGTCTATGCTGCATGTCCCTTTACAGCTGGTTCTTGAGGCAGCCAGGGTTTCAGGGCTGGAGGCTTGGCCAGGACTCTCCCTAAGTTAGGGCTCCGTCTTCTTTGCTCCTGCAGAGCTCAGAGTGCTGCCCGACTCACTGGTGGAGAGGGGAACATATTTGTTGAAGGAACTGTCCATTAGAGAAGTACCCACACTTCTGTTGAGGACTCTTAGCTGTTACCTGATGTGATAAAAAATTACAGTGACTATTAAAAACTTGTTGCACTCTGCCACAAAGCCCTTTCAGCTCCTTTTCCCTTACTTGGAACCCCCTCATCCCATCATGCTTGACACTCTCTGTAGCAGTTCTGGAGTCTTCTTTCCTGAGGGTCTTTAGCTGTGTTGTCCTGGCTGCCTTCATGTCCTGAATGGATTTAAAATGTTTCCCTTTCACGGTCATTGTGATTCTGGGGAAGAGCCGGGAGTCACACAGTGCCAGATCTGGTGACTAAGGCTGATGATGAAGGTACACTGTTATGTGTTTATTAAACTGAAATTGCCACATATGTTTGATCCATGAGATTTGATCACACAATACAGTGAGTGCCTAAAATTAAAAATTTATTGCAAGTAATTCAAAACCCTTTTCTTTGCCATGAACACACTTACTCTTGATAGTGTGCCTTTCAGCATAATAAATTGTTCACAAATTTAACCATTCACTGCATTTGTCAGTCGCACCTTGGGTCTGTCAGTCACTATCTCATGGACTTAGCCTAACTTATGTCCTGGCAGTGCTTCGAGGCAGTGGCTATTGTCTTCCCAGTTTTATGGATTGGGGAATGAGGCTTAGAGAAGGTGCATAGTTTGCCCAAATAAATAGGAAGAAGAACTGACATCAGACCTCTTGTTAGGGCCGGTGGTGTGAAAGAAGAGTCTGTGTGTCGGGCCACAGATGGGACACAGAACAAGGGCAGGAGAGATGCGGTTAGGAGAGTCTGGTGCATTTGCAGAGGGCTCCTCTGGCAGAAGGAAGCAGGTTGAATTTTCATCAGTGGTGTAGTGAGTAGGGGAAAGCATGAAAGTGAGGATGGAGAGAGTGGTTGTGGGTTTGATGATAGAAGAATTATTGGTGTGCTGATGAAAATGAGCCAGTAGAGGGCAAGGAGGATTTTATAGAGTAGAACAAAGAGATACTTCACAGGGTTACAAAAATCGACAACAGAGACTGGCATGGTGGCACATAGCTGTAATCCCAGCACTCTGGAGGCTGTGGCAAGAGGATCATACAAATTCGAGCCCAGCTGAACTATACAGTGAAACCCTGTCTCAAAAAAAAAAAAAAAAAAAAAAAAACCAAAACAAAACAAAAAAGCAAGTAAAAAAAACAAGAAATGGAATAAAAATGGAAAGCATGGGTGGAGGTTGGAGATGTTTCTGGGTGCAGAGATGCTTTCTTGTTCTTGTTGGAAAGGAGGAAGAGCATGCAGGTGTGGGCGCAGGTGCAGGTGCAAGCAGGTTTGCCACTGTTGTGTGCGGCCATCCAGGGGCTGCCTAGGGCATAGGAGAGCTGGGCTTTCCGATGAGGCTGCAGCTGGCAGAAAAGGACAGCAGAGGTCTGGAAAACCTTAAAGCACCGTGCAGAAGTTCGTAAGGAGACCACAAAAGGAAGCCTCCTAGGGAGGTTAAGGTGATGCGGTTAGGAGAGAACCGTGCTAATATGGATTTTGAGTTTTGTTGTCCTAAGCATCCTTAAAAGTATAAATAACAAGCTGATAACCTTTGATGTACTCTTGCTCAGCTTGACCCATTTCCTAATCTTATTTTTTATCCCCAACTTTCTACTTCTGTCTTTTCTCTCAGTTACTTTAAAGTGAATCCCAGAAATCCTATAATTTTACCCCTAAACACTTGAGTATGTGCCTGTAACTGATGAAGACTTTGAAAAATAACCTCAGTGACATTATATTTCTAGCAACAGCTGTTTTCTTTTTAAAGATTATTTTTAAACAGTTGGTTTGTGTTCCTGCTGGATTTCAAGCTACTTGGAGAAAAGGAATAGGCAAGGAAAATGTGCAGGTCAGGGAGTCGCCAACACCTGTCACAGTGTCCCTTGCATATAGTGGACACTAGCAGATATTTGGGGAATGAATGAGTGGCTCAGTCTGCATTTTACAGAACCTGAAATGGTGTAAAATTAACCCAAAGTCCATGTGTAGAGATGGGAGGTGCTCCTATGCTTGGCCTTGGATAGCTGTGGCCTACTTGTTTCTACAAGGGGGTTAGAGTTGGTTGTCCACCAAGGTGGTAGTTAATTTCTACTGCCTGTTTCATTTACTTCTAGATTAAAAAAATATTAGCACTTACAAGTAGGATCCCTTTTAAAATCATAGCAAGGACTGGGGTTATGGCTCAATGGCAAAAGTGCCTGCCTAACAAACACAAGGTCCTGAGTTTGATTCCTGGTACAAAACAAAGTAAAATAAAATGATGACAAGCGTACAGTTGTGTACTTTACTTAACCACTGATAGCTGAAATTCATTAACTCAGAGCTTATTTATAAGGTCTAGTTGTAAAGGTTTTTAATGTTTTCTTGTCACCCTTCATTAAAGGTCTATTCATTAAATCTGTTTCTCCTCAGGAAATCCTAGCAGTGCCTCTTGCTTCCGAACAGAGATACGATGCTGAGTTCTTTAAGGCCTTCAGGAGGCAGAATATTGTTCTCTCAGCAAGAACTTATGCTCGGGTAATTTCTGTAAACAGAACAGTGATCGTTACTAATGCTCTCTGACTCTTGGAGCTGTACAGCCAGTGTTATGCATGCGTGTACCGTTGCATTGTCATACTAAATTGTCATACTAAGAAATCTGGAGAAAATGGAGTTACATTTTTAAAGATTTTATTTATCAGTCAGAGTTTTCAAAATAAATAATTTTTGTAACATTAAAAGTATATGTGCTAAGATGAAGTCAAAACTCAGGGTTTCTAAGTATGCCATATCAGAACTACATAAAAAGTAAGTTTTGAATGTTGTCATATAGACTTGGCCCGTGTTGCTGAGATTCGGGTTGCTTCTTACACAGGAGAGCAATGTACAAGCCCTGGAGATTCTGTTTACCTACCACGGCGCTGACCTGCTTCCTCACCGCCTGGCAATTCTCTCCAACTTCCCGGAGACCACTTCCCCGCATGAGTATGCTGCGCTGCTGCCCGAAGCTCGGTACATGACTCCCTTCCACCACATTTTACCTTCTTCTGAAGCTATAGAACCTTTTTGTTTCATGCTGAACACCTTAAATTTAAATAAACAGTAATTTAATGTGATCTACTTAATTTTCCCCCGGTAATGTAATTATTTTCAACTTATTTTTTTAAATCCTGAGGCGAAAATGTGTTTGCCTTTAACAGGATCACCTTAACTTAATGGACAAAATCTATTTTTTTTGAAAGCCTCTGACTTTCCTGCTGTGTATTCAGTACATACTGTGTTCTGGTCAGTGTTAATTTGAGCTTGTCCTGTCTCTGAGGCATTGAACTGTAGTTCCCACAGTATCGGGACACGGAGTATCTGCGTCCTACAGTGCTCAGCAACCTGTCTTCCTTTTGAAATTCCAGAGACACAAAGACAAATAGGGAATTGAAGCCCCACTGCTGTTAAACACCTGCTTCCTTTTTTTCATTTTAAGACTGCTGGATGGTTGAGTTGCAGCGGTGGCAGTCGGTGTAGATGTCATGGCCAGTATTTCCCCTCGTGGTTTTCTGGAGGTGGGAATGGCAGCAGAATGTATTTTCCCCATTGCGTAGTTCAGAGATGGGGAGGCTGTGTGTGCCAGGCTGGAAGGGCTCTTACGAGAAGGGGGCATGCAGAGCATGCGGTGAGTGGGTCAGTCACAAAGTCGAGGTCTCCATCTGTGAGACCATTTGTACGTAGCAGTGAGCGCGCCCCTGGTGAACGTGGCTCCATTATTAACTGCCTGAGCTGTCTTTTTTGGTTTCCGGTTTGCGCGTCTGTAAAGGGAGTTGACAGTTCCTCTCTTGCCTATTCACGTTGTATCATTTTAGTGGCAGGTAAACCCGTATCTGTGACACCTGCTGGAGCCGGTAAGGATGCAGGGGTTGGGTCGGAGGTGGAACAGTCGCTGTGCCAACTCTGTGCCCAGAGACACATGTGCTCGGGTGGAAATGGAATCGTGGCTCCCTCACCCTTGCCTGGCTTCCCCACTCCATATGAGTTTAGGCTTACGTGCTAATGAACAGTATGCACAGAGTGATCGCCAGCTATCTGACACATATTTCTATCCGGTTTCCAAATCATTTTCTGTGATCTCTGCTCTTCTGAAGGCAGGGTATACAGAGGTTTAGTAGCATGCTAGTGTATATATATGAAGCCAGCCTTGGAACTCACCTTTATTTAGTGTTGAAAGTCAGTATGTTCCACATACGTGGTATACATTTCTTATTTTGCATTACTGTTAGTACTAAAAAAAAACTGATAAAAGAAAGAAAAACTATCAGATACTTTTTTCATCTTCAAATAATTTTACATATTTACTTTTAAGTCTTATTTATTTTTAGTACTGGGGACTGAACTCATGACTTCAGGCTTGCCAGGAAGGCACTGTACCACCAAGCTATATCCCTGGCCCTTCAAAGAATTTTAGATTTTGTGATATGTAAATATATTTTATAGGAATGTTTCAGAATAAAAATTGTCTATTGTTTTCTGCCTTCTTACAAAGCAGATCTGTTCTGAATAGAGCTGATTTTTTCAGCTAAATTGCTAGTCTACAGAAATGGATTGCTGCCTGTCATAGTGCTTTTCAAAGGTAGTTTCTCCTTAGATTTGAATGCATTTATATTGTTTTCTGGTGATTGTTTGAACATTTCGCTTTAACCTGGAATTTCAGAAATGGTTTGGGAACAGTTTCCCAGTGTCTAATGCTGTGCTGTCTTTGAATGCCCTGGGGTTACTAGGGGTATCTTCCTTGGGGAGATATTTAAATTACAGGAAGCACTTTAGTCTCACAGCAGAGAATATTATAAGATAAAGCTATTAAATCATTGTTTTGGGATTTGACATTAAGAAAAACTTTAGGTCTCTGATGTCATGAGTCTTTAAGTTGCGTTTATCTTTAAATCCATTGTGAAAAATAAGTTTTTTCCCTCTTTCTTTAATTGGAGTAAGAACAATAGGATTTAATAGTAATGTGTCCATCCTCTTATAATTTAGATTATTGAAAAAGCCACAGTAAATGCGTTAGACATAATCAGATCTTCTGTGAGATCTCCCATTAGTTACTCATTTTTTCATGCTTTTTGTTCTGCTGATCCTTTTAGCATGGTTCTTTCACCTGTCAGTGCAGTCAGTCGTTTCTTCCAGTGCAGTGCCTGTCTCCTCCTTCTCCCCTCTTCACCTCCCACCTTGGACCCCAGGCTAAGTGTGGACAGAGCCAGCTGCTGTGGCCCAGCCAGCAGCAGCACATGCTGGGATGGTGGCTCAGAAGAGGCACAGTGGTCAGGCAAATGGGAGGCTCGGGATTCTGGGAATGCACATCCTGCCAGCACCCTAAGGAACCGAGGTCCAAGGTGCAGCTGCTCTATTAACCCATTGTTAAGGCTGCTGTCATTTATGCTTCTCGGAGCTGGGCCCTCGAAGATGCATGAACTGCAAGATACTTTTGGAAATAGTTCCCCTTTTGAGTTGGTGTTCATTTTCAGGTGATGGGGCCACCAGCTGAGGGGAAGGCTGCTTCTGAGAGCCCCTGGCTCTTGCTGACTTCCTGCGTGCTGGGCCTCACACACATGGCTGCCCTTTAGCCTGTGGTCACAGGGACACCGTCCCGACCACGAGCATGTCCTGCCCACAGCTTCTGGGGGTGCTTTGTGTGAGGAAGGGAATGTGGCCTGCTGGTTGCGCTGCCGGGGTTATGAGAAAGGTACTTTTTAAAAGAAGTTATGTTGCTTCTATTCATAGTGTGTAACCTGTCTTGTGTGTGGCCCGCGGTAGTTCCTATCCCTTGCTGAGCCATGGGCAGGGCTGGTTGTGCAAATTGAACACGGGGATGGACAGGACTCTGTGCAGCCTTTTCTGCTTTCTTCTTCTCTTGCTGAGAGCTGAGAAATCAGGTGCCTAGAGCCTGTGCCACACTGTGGCCTGCCCAGCCTTCGGCAGCTTCTGAACTTGGGTGCTGTGAGTGACCCCAATCTCTGCATTCAGGAATTGCTGGTCTTCTGGTGCATGAAAGCCAGTTTCACCTGCCTGCTTCTCTTTATGCTACCACAACTCTTTCTACACTGGATAAAGATGAATTCAAATCAGAGGCGAGAGGCTGCGCTACTGCTACTGCTGCTGCTGGCCTCCGCTGGGAACTCTGATACTTCTCGGGTGGTCAACAGGGTCTCCGGGCTGGAGGGGACCTGGGCCTTCGCATCCTTTATCTCATAACTCATGGATCTGAGTGGTCAGATTTTTGTAGTTCTGTATTACTTGTACCCTTACACTATTTTGTTTTGTTTTTTTCTCTTTTGCCTTTTAAATAAAAAAACCCAAACCAAACAAAACAAAAAACAGTAGAAAATTTATGCCAGAAAGGCAGAACTTCAGTATGCATTTAAGTTAAATTCTCAGCACAACACATTTGAGTAGGGCAGTTGATTTACCTTATAACCTTATAACTTGAATCACTGCCAGAGAATTTCTCTTCTTATCCATTTCTGTTATGAAAATAATAAAGCTTTACCACTTCGTAGACTCTAGTTTCCAACTAACTATATTTTGCTGAAGAGCTCATACCATTACTAATCATTTCAGTGATACTTCTTGTGTCTAGTACGTAATCTGTATTGAAAATGCAGATCTCATCTTGGGAGATTTTTATAACACTGTGTACATTAAAGAATTGTGTTTGCTTAGGGGCTGGGGATTTAGCTCAGCGGCATAAGCACCTGCCTTGCAAGCAGGCGGTCGTGAGTTTGATCCCTGGTACCCATAAAAAAAAAAAAGAAAAAAAAGTGAAAAAAAAAAAGAATCGTGTTTGCTCTAATTAGAAAAAGCATGACACCTTGCTAGGTTTATTTTTTCCCTGTTCTCGACTCATTGTTCTAATTTGTTGTTAGTTTGGAAGAGTGAACAATCTCACTGTTGTATCAGCATGTTACTATTTTACTTTTCATTCCAGTGCTTTGCCATAAAATATTCGTTATTGACATGGAAGAAAATAAAATAGTTATTTTATTTGGTGACAAATGAAGTACTGTGATTGTGGCAATCATTCTAAATCATTTCAGATGATTCATAATTTCAAAAATGCGAGCTGAAAGCCCTGTGAGTTGTACCTGGTACATGCTTTGCTAGCTGAAAAGCAGGAGGTCAGTGAATGGCACAGTGTCCTTTTTACCTTATCGGAGTAACAGGAGCCTGGCCTGGAGAGGATTTGCTGCAGCCCGCATCACCGCAGGGCGATGCTGTCGATTAACCAGTTGCTACGGCCCTGCCAGCCTGCAGGTGTCCCGCTTCTCCATTCCAACCATCCAATGGTCTCCTGTCTCTCTTCACATGAGGCCCAATCTTCCTGCCGACATAATATTTGTGTGTTTATGAATGATGTTTGTGCAAAGCATGTTTCATAACCTAATAGTTGATACATTTTCAGAAAATCCCCTATGGATGCTCAGGCAAATGAGAGACAGTGTTCTGTTGAGCTGTAAGAGCAAGGCAATGAAGTTTGTTTTTAGATGTTTTGTGTTTATTCTTAGCTCAGTACGATTCAGTTGCCCTCCGGATTCCTGGATATTGGAGCTAAAAGCCCTGTGAAGTCGAGTTTAGACCCTGCATGGTAGAAAGGCCCATGCCAGAGACCGTGGTGCTCTGGAAGATGTGTTGCGTTGCTGTGCTGAGTTACATGCTGGGTTTTCTTCCCCTTTCTTTTACATTTACTTCCAGCTGTATTCCATCAGGGCTTGTCTTCATCCTTTCAGATTTTTTTTTTTTTTGTCTTTTTCATTTTTATCGGTACCAGGGATCGAACTCACGACTGCCTGCTTGCATGGCAGGCGCTTTTGTCGCTGAGCTAAATCCCCAGCCCCCCTTTCAGATTTTTTGTTCACCTCTTCATGATGCTTTGCAGCCCTCTGTCATTGCCCATCCTCAGTGTCTGCGCTGATCATTTAAAATGAACCAAGACGCAGCGTCCTTTCCCAGCTCGTGTGTCTTCTGAGTGGCTGGCACATGCATGTGTGGCGAGTGGTCACCATGTGGTACACTACAGACACACGTTTCTGTGACTGGGCGAAGCTTGTTGGATGATCCCGCTCTGGACCGTGAGGTTCTGGGTCAGGGACCGTGTGTGTCATGTGAAGCTCTTGGTAAATGTTTCTAAATGTGTGAAATGGGCTCACAGCCATACCAGGTTTTAAATCCTTTGCCAGATACTTTCTTTGAAGAATTTTTTTTACCATTTGAACCTTTCTGTGGTTGGAGATCAGCAGTAAGGTGTTTTGCACCACACACACTGTCACTGTAAGCTGTGTCCTGTGGCACTTACTGCACGATAGGCAGGAATCTTGGTGCTGAGGGCCAGGAGATATTGTTACATATTTCTTGTGAAACTGAGAAATGTGAATTTCAAATGTTTGTTTATTCTCTTTTACATTCAAGTCATCGTGGTGATTCCTTGGTGATTGTTCCTTGGCGTGAGCGGAAACACAGAGCTCAAGATTGGTGTGAAGAGGTGGAGTGCAGGTTGGTAGCGTGCAGCCTAAGCATCTGCCCCTTGCGGGATGGTGAGAAGGGCACCCAGTGACAGCACTGTGTGACCGTGGTCTCTTTCTGTCCCCCTCTCTGTCTTTGCCTTTCTCTTAGAATTGCATACATGTTTTGCAGCCTTTGAGTTGGTTGTTAACTGTTCCCTCTGTTGCAGGGCGGCCGTGGAGCCGAGCCTACAGGATGAAGGCGAGTTCCTGTATGCTGCCCAGCCTGAGTTGCTGCGGTTCCGGACTGCGCAGCTGGCGGTGGCAGAGGCGATAGACTGGTACCAGAGCAGGGCCAAGGAGATCGAGCGCCACGCTGGCCAGGTGAGGCCTTCTGTCACCACTGTGACTCAGAATGCCATGTGGGGTCCTGGATACAGGCTGCGCTGCTGGCAGTTTAGGGGCGTGACTTCAAGGGATGAAGTTAGGGGTGAATTTCTTCTTACTTTCGTTGGTGTATCTTTTGCCTCAGAGCTTTTATGTTGCTTTGGATCTCACTGGGCAAATATGTGCAAGAAAAGTCCAGAATCCTTTTTCACACATACGCTTTGGCTTCTGATTTTCTGCGTATTTTTAATACACTTAATAATACTGCCTTAACTTCAGTGGTTGTTCCTGCAGATCAGTCAGCCTGGATGGGTACAGAGACTCGGTTGACTGTGGTTTTGCTCTTCAGGAATCCTTCTCACAATTGTTCCTGCTGATTCCTAAGACCACACCTGGTTTCCAGCAGTCCTGTCCCTTGATTAGATCCATAACCTCAGGTCTTGAGTCCCGCATGACTCACAGAGACAGGGTGTGCTGAGCCCTAGAGTGGCTGGGTTCAGATCTTGGCTCTTCCACTAGTAAACCGGGGCCCTGGGGCTGATGCCTCCCTTGGTACCTTAGTTATCTTGTGGTGTTGGTTCCAATCCTGGAACTCTTAAAAACAAAGATACTTACTTCCGAGTGCTGGCTGCTCTGCCCACTGAGGGCCTTGTAAGTGGAAGCCAGGGTTGACTTCATCTCAGAGAACAGGGATTAGTGATGAAGCAGAGGCTGCTGAATGCACTCTGAGGACTCATTCAAGGTCTGGTCAGGGGTGACTTTTCTTTTTTAAGCCAAACTTTTGGGTGGTAGCCAAGAACACTTTGCATTGGTTTCCCAAAACCACAGGAAAGTGTGTAGGATCTTGAGATATCTCAATGGTGAAAATTGTCTTTGGAGAAAACCAAGTCAGTTCTCTATAGTTTAGATAGATAAACCATGGTCCTCAGAAACGGGGTGAGCGCCCTGTACAGCGCCCTGGCCAGAGCCAGGTGAGATCCTGGTCACTGTCTAGAGCTGGGTAGCAGAGAGCAGCCACACAGACCCCAGGGATTCAGAGTGAAGTGGGCATAGTCTCAAGAGAGCAGCTGTTTTTTCCTAGCAATATATGAAGACTCACAGTGTCCTTTGGAGAAAATACTTAGCAATACTTTCTTCTTTAGCACAATGTCAGAATCATAGATACTGTGTTCTATCTTCAGAACTAATTTCCAAAAAATTAATGTGATAGCCTAATTGTGGATTATGGGATGAGAAAAGCATGTCAGTGCTCGGCCAGGCCACACGAGGCTATACAGTCAGCTCACAGTCACTTCGGACGGAGTGTAAAATTGCACACTGATTCAGGTGTGTGGTTAAATACCACGAATTGCTGTCAGGGTTGTGAACAACTAAGGCATGTTAAAAACTGTTAATAAGGGCTGGGGATTTAGCTCAGCGGCATAAGCGCCTGCCTTGCAAGTGTGTGGTCGTGAGTTTAATCCCTGGTACTGATAAAAGAGACAAAAAAAAAAAGCTGTTAATAAAACTAAGTAAAATCTTCTTCTGCTTTATACATTAGTTATATGAAAGGTAAATTTAATATAAATTCAACCACACAAAAACAGAACTTTGCATGACAGTTAAATAAATTTACCTGGCCTTTGATGGTGAGAGCTGGGTTTTGGATGTCTGAAAGGTGGATAGAAAGCAGGCAGGTTGGGCTCAGCACTGCCTGTGCCGTGGGAGGTGCCACCTGACATCTGACCCTGCTGGCTGGCCGTGGGTCTTATCCGGTACTGGTGCCTCCCTGTACTTTCAGTCTCCTGGCGACCTCTTCTGTTCCCATTGAGAACTTTGGTCCTCAGGCAGTCCTCCCGGTTCCTGTGCGTTACCTTAATCAAGGTGTCAGCACTTCACTCATATGGAGAAACCTCTCCAAGGAGCGACTGACCAAGAGAGCTGTGGTAGGAGTGGTGAGATGCACCATTGTACAGGCAGCCGTGGCCATCATAGTGTCATCTGGGTTAGCATCGTGTGCTCAGCAGACACTTCACAGATACACCCAGAAGCCCACATTGGAACCATTATTCACTTACAAAAATAGTGATAAGCTGGATGTGGTGCCACATACCTATAATCTCAGCACTCGGAAGCCTAAGGCAGGAGGATCATTGCAAGTTGAAACCAGCCTGGGCTACAAAGTGAGTTCAAGGCCAGCCTTAACTGCATAGCGAGACCCTGTCTCAAAAATACAAAAACAAAACAATGATAAAGAAAAAGAAGCACATCCTAAAATGCAAAATAGTCACTTTAAAAAATTATTTTTCCCATTACCTTGTATCTACTTTTATTTTTAAAAAAATTTAAAGATTTTTTTTCTTGTGTCTGTTTTTACAAGCGTTTCAAGCTTGTGACAAAATTGAATAGGGAGTACTAGGAGTTCCTATGTACAATGGCTACCTTCCAGTGTCCTTGTTAGTAACGTTTTGCACTTGAGTGCTTCCTGTGTTGCGGTCGATGAGTCATGGAAGTGAATGGATAAGCAGTGAACATCCAGATGCGTTCCTAAGTGAGTGGATAAACTGTCAGTAGGCTCAGATCCGTGCGTCCAGTAAGGGCACACTGACTGATCCAGACACCTTCCCTGAGTGAACAGATAGATTGTGGTTCATTCTGGTAACGAATATGGGACGCACCTCGCATGACTGTGGCTGTGTGACAAAAGCCACTCTGAAATGCCTACGTTGTGTAGCTCCAGTCCCATGATATTGTGGGAAATATTTCGGTGACAGAACAAAGCTAGTGTAGGCATTGTCGTATGTGAGGGCCATGAGAGATGGAGCTCAGAGCATTTGTGGGGCAGTGCAGCTGTTCATAATGATGCTGTAATGGGGGTCCCATCCATGGCATCTGACAGTCACCAAAACCCAAAGATGTGTGGCACTCTGAGTGCTGCCTGGTGTGGACTGCGGGCTGTGGTGAGAGTGCTCTGCCAGCATGGTAGTCTGTTGTTAGGAGGAAGCATCCCACTGCAGTCGGGCATGGTGATGTTACTCTGTCCTTGCCTCCCTCTCTGACACACCTCTGCCCCCACCTGACACACCTCTGCCTCCTGGGTGCTCTGATACCTCGCACCTGGCCATTCTTGTCCTCTTTGGATCCAGGAGACCCCTTAGCTGCTGCTTCCCTTGAAGGAGCAGTCGTCTCTCTCTGGGTCTGCAAGATCTCGAGAGGCAGAGACCTTCTTGCCGGCAGTTTCTGTCGCAGCACCTGGGATGCTGCTAGTACATGGCAGACCTCTCTCAGTAGTTGTTGGGCAGGGCCGGGAGAGCTGATGTGCGGAGGCCACAGAGAGAATGTGTCGGTGCATGTGTTTGAAATCTGAACTGGGACAGTTGGCAGACTGCTGCACATCCTTTTTTCCCCCTTTTGTTCATTTTGCATTATTGGGGATTGAACCTAGGACTTCACTCTGAGTCTACCCTTAGCCCTGTTTACTTTTCATTTTGAGGCAGAGTCTTGCTGAGTTGTCGAGGCTGGGCTCGAATTTGTGATCCTCTTGCCTCAGCTTCCTAGAGTGCTGGGATGACAGACAGTCATGTGTGCCCTTGCATTCTTTGCTTTTTCCTGGTGAGGTGTACGCATCTGAATTGAGCTGTGCATGTCTGTACTGGTTACTGCGTCAGCTGATATTGATTGGAGCTCTGTGCAGGGGAGGCGCAGTGGAGGAAAGGAATGGAACAGGAAGACTTTCTTTTTAGGGTCTTGAGTGGTTAATGAGAGTGAGAAGAGTATTGGGTTCTCACTGTTCATTATGTTCTTTTGCTTGTTCATGTGATGGGAGAATGAAATAAAGTGTGTTCAAAACTGTGCTGTAATAAAGACTCTGTGCATTTAAGATGGTTGTCGCTTCCTTAATATCAGAATCCTCATTATTCTAATTTCTACCTTCGAAACAGTCCGATGGTGATGTAGTTGATAAAGAACCATAATGTTTTGCAGTTAATAAAAGACATATTACTGGTAGAATTCCATAAAAAGGTGGCTATGGGCTTAGGCCCTGCCCTGGGAGCTGCATCTTGAGGACGTGAGGAGTTGATGAGAGCTGGGCACTCACTGTCCCCCCCGATTCCAGGTGGACTGCGCACTGTCGCTGATTCGCCTTGGGATGGAGCGGCAGATCCCCGGGCTGCTGCTGCTGTGTGACAACCTGGTCACCCTGGAGACGCTGGTGTATGAAGCAGGCTGTGACATGACCCTAACCCTGGAGGAGCTCCAAAGAATGACGGACAGCGAGAAGCTGAGATTACTCATGAGCAGTGTGAGTGTTGGCTTTGTTTTCAGTCATTCCTCATGTCCATGTCCCTTCCTTGATACATGTCCCCTCCCAGGAGCAAAATGTCCTACAAGCCTGAGAACTTGGTTGAATGAGAGATGGTTTCTTAACCTTTTCACTGAATTGAACCATGTGGGTAAGTTGTGAAGGATCCAGAGAGCGCCGGCCTTTTTCATGTGCTTGGTCTGTGACTGTTTCTCCTGCTTGCGCTCCTGCTTCTCACTTGTTCCTGCTGTCTCTTTCTTTCTCTCCCTCCTGCATCCCTTTTCTTGTCATCTACTCTTCTCCAGGTCTTTCTCTCTGGGCCGACTCTGATTTGCTTCTCATCCTGGCACCCTGCAGTGGCCTTGCTTGTGCTGCTGTGATCACAGCTGCTTTGCAGAGGTGCAAGCGCATCTCCCAGTGACCCAAAGGTACTTGTGGGTTCCAGGGACCATAAAGATGATATTGAAGGGCAAAACAAAACCAAGAAGGGGAAAGGAAAGGCACCTCTGGGCTGTTCATAACAGAAGTCTTTCCCAGTTGGCTCCTTTGCTGTCTCTGGTCGCGTATTTCTTTCTTTTTTATTTTTTTAAGGAGGGTAAAATTAAACAGAACAAAACATCATAAGGAAACAATTTTAAAAAAACATGGCTTTCAAAGCAAGACCGCTGGAGATCTTCACTGTCTATCATATTATCTCGTTTCCTTACAAATAGTTGTCCACATCTTCACACACAGTGAATACATACTGAACATTATAGTACTAAACTAATCAGAACAGGATGATGAAGGCTTTTTAGGTCTTCAAGACCAGACAATAGGGAAGTCAACAATGGCTGCCATAATGTCTCTTATTCTCTTCAAAACAGCTGTCCATATCTTTACGTATGTTGAAATTAAACATAAGAGACTAGACTAATATCACTCTGAACAGTGAATAATAGTATTGCTAGATTTTATATCATAATGCTACATAATTAGCACTGGGTATCTTAGTGTCTCTTCTTCAGAGTATCTGTTCATTACATTGTGCATTATATAATTTGTTCCCATAAACTGTTTAGAAATTCTACACATGTGTGAATCTCTACATGTATACTTATCCTTTCTGTATTACAGGGAAAAACAGATCAAAACAAGACAACAAAACAAATTCCTAGAAAAACATGAAACGAAAAAGACATATAAAACCATAATATTAGGTGAGCTACAGTAGTTACTATGATGTCTTTTGTTATTTTCAATAGAATTGTCTACATCATGAGACATAATATAATTGACATAGCATTACATAGCAGTTTTAATAAAAACACAACATTGGAGACATTGTGGGACTTAAAAAGCAATTAATAATCAAACCGGAATGGGTACCCTATTGCATCTTGTCATCTTCAGAGGAGTTGCCTCTACTGTTAGACTTGATACTGTCAAGCATACCAAATTTGAATAAAATCAGTCAAGACAAAACAGTGGTCTAACAAACAAGATTCAAATAAGATCAGTAATAGTAAGACAATGTAAGTAATATAGGGCTTCAGTTTAAGTTAATAGGAAATTAAGGCTAGTTACCATAGTATATCCTGCTATTTTTGGGATAGCTGTCTGTGCCCTCAAATCTAGTCTGAGTAGACAGACTGGAACAAAATAAAATTAAACAGCAATAAGACTAATGTGGCTTTTAAATCCTGATACACTATTAACAATGTTCTCTGCCTTCCTTTTTTAGACAATTCCTCCCCTTTCCCTTTCTCAGGGTGCTTTGTATATTTTGGGTCCCACTAACTCCTTTAGTTTTTAGATTAAGGGGGGCAACCTGTTATCTGTCTAAGTAGTGTTGAACCTTTTTACCCCTGAGCTTGATCTTGAGCTATATTCCTTTACTTACTAAAGCTTCAAGGTTTTCCTTCTTTATAGCTGAGTAGTTCTCCACTGCACAAAAGTATCATGACTTTCCAACCTATTTGCAGCTGCTGGACAAGTTGTCCCTATTTCTTTCTGGTTCCCTGTCACATAGAGCATTGTTTTCTCATCTTTGACTTTCAGTTTATTAACCCTCTTTCCAGTTAAGTATGTTTCCTATTCAGAGCATCTTGATGGCTCCTGCCTCCTCATCTACTCTGCCTGTGTTTCTTTTTGTTAGTGTATCAAGGCTGTCTATATTAGAGATTATAGCCCACCTTCTCTACCTCATCTCTGCTATTCTATTTTTCTGCTATTATTTGTCCACTTTTTTCCTTCATTCCACTGTCTGCCCTGTTCATTGGGGCCTCTCTGCCATGGCTGCTGGAATCCTGGCATTTTTTTCTATCTCTCTCTAGAATGTCCTTCAGTATTTTTTGTAGGGTTGGATTGGTGGTCATGAACTCGCACAGTTCCTCATGATCATGGAAATGTCTTGTTTCTCCTTTAATTTTGAGAGTGAGTTTTTCAGGGTACATCAATCCGAGTTGGAGTTTATTTTTTTTCAGGGCTTGGACTATTTCACTCCAGGCTCTTCTTGATTTGATAGTTTGTGTTGAGAAGTCTTTTGTTATTTTGATGGATTTTCCTTTATACGTAATCTGTTTCTTTTCTTTGACCACTTTTAATATTCTGTTCCTGTGGTGAATTTCTGGGATCTTGATTATTATATGTCTGGGTGTAGATCTTTTTTGGTTGTAGTTGGCTGGAGTTCTATATGCCTCATTTATCTGGATATCATTTCTTTTTCCTATGCTTGGGAAGTTTTCCTTAATTATTTCTGTGAATAGCCTTTGTAATTCATTTGTGTTTACTCCTGCTTCTTTGCTCATGTTTTTTATTCTTAAGTTATAGATCCTCTTGTCATCTTCTAGCCTTTGTATTGCTACTTCCTGGTTCCTTGTTATTTTTAAGAGGTCTTTTCTTTCATGATCACACATTGCATATCTATCTTCAAATTTTGAAAGACTCACTTTGGTTTCTGTCAGGGCATTTTGCCAGCTTTCAATGGCATTTTAAATTTCCTGGTAATCTCTTTGGATCTGTTTCATGTATTCTAGGTTTTGTTTATATTCTTCACCAAAGGTTTCTCTTCTTTTTCTGGGTCCTTCCATTTTTTCATCTGTGTCTTCTTGAGAGGGGCTTAGCATTTCTTTTATTAATCTTTTTATGTCTTGCCTCACTTGGATTAGAATTTCAGTTTTAAGTTCATCTATGAGGTCATGAATGTATTTCCTTATGTCCGCTGATGTTGTGGCCAATATTGTACGATTGCTGTACTGGTTCTCTTCTGTATTTACCTCTCCTGGACTTACTTTCTCAGAGTCAGCGGCTGGAGGCTTTTTCTTATTTCTTTCTCTTGCCTTGTTTTTGGTTTCTTTCAGACAGGTGTATGGTGGAGGTCTCAGGCCCTTTCCTTATTGCTTGTGGTTTTTCTGAAGCGTGCTGGCTGGGGGCTTGCTGCCTTCTCCAGTTTGCTGTTATGTGAAGTGCACGCAGGGACAATGTGGGCTGGCCCCTCTTCTCTGAGCCAGTCAACGGGAGAGTGCCTTTAACACGTTAGTCTGTGCTGTACGGATATCACAGGTTCGAGACAGTTTCGTCCCTGGCCGTTGGGTCCCGACCAGGGACATGACTCAGCCCAAGCATGTCCCACCAGTCCTCATTGGGCCAGCGGTGACTGATTGACGCCCCTGAGGTTCCGGGTTCAGGCCTATCCTACCGGATTCCCATATGTCCTTCAGCCAGCCCCTACCGCGAGACCCAATTTCCAGCATTCACCATGAATTAATGCAGCTCTCCACCTTGGCTACACTCTATGCTGTGCCACGTCCTCCTGCCAAGGGCCCCAGACTCAACAACTCCTATTATCGGTGGTCAAGGCTTTAGTGCGACCATGAATTGTCTGACTCCACGGCATGCCCAGCACAGCACGGGACTGGTCCCAGTGAGCGCGTCTGGTTCCAGCCTTTTATCCACGTTTTTGTTTCCTTTCTTTCTTTTTCTTTTTCCTCAGTTTCTTCCCTGTCACGAGAATCCCTCTTCTTTCGTCTGGTCTTCTCCATGGTGTTAAATTCTAGCGTCTGAGTTGTTTTTCTCAGAGACTCTCTACCCTGCTACCTATCAAGCTGCTGTCTTCAGAATTCCGGAACACCTATTTCTTTCTGTGCCTTTCTGTCCCCTTTCCTTATTCTCTTCCATGTTCTCTCTCTTCTTCTTGCCCCACTTGCCCTTCCAGGTGGGTCTGTCTGCCCTGGGGACCTCGTGGCCAAGGAGTGGCAGCCATATGTGTGTTCCAGAGTTGGGCCCGACTGTTGGGGACTGCGGTCCAGGTCTCGTCTGAAGTCAGGGCCACCATGGTGCTTTGGTTACCTACTCTCCAGGGTGCTGGCTCTGCAGCACCCTCTCCATGGGGATCTGCCACTGTGTGTTTCCACATCTCTCTGGTTATCCCGAGTTGTCATCATCGCAGTTCGTCTGAGATGATGAGATGCAGCAATTAATTTCGTTCTGTTCATTTTGGCTCATTATGCTTTCAGTGCTCTGAGGACAAGTACGTGACAAGTGCCTACCAGTGGATGGTGCCCTTCCTGCATCACTGTGAGAAGCACTCTCCTGGCGTGGCCAGTGAGCTGCTACGAGAGTACTTAGTGACCTTGGCTAAGGGAGGCTTGAGGCTTCCCCTGAAGATATTTCAGCATTCCAAGCCAGATGTAAGTAGAAACCGCAGCTTCTCAAATTGTTCAGCTGTGTTTTCTTGATAGAACTAAGTTTTATTTATAAGCTTATGATAGGCATTGTAAATGATTTTCCTGTAAAGTAAAAGACAACGGTTGTCATGCTGTTCGTTTTTCAGCAGCGTTTTGTATCCATTTCAGCAGCATTGTGAGCACTGAAAATGTTAGTGATTATTAAATAGAACCATAAGGAAGTGTTATCCCCAGAATTCAATGTTACTCTGAACTAGAATCTAGGTTTTAAATATTTGGAGCTATTTTTAGAATTGGTGTAATTTGATAAGATAGGATGAGCTTTGCTTCCTGATATATGATTTTAATTGTTCACGTGCAGCATTTCCTTAAATTGCTGGGAGCCTCCATTGGCAAATGGCTCCACCTTTTAAAGCCCATCTAGGTTGCTGTGTGGGCTCTCATTGCCCTCGGATCACCCTGCAGTGATAAACACACAGAGCTGAGAAAAGAAAACACTCATGATTCATTAGTTTGAAGGGGGTGTGAAGATTTAATGCTATGTCTCATGCATTGTGTGTAGAAATGAGCTATGAAAATCATTTGAGTCATTGTAATAATTTTATTTTCTAATTTACATATATTCACAGTAACAATGAAACAGCTAGATGTGGTGGCACCTGCCTGTAATCCCAGCTCTCAGAAGGCAGGAGGGTTGCAAGAATGAGACCAGCCTGGGCTACACAGTAAGTTCAAAGCCAGCCTGAACTGCATAGTGATGTTGTATCTCAAAAAACAAAACCAAAAACACATTAATAAAACAACTTAGGGAAGCATGTTGGCACATACCTGTTATCTCAGCACTCAGAGGCTGAGGCAGGAGATTGCCGTGAGTTCAAGATTAGCCTGGGTTTATAGTGAGTTTTGGATCAGCCTGGGCTACATAGTGACACCCTGTCTGAAAAAAAAACAAAGTTCAGGGCCAACCAATATCCACAGAGTTACCCTTGGTCCTTTTCCACCAGAGGGCACACAGCAGGATGGCACAGGCCCTGTGGGACTGACTTTGTGACGATGTCCTGCACAGTAGACTGCGGTGCATGTGGGGGACCCTCAATGCCGTTCCCATTTGAAATTCCAAGTGAATCTGCTTCCCGGTGCTTTGATTAAACGGGAATGTCAGGAAATAATAGTCTCAAGCTGAAGTAGAAAGGAAAGCATTGCCTTCTCCTGGAGTAGAGCGCTTTTGTGTTTGGGGAGTTTCAGGCCCACTCTGGCTGCCTGTGTGTGGGCCTCTCCTGGAAGGACACTTCTTTGCTTCGGGCCCCCTCTGCAGCTGGCTTCTCCTGGCATGTGATTCTCTGGGCACTTACGCGCTCTGCATCACTGGGCTCTTTTCATGGTGCTTTGTAGCTGGCTTGCTTGCTTTCTTTGAGACAGAGTCTTGCTCTGGAACATCATTCTAAAGACTAGATTGGCCTGGAAATCATAGCAGTTCTCCTGCCTCAGCCTCCTGAGTGCTGGAATGACAGATGTACGCCAGCACTTTGTGTTTTATGGCCCATTTCCTTTTTTTTATTTTAAAAACAAAACAGTAAAAAGGGTAGAAATGATACAATATATTTTTAAAAGTAGGAAATTAACAGTAATTAACATATTGTATATTGCATCTTAGAAATAATTGTTCAGATTATAAGATTTAGGCATGAGAAAAAATGGCCAAACAATGAAAGCACAAACTGTTCTTTTGGATGAACTAACAGATTCATAGTATAGTTATCTATCATATGTATATTCATATATCTTTTTCCTTCTTCCTCCTCTCCTTTCCCCCATCCCAGTTGTTCTTTTCTTTTGAGCATTGTCTTTCACTATCACAATATCTATTGTTCATTTTGGATCTTATTACTCTTTCAGTTTTTTTTTTACATTAGGGGGACAATATGATATTTACAAATGTGAGTTCGATTTCTTTCACTTACGAGTATGGTCATGTGTTCTCTCCATTTCCCTTGAAAAAGCCTCAAGATTATCCTTCTTTGTAGCTGAGCAATATTCCATTGTATAGAAAGGCCACATCTTTTTTATCCATTCCATGGTTGATGGGCATTTGGGTTGCTTCCAAGATTTAGCTGTTACAAATTGTGTTGTTATAGACATGGGTACACATATATTGCCATTGTTTTCAATTTTGCTGGAAAGATACCTGGAAGGGGAATAGCTGGATTGAATGGACCTTTAATCCTAGTTTTTTGAGGACTCTCTACACTAATTTCCACAGTCTACACTCCCACCAGCAGTGGAGAAGTGTTCCTTTTTCCCCACAGCCCTGCCAGCATCTGTTGTAGGTTGATTTCTTGATGGCAGCCATTCTTTCTGGCGTGAGCTATACTCTCAGTGTTATTTTAATTTGCATTTCTTGAATGACTGGTGACTGGTGAACATTTCTTCCTGAATGTTTTTGTACAGTCCATTTCCTCTGGTTCGAGTGGTTCTTCTCTGTTTCTGATCCTTTGAGTCCCTGCTCTTTGGGAGCTTCTCTCCCACAAACTCTTTCGCCATCTGTCTGCCAGGAGGGGTCCTTACGCTTTTCCACTCCCGTTGTGCCCTTCCCGCCGTGTTGGGACAGTGGTCCATGGCTGTCTGGCCTCTACATCTCATTGATCTCCATGTGAGCAGGAATGAACCCAGGGCTCCCAGAGTGGGCGTGCTCAGTGCGGGTGGGGACAGACTGGCTCTGCACAGGCCTGTTGCCTGCTGAGTCCCTTCGTGTGCTTCTCCAGGATTGTGCCACGCACCAGTCTCGCTTCTCTGAGGACCCTGTATTTGTCCAGATGGCACAACATTCTCAGCCATGAAGCCTGGCAGAGAGGAGTCCACAATCCAGTTTATAGAACACAGAGAGAAAGTCATCTACGAGCCAGACCCTGCGGTGGAGCTCTGTGCCCTCTGCAGTAGGTCATTTGGTCTGGCCACTGAAATGAATGTTCACAGATTGAAGGCATCGGGAAGAGATGGAACTGTGCCACGGAAGGCCACCGAGTGAGGACAGGAGCGTAAGAGTCAAGAAAGAGCTGGATATAATCACAGGGACAGGAATGTACCGGATGGCCTCAAACCAGTGTATGACACAGTGTGAGGAAGAGCTGAAATCAGAAAATAGTTAAAGAGAGAATGTGTTTTTAAAGATAAATGTAAACTGAGCTTGTCATTACAGCCTTATCCTGAAAGGATTATCTGCAAGTGTTCTGCATAGGAAGGAAATAATCCAAAAATAGAGTAGATATGAGAGTGGGGAAATAGTACTTAAGAAATAATAAATATGAGAATAGTATAAGTGAGTGTTCCATTATTAATCATGAAAATAGCAGGTCAGAAAGTGAAGACGAGGGAAGCACAGTGAGCATGTGGTCAGGGTGGGCGAGGCGGGTGTGAGGCAGGGGTCTGGCATCAGAGATCAGAGGGTCTGGGGCTGTTGCTCAGGTGCTGAGGACAAATGGTGACACTGGCAGGGACTTTGATGGCTCCAGTGCACTCAACGCCTGGCCTGTTACACTTCACTCTGAAGTACACAGCACTTGCAGTAGTCAGAATGACGACCCCCAAAATATGTGCACTGTCCATCTGGACCCTGTTACAGTGACCTGTACTCCCAAAAGGCTGGGCACATGGGGGACATCAAGCCACTGGAGGTCTCCCTGGTGTCCAGGTGAGCCCAGTCTGATCGCATGAATCCTTTGAGCCACTGACCTTGATGATCTTCAGCTCCACTCACAGATGACTGCCCAGTGTCCCAGCCCCGTTTCTTAGGCAGCTTCTCCCTGCCAGAGCTGCCAAAGGTGCCGTTTGTGTTACCTCTCCGAGTTCCCTTGATTATGGGCTGATTCCAGAGTGTCTGTGCTGTTGTGTTGGTCCGATTGTCCCTGCATTAGCACAGTACTGTTTTAATTATGAAGATTTTAGAGTATGTTTCAGTGTCAGATAAGGATAGTGTTTCCTTGCAGTTATTTTTCCTAACTCTTTTTGTTTTGAAGCTATTCTCAGATGTTTGTTTTTTCTATGTGAACATTGGTATCAGCTCATCTGATTCTAAAATTGGCTTACTTATATTTTTATTATGATTATGTTGAACTTGTAATGGTAAGTCACCTTATTTAAGAATAGGAGACATTATTACATTTGTTTATGTCTTTTTAAATGTCTAGTTTGGCACATCTCTTGTTAAATTTATTCCTGTTTTATTGTTTCTGTTATAGATGGAGCTCTGCCACCTCATTTCCTATCATTCTTTATTCCTGTGTGTGAAAGCTGTTGACTTTATTTGTTCATTTTGCTCCTTCAGTCCTCTTTCTTACTTGCTTGTCTTATCATCTGCCATTCATTATAGAATTGAGCATTCTACAGTGCTCCACTTTAAGACTGTTTTTCTCAACTGTGATTCTCTTGCGTTTTGCTTAGTGTCTCATATGGACAGTGGCCTGCTGCCTGTGATGCAGGAAACCTACATAGCTAAGCTCTTAGAAAGCGCCAGGTGAGCTGGCACCCTTCTTCAGTTCAGAAAGGGAAGATAATGGTTTTATAGAGACTGCTGAGATACTAGGACTAGAATGATCAAACTAAGGAACAGTGTGTGGGTAGGTTTTAGAGTTTGGCATCACGTGGGTGAGAGGGACAAGTATGCTGTAAATTTGAGCATCATGATTCATGGGTAGCATATATCACATTAGAAAAATATGCTGAGTGGCATATTCCAGTACCAAAAGAATACAGAGAAAAAGCGCTTCATGCATTAAGGTAGAAAAGGATTTATTCATTGACTAGAATGTGTTGAACGTATGCACAGGATCATAGAGATCTGGGAAGTTCCAACTGAAGTCAAAGTGAAATGGAGTTAACACTGAATTATTAGGTTGGCAAGTTCTTGAAGAAGACATGTTAGGTGATCAGAGGTTTTCAGTTATTCCTGTAGTATTTAGGTGTGTGGAATTCACAGCTCTGATCTCCTCATCCTTTAATTTAATCAAACCTGTTGGTTTACCAAACCCTAGGTCAAAATACTTGAAAGAAAACTTGTGTTTATGCTGAATATTTACAGCCTCTTTTGTTATCATTCCTAAACAGTGCAGTATGACAACTACTTAAATAGCATTTGCATTGTGTCAGATATTTTAAATAATAGAGTGGGAATTAAGCATGTAAGAGGATATATACCAGCAATATGCAGACATTATGCCATTTTATACCAGGCACTGGGGTGTCTGCAGATCTGGGGTCCACAGGGCCCTGGGGACCAGTTTCCTCAGGTGCTTAGTGACGTGGGTGGTGTAGGGAAGTGGTCTCACATGCGGCATCAGGAGTGTGAGCAGAAGGCAGGAACACATCCTCTGCCTTCTCTTGTGCACAGAAGCACCGCTGCAGGGCTTTCACAGGGGGCTTTGAGCAGACGCAATCAAACACAAGACTCTAGAACGTCAGACTTGAAAGCAGGCCTGTCATGTCTGTCTCCAGGAGGAACAGCTATGGAGCAGGGAGATGGAATAAAGCATTCAGGGCTCTGGCTCCTGAGACGGATGGCTTCCCAGCTACCCGTGAATGGCAATGGTGTTCGGGGCTCGCGGGTCCTGGCGTCTCCTTGCCACATGTATGTTTCATCCCCACCTTCCCTTGGGCCTGGCTCCTCCTGCCCAGATCTCCTGCAGGAACGCCAGAGCCCATGCTGCTGGATGTTGGTCCCGGCCTTGCCACTTACAGCCTCTAGCAGCTTGAGCACATCACTCAGCCTCTCAGCACCTCAGTTTCTCCTTAGTATACAATGGAAACAATGTAGGGTCATTATGAAGATTGAAAAATTAATGCGGTACATGCAGAGCACTTAGAAATGGAAGCCAGCACAGAATAAAAAGAGTTATCATATTAATTTTTTTTTATCTTTTTAAGACAGAGTCACTATGTAGTGTGCTGGCCTTGGGCTCACTTTGTAACCCTACTTGGTCTCAAACTTGGCGATGATTCTCCTGCCTCAGCCTCCCAAGTGCTGGGATTACAGGAGTGCACCACTGTGCCTGGCTGGTCATATTAATTTTTAATAGACTTTATTTTTCTGGGTGGCTTATCCTTATCTCACCAGTCACTTTGCTGCTTTGGTTCCCTCTTTGTCAAATGCTAGTGCCAAATTCAGGCTGTTACTTGTTTTCTTAGTGCCTTGAAGCCATATATCTAAATCCTTAACCTAGCTGCTTTATTTCCGTAGTAATTTTCAGTATTTTTTATTTATATCCACTGGTGTGATTCTCCTAAGAAAATGCCTTTGCCAGCGTCTGTCACTTTTCTGTTTTATGTGTACTGTAAGTTTCAATTAGAATACAGGAATCCGTAGATAATTATTATAGAAATTATATTAATTTCTTTCTATATTAACTTCGCTGTTGAAAAGAGCTGTATGAAAGCAGTTTCAGGCTTCCGTTTTAGTGTCTGTGGTAAAAGCATAAGGATTCCACATGTATTAATTTAATCTTCACAGTCACCCTCTGAGGGAGGCATTGTTAGTCCCTTGAGATTGCAGCATTTGGTTATTTTCATAGTTGAGGAAATGCTCCCCGGCTGGTTTGCAAGGGAAGCGTGGTATTTGATATAAAACGAAGCTGGAAGTAGCCACGCCTGTGCTCCAGAACACGGAGCACTGTCTGTGGTTCGTGTGACACTGTGTCCTGTTTGGCTTGTTTTGGATGGAATGTCAGCCCGTGGTAGTTAAATGAGTAATACATACTTCATACTTAAGAAGTAATAGGTTCTCACATTGTTGAATGTAAGTTAAGGAATTTTGTGTATTTTTGTAATTAAAACACAGAATTTGGCTTTAGGGTTAGAAATGGTGTTTTTAATGAATTGCCTTTCGAATGCATTGCGCTTTTCTGTTTTATCTTGAGTGGATCATAATGTTTTCGGCAGATGCAAAGCTAGGGGTTACAAATGATCTTTTCTAGCTGATTCTGTAATTAAAGTGTGATTCCATTTAGAATTATTAGAGACCCCAAGGTCTGTAAGCTAAAGAAAAATCGAAATTGTTTCTGTGGCTGATTAATTGCAGTGTTTAATATTCCATTGACAATAGTACTTGGATAGGGAGAGCCTGTAAATCTCTCGACATTCAGTACATGCTCTCTTTTCCCCAGCTCCAACAAAAAATTATCCCCGATCAGGACCAGCTGATGGCCACGGCGCTTGAGTGCATCTACAGCTGCGGGCACAGCAACAGCTCCCCCTCTGCTATGGCATCCTGGAGTGCCTGCCACAGAGAGGGCCTGGGTAAGCAATGCTGGGAGCCGCCCTTCCACCCGAACCTTAGCACGTTGCTCTCCCAGATGTTCAGCACAGCGGATGGCTAGAAAGTATAAAAAAGAAAATAAAATCATGAGCTACCCTGTTGTCTGCTAGTAAACTCCTATTCTTTTTACCAATATATGAGAAATTCTGAATTTTTAGTGTTATTATAATTGCTTTGCTGTAATTGTGCTAAACTTGATAATTATCCATTTAAGCAAAAAATTCCACCACCACAACAAAGAATCCTGTTAAAAATGGATTAATAGTGATTTATTTGCCTTTAAGTTGCATTTTTAATTAAGTGCTTTCTGTATTTGTAAGGTAATGGTATTTGTGATTTGTGTGTTCTAGGTCTGTCCTTATAGTAATCTTTTTAAGTAGTGATGGATGAATATTTATAATTTTTAAATAACTTTTGTTTCAGTGGAAATTTATATAACATGCTATTGGATTAGTTGTATGCAACTCAAATTTTATTTTCTCTTTGGAAGCAAATAACATTATTCCTCTACTCTTTAAATCTAGTACATGTTATAAACTCAGCATCTGGAGAAGAATATATGATCTTTGCAACACATAAAACAGCACTGAATGAAAAATCCAACCTACTTTAACCATTTGTGATTCTAACCAAGTTGCTTAATTTTTCTGCTTATCAGTTTCTTCATTTACAAAACACAGATTAGACAAGAAATTTCTTTATTGTTTTCTGTTTCCCTTTTTCATATTGCCTTGTCTTCTTTTTTTCTTCCTTTTTTTGAGGTAGGGTCTCTCTATGCAGTTCAGGCTGACCTTGAGCTCACTTTGTAGCCCAGCCTGGTCTTGAACTCACAACAATCCTGCCGCAGCATCCCGAGTGCTAGGATTACAGATGTGAGCCATCACGCCCGGCTCTGCCTTGTCTTCTTTCAAGAAAACTCTTTTCTTTATGAAACAAATGATAGCAATCACCACTTTTATAATCACTGTGAAATAATTGTTCATGTACTCTTAATAGTACTGAAATCAGGTGAAAGATTAATGTTAAAGATTAATTTGCATGTTAACAGAATCTTATTCCAGAAATTTTTTTTTTGTTTCTGATTTTAAAGGTTAAAAAAAATTTGAAGGTGAAATTGGTCAATTGAGGTTTGATTGCCATTATTCTAACCAATCAAAGTGGCATTCCTCATGGCCAGACCACCTGATGATATGTGCCCTGATGCAGAGTGGCACGAGTTGCTGGTTTTGCAGCATCCCTTCCAGGCAGTTGCACTGAAATTGTTCACCTGAATCTCACTAATCTATGGGCTGGGCTTCTAGTTACTACAGAGAATAGAAGATCACATTTTATAACACCATGAAGGAAGCAGCAAGTGCAGAATGCAGGTTCTATAAGTTAATTGATCTTCTTTGCTATAGAAAGTTAGTGACAGTTAGGAAACCAGATTGTTGGACAGGTGTAATTGCAGAACAAAGGAGTCCAAAGGGATGCAGTCCCTTTCTAATTTTTTTTTAAGGAGAAAAAGAAAACAGAGAAAATGTACAAGTAATACAAAATTTAAAAAATAAAGAGTAAGAAATCACTAGTTAATAGTTACATATTTTCATCTTAGAAATAGTTGTTCGTTACAAAATTAAAGCATATAAAGTGGACTTTCAAACAGTGAGAGTGCAAACAGTTTTGTTTAATGATCCAAAAAAACTCAGTAATATGGTTATCTATCTTATACACTTAAGCAGTTATAACTTATGCAGTTATAACCTTTAGAGCACTTTCTTTTCTTTTCTTTTGTACAATGACAATTACATACTTTGGGTTTTATTACTCCCACAGTTCTTACTACTTATTTTGAAGAGAGTAAAACCAAATGCAACATATCAGAACAGAGTCTGTCAAATCAAAAGGACATAATAGATAATGTAAAAACAAAATACAAGGTGATCAACAATGGTTACCATACTGCCTCTTGCTATTTTAAGAATTGCCAGTTATAATAAAATTGAACAAAACAGTAAAGAATAAAACCAAAGCATTGGAGACATTACAGGACTTTAAAAGAAGGTAATAGTCAACCAGAATGGGTGTCATAATGAATCCTATTGTCTTCACAGTTGTTGCCTATACTTTCGAACTTGGTACTATCTAGCTAAGCAGAATAGGGGAAAATCAGTCAAAACAAGATGGTGAGGGCAATACAGGATTTCAAATCAAGTTAATCGGAAATCAAAGTAGGTTAATGTAATGTATCCTGCTATTTTTTATTTATTTTTCCCTTAATTAAAAAGATAAAAATAAAAAAGTAAATAATTAAAAAAAGGGAAGATTGAGATAAGAGAGGACATAACAACAGAACAGTGCAGGTCAAAACATAACCATTTAAGCAAAATAGTGTTTCACCACAAGATACCCTGACATAAAAATAGTTAGCATAGTGTCTCTTTCCTTGAAATCTTTGAGTATAACTTCGTATACTGTAGCACCAAACATATCAAGACACTATCAAACCATTCAAAAAGAATGACATTATTACAGGGTATTTAGAACCAATTAACAGAAAAGGAACAATGGTTTCTGTATAATCTCCTTGTCTATAAAAGTTTTTGCTTATATTATTATATATAATAAAATCCAATAAGATACAGCCTTTTAAGACCGATGGAAACAGAAGAATACAAGTTTGATGGGACTTCAAAACAAGATGATACTAAATCAGCACTAGCTATTATGATGTTTTGTTTTCTCCAAAATAGCTGTTCCTACCATCCAATCTTCTCTGCCTCATTTCTGTTGAGCTCTTTTTCTGTCGTTTGTTGTCAGTTTGTCTTCTTCATTTCGCTTTCTGCTCCATTCATTGTGGCCGCTCTGCCACTATTTCTGGAATCTTGGTATTTTCCTTTTTTAGAATATTCTGCAGTATTCTCTGTAGAGTTGAATTGGTGTTTGCAAATTACCCTAGTTCCTCTTTATCCTGGAAGCACCTTGTTTTTCCATCAATATCTAGGGACAGTTGTGCAGGATATATCAATCTTGGCTGGAGGTTATTATCTTTCAAAGCTTGAATTATTTCCCCCCACACTCTTGGTGATTTGATAGTTTGTGCTGAGAAGTCTGCTGTAATTCTGATGGGTGTTCCCTTGTAAGTGATCTGTTTCTTGTCTCTGACGGCTTTTAATATTCTTTTCTTATATTGGATTTCTCGAATTTTGATTATTATATGCCTGTGTGTAGCTCGGTTTGGGTTGTAGGTGGCTGGGGTCCTGTATGCCTCATACATATGAGTATCTTTACCATTTGCTAAATTAGGGAAATTCTCCTGGATTATTTCTGTGAATAGCTTTTGTAGTCCATTTGTTTGTGCCCCTACTTCTTCTGTTATGTTCTTAATTCTTAATTTATACATCTTCTTATCATCTTCTAGCCTTTGTAATGTTGCTGTTTGTTTTTTTGTCATTTTTAAGAAGTTTTTCATTTCATGCTCCCACATTACCAATCTTCCCTCCAGTTCAGATAATCTATTCTTAGTTTCTTTCAAGCTGTTATGTTAGTTTTCGATAGAGTTTTTAGTTTCCTGGTAATCTCTTTGAACCTGCTTCACATATTCTATGTTTTCTCTATTTTCTCCATCAAACAATTCTCCCCTTTTTTTCTGTTCTTCCATTCCACCATCTGTTTTTTCTTGGGTGGTGCTTAGCATTTCTCTAACTATTCTGCTTATATCGTGCTTCAGGTTGTTAATAACTATGAGGCTCTGGAGATAGCACTTTATGTGTATTGGTGCCGTGTCTGCTATTGCATGTTTCTCAGGATTGGGGGCTGAGGACCCTTTCTTGTTGCTCCCTCTTCCCATCTTTTTTGTTCCTTTTATACAAGCGTATATAGGAGGCCCAGTTTCTTTCTTTGTCAGTTACAGTTCGTTTGAATTGCGCCAGCTAGGTGTTCCTGCCCACTACAGTGTACTAGGGAGACACAGACCTGGGCAGCCTATGCTGGGCCCGCCCCTCCAGGTCAACCTACCGAAGGCTTCACTACTAGGGTGCACCTCCAGGCTCTGGGACCTGGTTTGGGCTAGCTTACTGGCTCTTGGTCAGCGGTGTCACCCAAGTCAGGCACTCCCCACTGATCCAGCTTGAGAGGGGAATATGTGACTGAGGTCACTGCAGCGCCCTGTTCCGGCTAGTCTGCCCTGTCCCAGTATGTCCTTTGCTGAAGCCTCCTACTCTATGGAAGTGTCCCCGATCCGCTCACTCACCACAGGTCAATGCAGGGCTCCCGGCCAGTCTCGCTCTCAACTCCATTCACCGCTTCCCACTCTCAGAGCTTTCGTGCCTCTCTCTTTGCTGTGCTGATTGGTACGCAGCAGCGGCTGCAGGAAATTCAAATCGTGGCTTCCAGTGGCACGGGCCCCAGCTTCTGCACTGAGACCTTATTGTTTCTGTTATATCACTGGGATTGCGTTTCCAGTTGGTTTCTCTTAGTGTAGTTCGTTCCTGGGTCGGCAAAGTATATCTCCCCTTGCTTAGGACTTCTCGCCCGGCACCATTCCTGGATTTTAAATGCAGTTTCTTAGAGAGCCTCCAAAGCTGCTGCTATCTATCTGCCATGTTCTCCCGGAAGTCCCCTTTCTAATTTTTAAATATGATGCATAAAAAAGTTGAGGTCAAGCAGCTGTAAGGTTTATCATGGATATTAGATGGTTACCTACTTTATCCTTAAAAACATCTTCAAAAGAGCAGATACTTTGATGGATGATTTTTCATCTTTGCCTGCCTCCTTTAAAATATGATGCTCATGTTTGTTGATTTTTCAATTTTAGATCACTGTTGACTCCTTTTCAGAAATCCATTCTCTTCTCCATTTCTATTCCTTCTATCACTTTTAAGTTAAGAAAAAATAGAAAGAAAGCGTGGGCCTTTGGTAAAGGCAAAGCTGGATGGTGTGTGAGATTGTGCTGAGTCCTTCTGCCTGTCTCGTTCAGCTGGGGACCTGACACAAGGGAAGATGAGTGCAGGCAGACCCAGCATCTTTGTTATTGTGCAGATGTGACCAGTCACAGGTTGCCACTGGCAGGGGGCCAGCAAGACTCCGAGAACCGAGGCCTTAGGTAGACAGGGGCAGAAAAAGAGAGCGCATCAGTGCGGCTTTGTAACAGGGTCACTCCCACCACATAAAAGCATCCCACTGTCCACGGCATGGCTGCATTCAGGGTTCCCTCCCAACAGCACCCAGTGAGCCGCAGCGGTTAGCAGTCCTTCCTCAGTGGCCTGGAGGGAGCCCAGTGCTTCCTCCAACGGCATGATGCCTTCTCTTGTTCCTAAATCCATGGGGTGAAGCCTTTGACTTCCAGCTCCCTTCTGGAAGGGACAATCACTGTTAAAAGTTTCCATCTGGCTGAAAAGTCTTTAGGTGTACACTTACGATTGCAATCACCGTGATGGAAATACACTGTGTTCTTCACTATGTGTGACGAATGCTGCAGAATGATAATGTGAAACCCTCGACTACAGATTGAGTTAGTTCATTGCAGGTCATGCTGGTGAATGCCCTGTTGAAGGCCATTAGTGGACTACTCGTTTAGCCCTGTGGCTCAGGGTGAAACACGGTTCAGAAAGACAGCATAGTCTGTGTAAGCCGCACTCACTAGCATCTTGCAGAACTAACCAGGGCAGACTGACCATTGTAACAGTGAGGAGGCATTGTGTTTGCATTAGGGCATTAACAAATGCCCAAATCTGGCACAGATTTTTACTGGGGCTTTGTGTTAATAGACCCTGAGGCCTTGCTGGAATTCAGCTGGCGGGTTCTCAGAAGCCAGTTAGGGCCAGAGTGTCTCCCTTGGGAACCAAAGGGCCACTTGCAGCTACTGCTTTTTCTGCAAGTAACCTGCTCAGGGCAGTGTTCCTGGGACAGTCTTTTTTTTTGTGGTCTCTGTCTTGATACTGGTTCTGAGTCTGCTGCCCAGGCTTCCTCTGGGGTTTGATTTTTGTGTTGACAGCCTCTCCGACGTCTCTGCTGCTCCCTGGTTTTTCACGGCCAAGGCAGCTGTGGGTGGCAGGGCACCCTGAGCTGTGTGTCCACAACCCCAAGGACACCATGGGAGTGCACGGTGGGGCCGCAAGGCCTAGGGGAAGGCCAGTGGTAGGACCGTGTATCCCCATCCGCCCCGCTGGCGGCCAGAGCAGCAGGGATCAGCAGTGGGCTTGCCCTGTGCTGCTTGTGAGGAGATAAAATGACAGCAGCTGATGCATAATTCTTTTTGGCCTCAAAAAGTGGCAGTAGAGCATGTCAGGAAACACAGCTCCCCGTCTCATGTGGTAGGCATTGTTTTGCTCCAGGCTCTTCCATCTCCGTCTGCTGCACATGCAAACCGTGGAGTGGACTTGCACAAGCCTGACACTGCCCTGCAGTGTAGCTGTGTCACGGGTGAAGAGTTGGAGAAATGTCATTTCCCCACTTATAGGAGCTTGTATTTTATCAGAATTAATTTTAATTTTCTCTTCCTTTATTCTTTAGTAAGAAGACACAAGCGACCTCAGCTCTTCATGACATGGTGGACCAGCTGGAGCGGATTCTTAGGTGTGGGTAGGGGCTGTGTCAGCTTTCTTGGACCTGGTCCGGGTGGCTGTCCTTCACCTTGCCGTGGTGTAGTGGCAGTGAGAGGCACATGTCCAGATCTGCCTTCGCCATATGCTGGTGGAGCGGCCTGTGAAGCCGGGGTTTCTTTTGCTGTAACAGCTCACTCAGGAGAATCACAGATTTATATGCGAGCCAGCATTTAAGACCCTCGCAGGAAAATTTAATTTCTGCAGCAGTTGCTGCAACTATAGGGCACACTTTTTTTTTTTTTTGTTACACTGGTGCCTTTTGGGGGACTCATGTTTATCAACTACTTAGATGTTCTGGACTGTCTAGAACCTGCCTATAACTAGTTTGAGGTTCTTCACCGTTATAGTGAAACTGAGCTTGCTGTCTGGAAGACTGAAATAGTCCTCATTTGCCATTTAGGAAATCTAAAGTTGTTTGTTTTAGTTAATTTATGCATACAAGTATATTATCATTAGTATTATTATTATTTTAGTACTGGATAGTGAACTCACGACCTTGTGCTTGCCAGGCAGGCATTTTATGCTGCTGAGCTAAATCCCCAGTCCTAGTGTATTATTTTTAAGTATCATAAATAAAAAATTAGAATTAAAAACTCTATTCTATATAGCTATACAAATTATACATAACATAGCTTTTGTACCAGTAATGTGTATAGTACAATACAATTTGGAGTTCAGTAACAAAGCAATTTTATTTGCTTGATGAAGGTTTGAAAACATTGTGAGTTGTATTTAAGGAAACTGAGTGTTTCTGTGTATCACAGTCTGAGCACGTGGAGAAGGAGCTCTTCATTTCACCAGGACTTCTGTTCATTGCTGGCCTGATTCTTGTTACTCTGCTGTGAAAATGCTGTGTATGCATTTAGTAAATCAGCCTTTTCCTTATGAATTGGCTCATCCTGCCCTGCTCAGCACCCCAGCAAGCCCCAGTGTCTCTTGAGTGATGCTTAGTGGTTGAGTCAGTATGGTCATCATGCACAGGTCTGAAAGTCACCTGGACCCTAGGGATCCAGAGAGCTCAGCGAGACCTAGAGAAACACAGGCATGATTTACTTCACTGCATCCCCATGACCAGGGCCCATCCTGATGATCACGTCTGTAGCTCAGTGAGACAGTCATGTCCTGCCATAGGTAGTCATTGCTCAGTGTAGTATGATGACATTTTAGAATAAGAGTTTTCACTGGGCGTGATCCCAATACTTGGGAGCCTGAGGCAGGAGGATCTCTATGAGTTCGAGACCAGCCTGGGCTACAAAAGTGAGTTCAAGGCGATCCTAAGCTATATAGTGAGACTCTGTCTCTAAAAACAAAATAACCCCTCTCAAAAGAAGAAAGAAAGAAAGACCAAAGAGAGCTTTTATTCTTGTTTCTTCTCATAGGCACACATAATGGTAAATATTTTCTTATGCATAACATCAGGTGAAACCTATCTTGGTCGAGTTATGAATCTGATCGCTTGCCCTGTCGAGGGCAGTTCCTAAGTGGTGAGCGTTGGTGAGCTGGCCCAGGGTGTGTGATCTCACAGTAATGGGATGGGAGGTCTTGGAGACCCTGAGACCTGGGATCTGTGGCACACTGGCATTTTTATACTGACTGACTGTTCTTGGGGGTGATGGAGCCAGCTGAGTGGCCAGGCTTTTCACCTTTGAGATGCTCTATTCCCTGCTTTTCCAGCTGCCTTGTGGCCTTGTTTGTAGGTGTGAAGTTAAAACTGGGTATCAAAATTATCCATTTGACTTGTTTTACTGGCTGGTGCTTTGAGAACAGAGAATTTATGAAAGGTAATTTTTGAGACAGACACATCATCCTTTAAAGAATATGTTATTTAGTCCAGGAATGTATAAAAAAGACAAAAATGAAAACAAAGCTTTGTAAATGGAAACGTTAGAAAAGTAAAAGCAGAGAAGGGAAATGGGAATACGATGGCTATCATCATTATATATGGCAGACATGTACTAATAAAGTAAATAAGATTTTAAAATTAAAAGTAATGCCAGTAGGCTGGTCCGATGGCAGTGGGTTATCAGAACTTATTAACATTAGTGTCACTAAAGTTGGTATACCACCCCCCCACTGCTAAATTTGACTGGCTTTAAAAAAAAAATTTAAAAAAAAAAAAGTAATGCCAGTAGGGAAAAACAAGATTTGATTTGTAATTATGAGCCCTGTTGTTAGTGAGAATTAATGTAATACATGTGTGAAGTCGTGTTGTAATGTATGATACCCTAACCCTAAAAAGTACCAGACACCAACGTATCACTTAGATGCTTTCAGCTTCTTGACTATCTCTGTTTGGCAGCAGGATTTTTACCAATTCCTCTTGCACTTGCAGCGTGTCAGAGCTTCTGGAGAAGCATGGACTGGAGAAGCCAATTTCCTTCATGAGAGACACGCAGTGCGACATGGAGGAGGCGCGCAGGCTGATGGTGAGGCTGGCCAGGCACACAGGCCGGAAGTGAGTTCCTGAGCTGCTCGGGCGCGAGGGGGTCCGGGTTCAGCGTTGCTTTGTTCTTCTCCAGCCCCGTGGGTGAATTAAAGCTGGCGAGTGAGGGGCCGCGCCTACTGGGGTGGGGGCTCCATTTGGTCAGTCGTGATGTGTGTGAGCGCAGACTTGCACAGGTGTGCTGCACAGGCACACCTGCCTCCCTCTGTGCCCCTCTTCTTTCTAATCCCCCCTCCCCCTGCCGTACCCTGTTGTCATCAACCTGACCTCCCAGCTGCCACCACAGATCTCTTCCCAGCCCTTCAAGCACCGCTTCACATCTGCTGGGTTGGTGTGAGTGGATGTTGTTGTTTCATTTGGCTTCTGATGCTCAAAGTCATTGTTTTCATCCATGTCATGTCATGAATCAGTGGCTTCTTGCTGAATGATATACAGATTTATCTCACCTGTGTTTAAGGACAGTGGGTTGTTTTAGGCTTTGACTTTTACAAATGCAGCCCCCATGACTATTTGTGTGTCAGTTTTTATGTGGGCTCGTGCTCGCCTTTCTCCCGGATAAGCCCTGTGTGCAGAGTGCGGGGGTGGGGGTGGGGTGGGGTGGGGTGGGGGGGTGGTCCTGTGCGTGTGAGGAGCAGCAGCAGCAGCAGAACCGGCCCGATGCTCTTCAAGGTGTCATCCATTTCTCTCTGTGACTGGCCTTGAGGAGAGTTTCAGTGGCTCCATGTCCTCTTCCGCACCCAGGAGTGGTCAGTCAGTCTCTTAAGGGTGGTGATTTTCATAGGTGTGTAGTGACCTTCGGGTTTAGTGTTAACTGCATTTCTATAATGATGAGGGAGCTCCCTCTCTAAGCACATCTCCAGCTGCATTTGTTCTTTGCCCATTCTCAAAAGCTGGACTGTTTGCATTCTTATTGAGCTGTGAGTTTGCTTGTGCGATCCCTGTCTATGTTCCTTGCTACTTAAGTGCTTTGAAGCTATTCCTTCCCTTTATTCTTTGCTCTGACCTGTGTCTTTTAAAATTGTACTTAAAAATCGAATTCTTTTTAGTTTGCTCTTTTTTAATAGTGCTTTTGTTAATCTAGAAATGTTTGCCTTTAAGCTTTTCTAGCAAAATTTTTAGTTTTATACTTATAGATTCTTAATCCACTTTGAGAGTTAATTTTCTTTATTGCTCAAAATACAGGTTAAAGGTTTTTTCCTGTTTGAATAGTCCCACACCATTTCTTGAAAATGCTGTTGCCTTGAACTCATGGCAATCCTCGTGCCTCAGCCTTCTGAGTGCTGGGATTATAGGTGTGCACCTCCACATCTGGCCTACTTTTGCATTTTTATTCTGCTCCATTAATTTACTTGTCTTTCTTCCTATACTTTACTGTATTGGTTTTTGTAGGTTTATAGTAAGTCTTGAAACCAGGCAATATTAGACTCCTGACTTTGTTTCCCATTTTTATATTTGTTTAGCTTCCCACAACCCTATGAACTTTAGGATCAGCCTGTCAAGTGTTGTCATCCAGGATTTTGCAGGGATCACTGTAGTCCAATTTCAGGAGTATTTCTGTCCCATAGCATTATTCATTTTTCCACTCCGTGAACACGGCATGCCTTTCCATTGACGTGGGCCTTTCATTTCTTCTGATGATTTTGTGATACGCAGTGTGCATGTCTCCGGCTCATTTCGTAACATTTATCGCCTGTTGAGTCAGCTATGAGTGGAATTGATTTCTTCTTTTCAGATCCGTTATTCCTACTGTACACATTATTAGCTCAGGTAGTTTTTCTGCAGTCCCCTTGTCCTGAGTATGGAGAGCTGCCTGTGTGTGGGATTGGGGTGAAGGGAGGCTGCAGAGTAGCAGGTTGCACAGGACAGTGTGTGCCTGTCACCAGGGCTGAGCTTGTGGCCTCCTTCACAGCCATCACTCACTTCTTGTTACTTTATAGAAACAAATTTGATGCTGTGTCCTCTTTCAGGTTTTCCCCATTCACACTGTAACACGGGCTCATAATATTATATTAATTTACTCATTCTGTTTATCATGAAGTATTTCATTTTGTGACTGTAACATGTTGTGTAACCTATGTTACGGAGTTTTAGACTGTTTCTCAAGTTTTGCTTGTTATTACTATTTCTGCTGTGAATCATTTTGTACTTAACCACCTTTTATTTTTAAATTTTTTTCATTGTTTTGAGACAGGTCAGGCTTGTAGATCAGGCTCACTTTGAACTTTGTGGCTGTAATCCTCCTGTCTTGGCCTGCCAAATGCTGGGATCGCAGGCTTGTGCCATCACACCAAGCAGTGGTCTTTTAATACATTTATGTGCTTCTCTTGAATACCTGCCTACAGTAGGTAGAACTGCTGAGTTAGAGAATATCTCTAAGTTCGACCTTAGGAGATTGTGTGTGTGTGCATCCCTCCAAGCAGAGGCAGAATGAGTGTGACCCCACATGGAGCAGTTTCCTCTCTGCATCCCTGAGGATCCCAGCACATGGGTGCACTTGAGTGGGTGGCATCTGTGTGGAGACTTTGTTCAGTCCTAGCATCGTGACTGAGGCAGAGATGGAGGTCAGAGAAAATTTCCTGGGTCCTTCAGTAAAGATATTTGAAATAAACCACTTTCTCATTTTTATTCTTCACTATCCTTAGGGTGCTCAGTGTTTTTAACAGAGTGTGTGCAAAGATAGTAAACTTTTAAAAACTAGAACATTTGTATCTACATTGACTTTTGTCTCTTGGTTGTCATCATCTAAAGTAGTAATTTATCCTAATGAAGTTAGCAATTTTGCTGTTTCTTTTTGGTACTTCCTTTAGAGCCTGCTAAAAGAGAGACAGGGAACCTGAAGGCATTGGTTAATATTCACGTTTCTTAATCACACATTTACTTGTGAAGTTTTGTTCACATCCCTGTGTGCATGTTTTGTGAACTATAGATTTTGACACAAATGGCTTTGCCTTGGTGTCATTCTTGATGTGAGGCTCATAAGTAAGAAAGAGATACAGTGCTTCTGGTCAGGCTGGAGAGATTTCCAGCTTCTCACAGATGTCTCAGGGGCTCCCTAAGCACTAATGTACCACCCTGCACAAAAACTAGCAATGAATCTGAAGGGCATTTCAAGGTAGGCGCTACCACAGTGCTCAGTGAGCGAGCCAGCATGGTTGGACCTTGTAGTTTTGTAGTAGCAAAGCTCAGAGGTGGGCACTGTGATGGCAGGGGTGGGGATGTTGACAGAGGTGCTGATACGAGAGGGCCATCGGCATCTGCAGTGGACAAGAGCTGGCTCAGGCTTCCAGGTGGCCGCAAGAAGCTTCCATCCTCGGTCTGTCACAGGGAACCTTGGGGAAACCCCCTCGCCTTACGCAAGAGTGCTATAAGTGTGGGTTCACAGGCCCAGGGTGAAATAATCAGGACTCTGCAAGAGAAAATTGAAACATACAGTGTATGTTTGGTTTTTAGGGGTTTAGCATTACAGTTTAATCTAAATTTAAAAAAAAAAGGGCTAAGGATTTAGCTCAGTGGTATAAGTGCCTGTCTTGTAAGCACGCAGTCATGAGTTTGATCCCTGGTACCCCCCCCCAAATAAATAAATAAATAAATAAATAAATAAATAAATAAATAAATAAATTTTTAAAAAGAAAAAGAAAAGTCAAGTAATCCTAAAGCAGCATGATCCCTACTACGTGTCTTTAGGAGCTCTCTCTGCGTCTTCTAGGAAAGCCTGTGTGACTTTTCTCTCTGCGATTTGCTACTGCTCTGTGCTCTGTCCTTCTCTCCTGCGCCTGCCCAGCTCCCAAAGAGTCCCCTAGCCTTGAAGGTGCTTAGTTACACAGGAGCCTTGTGTCTGCCCCACTCCACCCCACCCCATGGCAAGGTCATGGCCTCCACACTCTGCAGGGACATTCACTCAATAGCTCCATGATATGCCTTCACACACCTATAACCAGAGGGTTCTACTGCTTTAGGCTGCTCTGCAGTCGCTGTGCCACTTATTCATGTTTGCGTGATCGTGGGCTGCTCCTAGTGGAAGGCCTGTGGGTGCTGCAGTCTCCCACCCTTCCGCTCAGTGCATTCCCATGCCTGAGGATCCCTTGCCTGAAAACGGGTGAGAATTTTGCCCCCCTTCAAAGCAGCCCACTGGAAATGAGCCCTGATTGTTTTGTGTATGTGCTGTGGCTGGGCCTTTGAGGCTCCAGTCTTCTACTTATTCTAATCTGTCCTAAATTCAGGTTTTACCATTTTGAGTGCAATATTGTTTCTCCCTGAAAAATGCAGTTCCCCTCCAAAGCTGCGGCCAACACTGTTTGTGTTTAGGAATCTCTTTGTGTAGGACAAGCCCCTTGCTTAATTTCTTTGAGTTCTGCTCTTGATTCTTATTTACTGACTGTGTTCTGAAAAGGGCCATTATAAATAATGTGTTATAATTTATTTTAATTAGAACCTCCGCGCAGGCAGCCATGTGTGTGAACACATTGCCGCCATCTGTCCCTGTGTCGATGGCTCCCAAGGAGCAGCTGTGCGGAGAGACTTGGATTCAGCGAGATGGTGCCTAGCTCTGACTTGATCAGGCTGCCTGGTCAGGCTCGCTGTGACTTGCCTGCCGCACACCGGTCTGAAGGGGCCTCCTAAAGAGTTCAACTACCCAGGTCACAGTAGGGGAAACACTGGATTATTCTAGCATACTCGCAAATCTGTCCATTTGTTTTATATATTTGCATGTTGGTGAATCATTTTCTCTTACGCCTTATTGCATATGGAGCAAGAGTAAATGTGTTTTGTGTAATATAAAATGCTGTAGGCAAGTGAAGCATGTGCTTATTAAACACTTCAGGCGATTCTGGGCACAACGGCATGTTCTTGTAGCTCCAGGTACTTGAAAGGCTGAGTCAGGAGGATCACTTGAGCCGGAGAGTTTGAGGCTGGCCTTGGCAACATATTTAGAGCTTATATCCAAGTCCAAACAAACAAACAAGAAAAGTTGGGAGGAAAAATCCTTGAAATTATGTTTTCCAATACTTTTCCCATAGTAATAACTATTATAGACACAGAGGCTTTGACTTTATTTTTAATGCACAGAAGTGGTAATGTTTTGAAAGATATTTCATAGGTAAAAGAAAGACACATCTATGAAGAAGCACCATTTAGTTGGTTATGGCAAACACAGAATAGAATCAATCTCCTCCTTTTGAGCGTTGAATTTCATAGTTGTGGAGAAGTTGAGGACTGTGCAGGAGACAGGGACGATGGTCTCAGCCTTCCCAGGCAACAAGGGCACACAGAGCTGTGACCACCCTACCCCTAGCCTTTGTCACCATGCTTGGAGCTTGGGAGGCACACAATGTTTGCAGCTAGACTGGTTCACAAATGTTGGGTGCTTAATATGACCCAGAAAAACCATATCTCTTTACAGATTCTGGAACGAGTTACTGCTTGTAATTCAGAAAAAGGGAATCTGAAACTCTTAGCTGACTTTTTGTTTCGGAGAGTCTTCCTGCAATGCCTGTGTTTGACCAGAGTTGACCTCACCCTTTCCTGCAGTGGCCCTGAGGTGGGCTTTGGGAGAGAATGTGAGATTCAGGAATAGTAAATGATTTGCTGTAGGACTGCTCCACTAGACTGACTTGTTAGCAAAGTCTTTCTTGCTTTTTTCTTCTTTGTAGTACTGGGGATTGAATTCAGGGGCTGCCCATTGGTCAACACCCCTCTTTTTGTTTTCCAGTGGATCTCACCAAGTCACTAAGTTGTGCATGCTGGGCTTGAACTTGCCATCCTCCTGCCTCAGCCTTCTAGAGTCTGAGATTGCAGGCGTGGGGTGCCACCAGGCCTGGCCATTAGTAAAGCCCTCTCCCCTGCTGCAGAGGAGTCTGACCGTGCACTTCCTGCTCTGTAACTTCACAGAGCAACACAGCCAGTGTGCTGGGGTCTTGCTGCCCATGTGACCTGTGGGGCCGTACATCCCTGGAAGGGCTGTGAATGAACCAGGAGAGCTGCAGGGCGAGGCCTTTGGCTTGCAGGGATGCAGTCTTTGTGGGTCCCTAAGGGGGCCTTGGAAATCATGCCCATGGACTCACTGCAAAAGACACAGGGCCTTTCAGAACAGGAAGCTGCCTCGGAGTCAGGTGGGGCAGAGTCTTTTGGTTGCTCTGCTCCTGGGCTGACATGTACTTTGAGTTGCACTCCAGACTGTGACCAGTGTTCTTTGATTGCCCTGCTGGTGAGTGGTGGTTCCAGGCCTCTGTATGGCAGTGGCCATGGCCCATGGCTGCCGAAGGCCTGACAGCTCTGCTGAGGTTAGAGACTCCTGGGAGCTGTGAGCAGAGGTGAAGCTGGGAGCAGCTGTCCCCCAGTAACTCCTGGGCCTCCCAGCTGTGCCCGCTCCTGTGCTATGTCCCACCATGGACACACCCCACTCATTCAGCCCACATTTAACATGTAACACTCTTCCGATGTTCTGTCCAAGCGGCTGATGATGGGCTGGCGTGGTCGCAGCTCTGGCACTGAGGTCCAGCTGTCCCCTAAAAGTCCGAGTGAACTATCCTCACTGAACCCTGGGGCCACCACGCTCCAAGAAAGAGGCGTGAGAGCCGCTTCCTGAGCTGTCCCTTTTTCTGCAGGCAGCCTCCTGTGGGCGAGTTGCACTGGAGGACGCTGCTGCAGGACATGCTCACGATGCAGCGGGAAGTGTACACATGTCTGGATGCCGACGCTTGCTATGAGGTAACTGTGGGGCTGTCTGCGCACTCCCGTGTCCACCTCCATCTCTCTATTCTTTGTTACAGCAGTGGCTTTAGTAGGGTAGCCCCCTGCAAGCCGATCCTCATCCCCCGCCTCCACACTGTTGGTGGTCATGGGAAGGCCTCTCAGACAGCTCAGTTTCTGCACCTCAGAAATAATGTTCTGACTTGATCCTTTCTTCTTGCATCTCTGCTGAATCACACTAGCCTCTGCTTGCTTCCTTCTGCCCTGCCCATAGCGCCCCATTCGTGCTCAGCATTTCTTCTGAAATAAAACGTTGTGTGCACTGCCTTCCCTAGGGTTCTTGTTTGTTCTGTTGTCAGTAGAGGAAAGTGTGGGTCTCCGTGCTCCGTACAGAGAAATGGCTGCACCTTTGCCTTTTCCGCTGCCCGCTGCCCTCAGGTGCACCCGACCCTGCTGCCCTGTCTTTCCGGCTCCTGACTCTGCCTACATTGTGTCCTCTCCTGCTTGAAAGTCCTGAGGAGGCTTCAGAACTCAGCTCTTCATGCGCTAGGCCACTGTGGTCCCTTCCTGGAGTTTGCATCTTCCTCGCCTTTCTTCTCATGTCTTGGTTCCCACACCTACCTGTGCTGGCGAGCTGCTGGGCAGGCGGTGTCCTGTCTGGTCCTGTCCTGTCAATATCTGTCTGGTCTCATCCTGTCATGTCTGGTCCTGCCCTGCCCTGCCCTGTCCTGTCCGGTCCTGTCCTGTCTTGTCCTGTTCTGTCATGTCATATTCTGACCTGTCCAGTCTGGTTCTGTCCTGTCCAGTTTGGTCCAGTCTGGTCCCTCCTCAGGTTCCCAGGGCACACACAAGGAGAACTTAAAGGGCTGGTCACAAGACAGATCCTTGGCACATGGCAGTCTACTCATTATTTTGTAAGACATGTATATTACCAGTAAATTACTTATGGTTCCTCTTGGGAAATGATCCAACTAACTCACTTTGAATGAAATACAAGTTAAAAGAGATTCACTATTTGAATTTTCTTCTCAGAGAGGCCAGCTACAAAACTATATTATGGTGAAAGTAGTTCTCTATTTTGTGAAATTGTTTAGTTTTTAAATTGCAGGTGATTTTAACAAAAGAACAATAGTAGAGGCTGTTAGGAAATGAATGATTTATGTTTGAATATCAGGTTTTTAAATGCTTGAATAATTGTATTGTTCACAGTGAAGATTAGCCTCAGCCTGTATTTAGCTGCCAGTGACTGCCCTGTATACCTAGCTGTCTCTTGTACATAAGAAATCGGGCTTTTTTTTTTTTTTAACATTGGAATGACATTTTGGTATTTTCTTGATTGTGACTATAATTCTGATTCTGACTAAAAAATTGGCAGGAGGTATATTACACTTGAGTGAGTTGGTTTTTCTTTTTGGTTTTTTTGTTTTTGTCTTTCTGAGGCAGGGTCTCACTATGCAGTTATGCAGTTCAGGCTGGCCTGGAGTTCTCTTTGTAGCCAAGGCTGGTCTTGAACTTATAATGATCCTCCTGCCTCAGCCTCCTGAGTGCTGGGATTACAGTGTGCCCCACCATACCTGGCTTTGATTTTGAAAGTATTCTTTCAAAATCAGGGGACATACTGCATTACAAATAGTTTAGTTCCTTTTTTCAGGGTTGGTGTGTTAATGATGTTTGTCCATAATAAGTCTTTGTCTTTGAGAACATAACAGTTTGGAAGCCTAACAGTTTGAAAGATTGTAGATGACGGTGGTATAGACTCGGTAGAGTTCTAAGCAGCCTTTTTTTCTCTTTTAAATTGCTAGATTGTCTTATTACCCTGTGTCCTTGGGAAATACATTATAAACTCAGGGCTGTAACTAAAAATGTGAGATGCATCTCACAAGACAGAATCCACACTGTCCATGACAGCAAGAGCTTGTGCAGTCTGGGCTCCCACATAGGTTTCTCAGCACCGCTCTCAGTTCTTGGCTTTTTGGAGTGAGCAGAGCTGTGCGGGGCAGCAGTCCTGTGGGGCACTCCAGCTAGGGGTGACATGTGCTGCCAGTGGCTACAGATGCCATGCAGGCTGCTCACTGGTAATTTGCTTTCTGTTACATTGTCTTCTTGCAGCTGGTCTCTCTTGAATACCATGATTGCTTTTTTCCTTTTCATGTAGGCTTATCCAGAAATGCTAAAGAAGGGATGATAAAGGAGTCCAATGCTCCTCTTACTTAAAAGGAAACTTGATTTTCCCTGAAATTTTGTTTTTCATTCTCAGTTTCTGTGCTGTCCTCAATGTGTGGAAAAACAGGGCAGTTGTCCTTGGGACACTCTTGTACCAATTACAACATCAGCAGTGTCGGCTTGGGAAACACGCTGTTTCACACGTTTCTGAGAGTCTGTAAGCACTGTCAGTTGAAGTGCTCATCTTACATGGGGTGCTGTGGCACAGGCCTGTGATCCCGGCACTCAAGAGGCTGAAGTGGGAGGACTGCAAGTTTGAGCCCAGCTGGGTGACTAGGCGAGACCTGGGTTCCCGAGGAGGCAGCTCAGGGTGAAGACCCTGAGCTCAGGGTCTAATTTTGATCCCCCAGAAATTTTATCTGAGTGGGTTCTATTTCTTGTCAAGGAGAATATGATATTTTCATGAATATCTAACATCAGCGTCACATACTGTTGCAGCTTCTGTGAGGAGGTGCACCAGTGACATCTGTAGCTCAGCGGTAAGGTTTATAAGACTGGATGCAGATGCTTTGACACAGTTGTAAGTTATGTGGATCAGACCAGGCGCTTAGAGTTCCAGCACTCAGGCCCTGTGGCAGGAGGGACATTATGTGTAACACACCCAGTTTCCACTGAATATAAATTTCACATACTCGACTCAAGTATTCATTTAACACCTTAAATACTGTGCTTTAGTTTACCCAGTGAGATCATTTCTCATTTTCCTAAAATGCCTCTTAGTATGGAGGAAAAATTCAGAGTACAAGGTGAGTATATTCACGGTGGCGGGAACTCCTGCCTCTTGGTGAGGGGTGTGCATTCTGAGCCCTCTTGCGACTTGAGGCTTCCCTTCCCGCCTTCCGGTTTCCTCTCTCCCAGATCTTTATTGAAAGCCTGCTGTGCTCCAGTCGCTTGGAGAACATCCAGCTGGCCGGGCAGCTGATGCACTGTCGGACCAGCTCAGCAGATGCTGCGGCTGGTGTGGCCCAGAAGGGGAGGCTGCAGTACCGGCTGGGCCCTGAGAAGAGCATGTACTTGGTTCTGAGCGCCAGCAGGGAGTACTTCAACTCCTCCACCAGCCTCATGGACAGCTGCATGGACCTGGCCAGGTGGGCACTGCTGCAGGGAGAAGCAGTGGCTGTGGGTTGCGAGCCACTTCCTCCTGACCATCCGCCTTTCCCTTGAGCTCTGCTGAGGACTTGCGCTGACCCCCACCTGTTGGGAAAGATTCACATCTGACTGCTGTGCACCTGTACCCTGCGCAGAGCAGCCATTCCGTTTGCTGACCTGGCTCCGGGGCAGAGCTCAACAGCCCCAGCCCTCTTCCTGGCTGTTCTGTGAGCCCACCCATTGTGACACTGGAAAGAAGGTGTGACAGGATGTAAATGTCCACAGTCAGTTATGCAAGCTTGTGCTGATCTTTTCTATTTGCTCATGATTTGAAATTAGTTTTATTGTTTTTAGGAAATTAAAAGGGTTTACTAAACATTGATCAAGAAAAAAAATATATCTCCTTGACAAATCTTAAAAACCTCTAGAAAGTTTCTTGTATTGGTCTGTTTTTTACAGTGATGAAATACCTGAGGTGAGACACTTAACCAAAAAGTAAGTTTGAGCTCACAGTTTTGGAGGCTCCTTCTTGTGGTTGTCAGACTTTCAGTTTCTAACTAGGAGATGCTTGTGTGTGCACCTTTTCTTTTCAAACACACTTCTGGGTTTTGCCTATGTTTTTCTAGGATGTTCATCTTTTTACTCTTAATTCTTAGGGCCTTTTTTCTTTTTCGAATTTGCCCTTTGCTTGGCTTAGATTTTTTAACAACATTGTGAACATTGACTTACCTTTCTGATTTTATTCAGAATTATAAAGTTTTCAGTTGCTGTTCTTTTTCTTATTCTGTCTTCTGTGTCATCCTTTGAAAGATCTTTAATTTCTAAGTCCACTAGAATTTTCTTTGTATTGTTTCTTAATATTTGATTATTTCTCACATTTAAATTGTAGGACCATTTGGGATTTATTTGGTTGTACTTGTGGTAGCCATGTACATTTATCCCCTACTCCCACTCTCAGCAGTGAGAGCTGCACTTTATCCCCTGCGATGGCCTTCCTAGAAAGAACCTGGTTATCTCAAACCATGTTATTGAATCTGGCAGAGTCCTTCAAGTGGTAAACATGTCTTTCTTTTTTTTCCTCCCAAGGTATTTTATTTTTATTTCAAATGATAAAAGTATCAACTCAGTGAGCCTCTGAGGCAGGGTGTTGAGCCTGACCCTAGCATGTTTGGCAGGCATTTCTTAAAGTTCCTTTACACCTGGCCTTTTTGCATCGCTTTCCCTCGCGTGGCTTCTGTCCCCTGGGGCCGCCCTCGTGTGTAAGCTGGCACTGACCACTCATCCTGTGAGCTGCAGGGTGCCCATCTCAGTGTTTTCAGTTACACTGCACACCACCACGCCTTGTGTGCTCTCACTGGCTAGAGGAGTGTTAGCTGGCTTTCTCTAAAGAAACCAAAACAGACACACAGTCCAAAAACTCAGTGTTTCCATGTTCCTTCTAGTTCCCCAAACTTCACCCCTTAGCTGTTTCTAAAGACAGTTTCTTATGTGTCCTTTCAAAAACAGTTTATCAAATGTTGTCCTTTTCTTTTTTTAACTGACAAGTAATTTCTTACTAATTACACACACCTTTTTATACCTTGCTTTTCCAACATATTCTAGTAGTCTTTCTGTGTACACACTTACAGACTTGTTACATTCTTTTCTGATAGTTGTAGGACATTCCATTTTCTGACTTCATTGAATTTTTAATTAGTTGCCACTTTGATGTATTTCTCTTTTCATTTAAAAGACCATCTGGGCATCTGTAGTAAGTCTGTGAGCATGGAGGAGCCTATTGTAGAAATTTTGAGAGCTGCAGTTTTTGAATTTGGAGTTAAGTACATTGGAAATCTTGATGGAAGCCACACATAATCAGCAGTATAGATGTGAATACTGAGCCTAATGAACTGCCACCGGCTGCAGAAGTGGCCGAGCAGTGTCTCTCAGGCCCCTTGGGCTCCTTCCGGCAACCTTGACTTCTAGATCCCTAGCTCTTGCTGCCCGTGTGCTTTCTAGTCTCCCGACCTAGGGCTCCTCTGCCTTTCAGAAGATAAGTGCATTCAATAAGTTCTCTTCCCTGCTCTTTCTCCGGGTTTTAAAAAAATTGGTTAAAATATTCTTTAGGCGTCTCCTACTCTCAGATTGGCCAGCCTCTTGAGGTTTATCTCAGTACTGATTCTTGCTTTTCCTCGCAGGATGACGCTTTGCAATATGCCATTGCTTTGCTTCTTCTGGGAGACTAAACTGAGGCAGAATCAAGACATTCCTGTTCTCCCTAGAAGGGAAATTGACATGATCTAAACTCTGTCTTTTTAAAGAGATGGGTTTCTGATATAGTTGCTGCCTTTGCACTCATAGTTGTGACGTGGCCACACGGTGTCAGTGTAACCAGAGACAAAATGCTCCGCTTCCCGGAGCTTCTATCTGGCTTTGTACAGAAGCCAAGGTTGATACTTGCCTGGACTCACCTTGAGGATTAGGTGAGGTAAGAAAAAGCAGGAGGAGTACCTGGGATGAACTAAGGTTCAGATAAACATACTGTTGTACCTTGTGTTGTTGCTGCTGCTTTTTAAACCATTATCTTGTTTCCTGCAGGTGCTGCTTACAGTTGATAGCAGATAGGCCCCCTGCCATTCAAGAGGAGCTTGACCTAATCCAGGCCCTTGGGTGTCTAGAAGAGTTCGGAGTAAAGATCCTGCCTCTGCAAGGTGGGTTTTCTTCTTAGCATTTCATTGTTAGTAATCTGTTTGTAGTGTCTTTTTTTTTGTACTTTTAAAAAAAATTTTATTTAAAGAGAAGAAAAAAAAAAGCAGAAAAAGGGTACAAGTTATACAGAATTTCAGAAAAAAATAAACAGTAGGAAATCACTAGTTAATAGATTACGTATTGTCATCTTAGAAATATTTGTTCAAGTTACAAAATTAAAGCATATAAAGTGGACATTCAAACAGTGAGACTGCAAACAGTTCTGTTCAATGATCCAACAAAACTCAGTAATATCATTATCTATCTTATACACTTAAATATACATGCAGTTATATCGTTTAGAGCACTTTCTTTTCCTCTCTTTTGTACAATGACAATTACACATTTTGGGTTTTATTATTCCCACAGTTCTTATTACTTTTTTTTGGAGAGAGTAAAACCAAATGTGACATAATAGAACAGAGTATCTGTAGCATCTTAATCAAGTCTATATAAGAAAACCTTTTCAGCTGTACCATTTATGCAGGACTTTCTTTCTTCCTTCCTTTTTTTTTTGGCTTTTTGAGACAGGATTTCACTGTACAGTTCAGGCTGCTCTTGAACTCACTTTGTAGCCAGTCTGGCCTTGAACTGAGCAATCTTCCTTCCTCAGCCTCCTGCATGCTGGGATTACAGGCACGTGCCACCTTGCCTGACTGATTCATGTGTTTTTTTTTTTTTTTTTTTAACCTCAGGTCTTATTAAAATCATGACGATCAGTCAGTTATTGAAAAGCATTCTCAGTTATTCTAAGCTTGAGCTTATTCTAAGCTTCTCCCTCAAACATTTTTTTTAGTCACAGAAGAATAGAGCACAGTGCATCTTTTGGTCTATCTTTATCTCTTATTAAGTCATTACAACTTCGACCTTGTATATATACATGTATCTGCATTTTAGCTTTTTATATGCAGCATGATTGGAATATGTGGTAAACATTTAGATTTTTTATAGTTCTATTACAGTAAAAGACACATTCCCACAAATTCTCTCAAAATCCTCTGCTCATTTGAACACACTCCCTCCATTTTCTCAGCAGCTCTTCCCGAGGGTCTTTAGCTATGCTGACCTGGCTGCCTCCATTTCCTGAATGGATTTAAAATGTCTCCCTTGCATGGTCATTGTGACTTTGGGGAAGAGCTGGAAGTCAGTCACACAGTGCACATCCAGGAAATAAGGTGGATGAGATACAGTGTCATGTGTTTCTGTTGTTTTGTTATTTATGTGTCTTACTTTTTTCCTTGCTGAGACAAAATACCTAACATCGAAAGTTAGAAGAGGAAGGGTTTATTTAGCTCACAGTTAATAGAGGTTTCAGTCCATAATTGGCTGGCCTAAGCAGGGTGCCTCATGGCAGAGGGGTAACAGTTGATGGCAGCAAAAGACTGAAAAAGCAACAAGTGAGTAGAGAAAGAGAGAGACAGAGACACCCGTGCCTCTTTCTGTCCCTTACATTGTATGTCTTAGGATGGGTGTGGTGTAGCGCTCACAGCCTTAATTCCAGTATAGGACTGTGAATCACTCTGAAACTCTAGAAGCCCACCCCCATGCCCCGTGAGGCTTTGGGTGGACATCTGTGCACACACCATAACACTATGTGTGTTTATGTGTATCTGTTTTTATTAGTTCATGTTTGTAGTTTGTAGTGATTCCTTCCATTGTGAGAAATAGGCACATGTACCTAATATATCAATTCTTTTTATTTCCCTTTCCCTCCTTCTCCTTCCATCTCTAGATATCACAGTACAGCAGTCCATGCATCATGACTCAGAACAGTAAAATGTTGGAAGTGGCTGGTATGCCTGCCTGTCAGCCCATAAAGAAAAAGAATATTTACACACAATGGCACAGTACCCTGCCATAAAGAGAGATGAACTTGAGTCATTTGTAGGAAAATAGATATGCAGGAGACCACGTTAAGTGAAATAAGTCAGACACACAAGCTTAAATACTACATAGCTTCTCATATGTGAGAAGCCCACAGTATAAGTAAAGAGCCAAATAAGAGGCAGGCAGTAGGAAGCAGGGACTCAGATCTTGAGTAAAATGATCCCAGGCCTGCACTCCATGGAGTCATGCTCAGTGGCAGCACTCACAGTAGTTTTGAACACACCTCGTAAAGACACTCGAAAGAGAATTTCTGGAGCTGTTGCAAAAAGTGACAAGAATGAGGGGACGTGTGTGCTGGAAACAAGGGAGCACAATGGAAAGAGAATAATTGCAAGTTGTCTTTTACTGTGACAGGATTTTAGCATTTTAAACTTGTGCCGTGTATTTTGATCATACCTTGTGTAATTCAGAGTGATTGAGTATAGAAATGTCTTCTCCCAGTCCCTCACCTGCTGTTGACTTTTGAAACTGGTTTTCTGGGGCACTCACGCAGTGTTTTTGCCGGCAGCATCTGCAGATGAGCTGTGAAGCTCAGCATGATTCGCTCCTGTGGCCCTGCCTGTGCTCTGAGCAAGTGCCCGAGCCTGGCAGCCTCTGGAAAGCTGGAGCTCCAAGGTCCCGGCTGCTGTCTTGCTCAGCCTGTACCTTAAGGCTCCCGTTCAGAGGGATGCCAGGGCCCTGTGGCCAAGAGAACACCAGCCATGTGAGCTGCAGGTCCTTGTCAGGTCTCAGTGCCTCCGCCTTCCCGGCATGCTGGCGCAGCTGCTCAGCACTTGCATGGCCACAGGCCTGGCACTGTGTTGTCACTGTGCCTCATCTTGGAGCCTTGTCTGCCTGCGCTTCAGGATTGGTATTTCACATCAGACAAAGATGAGTGTCACGAACTAAGCTGTTGTTAACAAGTGAACAGAAGACAGTAGAGAGCAGCGTGGAGGAAGGACTCTGTGTCTGTCCCCTGGGAAGTGTCTGTTTCATGTGCGTGCTTTTCTCTGTGGTCTGGGTGCCACTGTTGGTGTCAGACTTTCTTCATGCTCAAGTGAGTGGTTTTTGACTCAGTTACGCCAGGTGTGCTTTCTATCATCTGCTACTTTGCCTCGGTGGCCGGGCCAGTCTCCCAACACTCCATGTTCCTCTCACTTCTCAAGTGGAGGCACGGAGTGAGCTGGGTGGAGTCTCGGTAGGATCGGCTGTGCGTCCTCAGGCCCAGGATGCACTGTCCTCTTCGTGGTCCTGTGGCACAGATCGGGTTTTCTACGTGACTGTAGAGTTGGTTCGGCCTTATGCTGCCGCTGCCCTCTCATGCTGTGCCACCCTTCCTCTTTGGGTCGTTCCTTTTCCTGTTCTCCTCTGAGTCTCCTCTTTACCTCTACCCATACCTCTCTGTTCCCCCTTTCCCAATGCCTCTTCCCTTCACTTTAATAGCCATAATTACTAATGAAAAGACAGTTCCACCAGCCTCCCGCAGACATGTGGCTGAGTTCCACCACCTGTGGTGGATGGTGGCACCTTGAAGGTCACCTTCTTCACGTGGGGCTGAACACAGTGTTGCCTGGACAGCCTGGCACTATCCCAACATACCGAGACACCATTCCCTAGTGGTCCTAGACTCTAGGAGTGTTTCCGTGTACGCTTGACAGAGGTAACACACATTCATTGATTTGGAAGATGCTCCAGGGGCAGTTATGTGTGTTGCTTGATTTTAGGGTGATAAAGTCTAGGCCCCAGAAGCTCGGGTCTCATGCTGAAGGTGACACAGGTACACAGCTGGAACTGAGACCCAGGAGGCCTGCCCTGTGCCCTCCATTTGTGAGCGGTAGTCCTTTGTTCACAGAATTCCCCGCCTCAGGGAGAGACCACCTGCTGCACATTCATGCCTCCTGTCCTGCTCAGCCTGAAGTTCTGCTTCAAGACAGTCACAGTGGCTATGTTGTGGACTCCAACACCATCCCAAATGACGGCCTTGGCTGCTTCTCAGCTGTGCTCGGATGGCATTTGCTGTCTGTGCCGAGTGTTGTGACGAAACCGGTAGGCAGGGTAGTGTGTTCATGTGTTCTTTTCCCGAGATATGTGTGTGTGTGTTAATAATTTAAAAAGCATTTGAGATGTAAGTGTAAGAGCTATAGAAAAATGAGGTATCTTCAGTTATTAACAGATATGTACATGCATTTTTTTCTCAACTTTGCCAACTCAATCTTTCAAAGAATCTCAGAAGTCAAACACTCCCTTAATGCATGGACAAATAATGACATATAAGGCTTGAAGGTATTAACTGAGAAATCACATTTTGAAATATAGTTACTTGTGCCATAAAATCAACAGTAAGAGAGCTGGTGTAGCAGTTACAGAGGAGTTCAGAAATACATAAATAAGGTAAAAAGCCATTTGAACACAGTCATCACAGTGTTAGAATCCCATTCTCCAAATGGATTTCATATACGTAAGTGTTACTGGCTTGCATTGCTCACAACACCAGGAGACAGAGCACTGGGCTTGTGTGTCCATCTCTGCTGTGGGGTTCAGTTCCTGGCTGGATTTACTGAGCTGGACCGAGAGCATAACTGGTGAGGAAGCCCCCAGCCGAGTGGCTGAAGCTAGTGTGCCCTTTGGTGGGAGTGGTGATTCACCTGAAGGCTGTGAGAACTCCAGGCCTTGGGTACTGGGGTGATAGCATTCTTGGCAAGTGCTACCGGGAGCACTGGATGAGGCTGGTGACGTACCTGTAAGATCGTCATCTTGTGTTACTGAACCTGGAAAAAATCCACGAATCTGTAGCTGGTACTCAGGAAAATACCCATGACTGTTTTAAGTAGGTTATGGAAAAGTATGCTTGTGTATGTGTGCGTGCGTGCTGTGTATGTTGTGTCTGTGAGATAGATTGTGCTATAGTGAAAAACTCCAAATCTTCTTGGCCTTCACAGCTGGCTGGTAGTACAGTAAAAGACACATTGCCACTGATGACTCCCAGATCCTCCCGTTGCTTCAGATGCACTCATCTCATTGTTGTTGCTGCTTTCTGCAGCAGCACTGGACTCCTTCCTGAGCTTCTTTACCAGGAGACAGAGAGAAAAAAATCTGGTGACTGCTGCTGCTGAGCATCATCCCGCAGAAAGGCAGCTCATAAAAACACAACACTATGTCCTCATCCACCTTAGTCACTGAATCTGGCCCTGTGCAGCTTTCAGCTCTTCCCCCAAAGTCACACTGACCATGAAAGGGACACATGTTGAATCCATGCATGGCATCAAGACAGCCAGGACAGTGCAACTGAACACCCTCAGGAAAGAGGATTCCAGAGCTGCTACAGGAAGTGGCACAGACAGTAGGATGAGTGTGTCTGAAGTGAAGGGGAGGAGCTTGAGGGAATTCATGGCAGTGTGTCTTTTAACGCATATTTTGTTTGTTTGTTTTAAATGGAAGCAGTAACTTACACTTTATAAGCACCATGTATTCCCAAAACATATTTGATGCCATTTAACTAAAGGTTTGTCTTTACTTTGTGCCTTTCATTTTCTCATAATGTGAATTTGCTGCATGAAACATGGTCCATTTCCTGGATGTCTACCTTAAACCAGAGGAATGGGCTTAACTTTCAGAGAACATTGTTGAATTGAAACAGTGGTTGCTGGCATGACCCTGCCCTGCAGAATAGTGGTGCCACAGAGGTAGAAAAGGGGTGTGTGGGATGTGAGGTGGGTTTTGAGGGATGAAGCTAGGGTGGAAGGACTGGCACTACAGGAAGGATATGAAATTTGCTGCGACAATACAGCCTCCTTTAAAGTGTGTCCTAATTTGGTGCTTGAAAAGATGATACATGTTTGTACCTTTGGAATGATTATTCATTGGCTGGCTTTAGAAGTTTGGTTATGTAGAAAATAGCCATTTTGCACATTACTTATTCAGAGGCAATGCTAATTCTATTGTTTCTGTAATGCACATTTTCCTTAGTTTCCATTGGTCTGGAGATGGTTTTCATTCTGTCTGGTGGCCTTATCTTAGGGTAATCATGACATCATTTTGCAATACCCCACTTAAAAGCCTCTACTGTCTTTTCTTTTGTAGTGCGGTTGCGTGCTGACCGGATCAGCCTCATAAAGGAGTGTATTTTGCAGTCCCCCACTTGCTACAAGCAGTCTGCCAAGCTCCTTGGCCTTGCTGAGCTGCTGAGGGTTGCAGGTGAGGCTTTGGAATGCTAAGCTGCAGGATTGGCATCTGTCATTCCCGACGTCTTTTTCGCTGAATATCAGGCTCAGAAAAACATCCTTTGGGCCACGGTTGTGTCACTGGGACAGACTGGTATGCAGCTGGGCTGCGCTTCTGGGGTGAAGGCAGCCTAGAGGACCCCAGGCTGGGTCTGGCAGGCTCAGAAGGGCCCTCCCAGCGTCGTCAGCACTCTGCCCACACTTATGTCCCATTTTGTAAATACCAGTGGGATCTTTAAGATAAGCCCTGTGACATTGTGTGTGACCTTCATCCACTCACTTCGTCTATGAGCCCATTTATATCTTTGCTTTTAAAGCATGGGCCTATTCTCTTTCCCTTACCTTAGTGATATCAAGGCTACTCAGTTGGCTGTAGACTGCTCTGCTTTTAGACTTGCATCTGCATAGTTTAATTAGCAGCTGATATTCATCATTGATCTCTTCAGAGCTGAGGCTCCTCCCATGGACAGTGGGTAGATTGAGAAGTCAGAGTTGCAGTTACCCTCTTGCCCCCTGACCCTTTAAAATCAATCTACCCCATGTGTTTTGTGTTTGAATTAATTTGAAAATCACTGCCAATGAGCTTTTAGGTGGATTGCTGACGCTACGATCACAAAGCATTTATCTGTGCTTGCAGGTGAGGACTCAGAAGAGCGGCGTGGGCAGGTTCTGACCCTGTTGGTGCAGCAGGCCCTCTGTTTCCATGACTACAAAGCAGCCAACATGCATTGTCAGGAGCTGATGGCCATGGGTGAGCAGCGCTTGCGTGGTCCTGTGCCATGTGTTGCATGTGTGTCGAGGTGGGGGAAGGTGTGTTCTGAAAGCAGCCAGGCTTCTGGAAGGCTCACCATAGCTCTGCTATGGACACATTTACTCAGCAGCCACAAGCATATCTGCAGGGTGTGTATCTATTAATACTGTAATGGGCTGGGCCATCCAGTTTATCTGAGATGTGGTTGCTCTTGATTCTGTGTTGAAACTATGTTCATAATCATAAGAACAATTTCATGTAAACTATTTTCATACTATTTTATGTGTTTGCTGCATAAATGAAAAAGTAAGATTTTTTAAAAGTATATGCAATATTTGATTCCATAGTCAGTATTTCTATTCTTTGAGTCCAGTGCTTTTCAAGGTCATGTTGAAAAGTTGGGGAGTAGTTTGCATCCTTAAAACTTTCTGTGTTGGAATTGAGATTCCTGTTCCCAGAGGGCAGGGTTTGTGGTAGAGGTGTCTCACCTGGAGGACTCGCTTCCTGGTAGGACGGGAAGCAGTCGTCCCATGGACCCTGCACCCGCTTGTTTGCCTGTCCCTAGTACTCTGCACCGGAGTGAGTACTTGAAGCCCAGTCCGTTGCATCCTGAAGTCATGGAGTTGTGTGGGAATGATCCATGCACTTTTATTGTTTTTCTTTGGAGCTGAGGATTAAACCCTGGACCTCATACATGCTGGGTATGCGCTGCCCCACTGTGCTGTGTGTCCCAGCCTGACCTGTGCCTGTGTGTACGACGACTCTTAGCCAGAAACCCTGCTGGCACTTGTGATGATGAGGAAGGCTCCCTTGAGGATTGTTGTGATACCTGTTGAGACTCTTGCTGTGGTGCACCAGGTAGTCTGAGCTGTCAGCTGCTCAGAGGGTGGAGGGCCAATTCCAAGGATTAATAAACGTGTACGTTAGAAGGAAATGCAGCTGGCTGCTCCACAGGCAGCAGCCAGGAGAGGACAGAGAGCCTGGTCAGGGCAAGCAGGTGGAGGGAGTGCGGGTCTCCTTTAACTGTCATACCTTCCTTCAGGAGGGGGAGGCCCCGGGTGGGGCAAAGTTAGTTATGAGTGGGCTGGACTTCAGAGTTCAGGTCAGCTGTGGGCCAGACTATCTTGGCTGGCACCAGCCTCATCCAGTTTTCCCATCCAGCGCTCACATAGTAACATTGTGTAGGAGAAAGACCTCTCCTGGGAGTCGGTGGCTCCCTCTGTCCCTGTCCTTGGTGGGCTGCCTTTTCCTGTGATGTGAACGCTCCCACGTGACTGTTGGTCTTGCTGTCACTTTATGTAGCACTGTGCACTTTCAGATGCAGTTTAAATACTGTTCTTTCAGGAACCCAGAGGGAGGGGTTATCATTGTCCCTTTGCAGTGGCGCAGGGCACAGAGTGCTGAGCAGCTGGATAGGACCATGGCCTGAGCCTTGGAATTGAGATAGCCACCTTTATACTGAGCGAGAGCTTGTGCTCATTTTCAGCTAATCTAAGCTTGGGAAGTCGGTAAGCAGCACATCCGGAGTACCTCTGAACGCCTTGGGTGAGAGCTCAGCTTAGTCTTTGTTCTCTTAGACTCTTACACATTGCTGCCAAATGTATCACTAATAACTATAGTTCTGCTTTGTAAAACCTGAGCAGGAGTCCATTTTGTTTGTCATCTTATATTGAGTGTTACTTTGCTACCAGAAATCATTCTTTTGCTGTTGTTCTGGTTTTGCAGGTTACTCTCAAAGCTGGGATGTTTGCAGCCAGCTGGGACAGGCAGAAGGCTACCAAGACTTGGCCACTCGACAGGAGCTCCTGGCTTTCGCACTGACCCATTGCCCACCAGGCAGCATTGAACTGCTCCTGGCAGCCAGGAGCTCTCTGGAGGCCCAAGTGAGTGCTCCAGGGTACCCTGGTGGGCTTTCTGGGTTTTTGGTAATGTGAGAATTCTAACATGTAGAAGAAAACCCGGTTGTCACACATAAGAGGTTTGGGAATATACAGCAAATGGCACAGACTACCTCAAGACAAATTGGAAGTAAGTTACGAAATAAATTGTTGAGTCTAAGGGGATAGTTACATTGTGAAGAAGTTGCAATAAAAATCATGTGGGAATGGTCATGGTAAAGAAGTACTGGCCCCCTTCTTGAGGCCCCTTGGGTGGGCCTGGGTTTTGGCTAGGGATGCTGAAATTTCCTAAAATGCACAGCTCAGATGTGGCTTGGAGAGGACCAGGCTCACTGAGCAACACTAGCAATCTGAGTATCCTCACAGTTCACATTTCCATCTCACAGGTGGTCATTGCATTGTCTGTCAGGTTTTTCACTGTGGACTCCCACTCCTGAAACTCTTACTTCCTTGTGAAGCTGTTTATAAAGTCCTGAAGGAAGCCAGGTGTCAAACACTGTACTCCATGAAACAGCAGTTTTTTCTCTCTAAAGGAGAAAGTACTTTTCAGTTTAAAGCCTCCACTGTGATGAGAGGCAGATTTAAAAATGCATCTCCTTTGTGACCTAACCTGTTCCCATTTCAGATTCTTTACCAGAGAGTGAATTCCCAAATCCACGTGGAAGGAGGAGAGGGTGTCAGTGTCTCGGCAGTGGTTGGTAGGGCCCCTCATGAGGTGAGCTGAAGGGGATGGAATCCACTTTGGGGAGTGGCTGGAGTGCATTGAGATGAGATGGGTCAGCTGACCTCAGTGTGAGTGGGGCATGCCATGAGTGTAGTGTAACATTATACAGAAAGGTCACAAGACCGAACTGTCCAGCTCAACAAATTATCACCTCCCCAACAAAAAAAATCCATGAAGTCCCTTTGCAGGTAAAGCAGTAGCATGTAAGCAGCTACTGGGTCTCTTGGCCTCTTCTCGTAGAACTTTTCGCCCTTCTGTCCTCTTGCAGAGATCACCACTCTCCTGGCTAGCCCCTATAGCCAGTCTTTGTGGTTTTTATTTTTATTTTAAATAATTTAATACCTGCTCCACTCTAACACAGTAGTGTAATTTTCGGTTTTTTATGTTATACTGTTTTATCTGTTTTTTATGTTACGTTTTGTTTATGTTTTATGTTACACTGTTAATATTATGCTTACAAGATTCATCTGTGCTATTAGAATATGTATTACAGTTTATCCATTCTAATGTTGAATGACACTTGTTTCTATTTTACGTCAAAAAATAATCATTGTGTACATGTATGTAGCAGGCATGGGCACACAAATATGCCTGGCACTGAAAGTGTGCATTGTTATATGTAGATGTATCCAATCTAACCAGGTAATGCTGAAGTACTTTTATTTTAACTGATCATACTTTTAAAGCAGTGCATGTATATTAGCCAGCTTTCCTATTGCTGACACATAGTACCCACCACCCACAATTTAGAGGAGGAGAGGTTTAATTTGTTGGCTCATGGTTTCAGGAGATTCAGTCCATAGTCATCTAGCTCTAAGGCGGGAACACAAAGGCAGTAGGGTGTGGTGGAACAAAGATGGTGGAGCAAAGATGGTTTGTGGTGACTAGAATAATAGGAAAACAGCACCAGAGGAAGTGGCCAGGGACCAGACATGGACCTCCAAGACCACGACTCCATGACCTTCCCAGACACATCCACAAGTATCCTCCAGCAATCCACTAGGCAATCCCAGAACCAGTTGGTTGACATTACCAAACCTAACCATGACAATGGGATTATCACATATGCCAATTCAGTTCTTCAGTACCTATCCTTTTAAGCATGTAGTGGTATCTAGTTATGATTTTTAAATTATTTTTTGTTTTGCAGAAAATAAAACTAAACAAAATAAAACAGAATAGAGGCAATCAAAACAAAACAATGAAAGCAATACAGCATTTCAAAATAATAGGAAATCAACAATGGCTACTATTATGCCTCTTGTTATCTTCAAAGTAGCTGCCTATACTATAAAATATAATAAAATCAAATGAAACAGTATAAAATCAATCAGAATAAAGCAATGAAAATGATAGAGGACTTCAAAACAAGATAATAGGAAAGCCCCTGGAATTTAGCAAGAAATCAATAATGACTATATTAATGTGTCTTATCTTTGAAATAGCTACCTATAACATCAGATATAATAAAATTAAACAAAACAGAACAATGAAAATGGTCCCCGACTTCAAAACAAGACAATGGGAAATTAATGGTGGCTACCACCTTCCCTTTTTAGACGTTTTCTTCCCTTTCACTGTCACAATATCTGTTGTACATTTTGGATCCCACCATTGCCTTCAGTTTCCTACACTAGCGAGACAGCACAATTTTCATCCATGTGAGTCTGAACCATTTCACCCATGAACATGATCTCAAGTTGCATGCATTTACCTACAGAGCCCTGTGATTGTCCTTTCTAGCTGAGTAGCTTTCCATTATATAAAAATACCATATCTTTCTTATGCATTCTCTGGTTAATAAGCAAGCTACCCTGGCTTTTTCCTGGTTTCCTGTTGCATGAAGAATTGTTTTCTCTCCTTTGACCTTTAGTGTATGAATTTCCTTTTGAGTTACATGTTCTTGTATACCACATATTGATGGATCCTCTCTCCTACTCCATCCTGCCGGTGTTTATTTTTGTTGGTCATCTATGTTAATGACTATGGCCACTGTGCACTGGCTCATCTCTGCCATGTTCTTTTCCTGCCATTGGCTCCCTACTTTTCCCCTCTGTTCAGTTGAGTGCTGCATTCCGTGATCTCCCTCTGCTGCTGTTCCTGGAAAAATGGTCATTTTTTATCTCTGTCTAGAGTATCCTTCAGTACTCTTTGTAGGGTTGCTTTGGTCATCATGAATTCCTTCAGCTATTCTTAGTTATGAAAGTATCTTGTTTCTCCATTAATTTTGGAAGATACTTTTGCAAGTTGTTTTCTTTGAGGACTTGAAATACTTTATTCCAACCTCTTCTTGACTTGATGGTTTGTGTTGAGAAATCTGTCATGATTCTGATGGATTTTCCTTTATAGGAGATCTGTTTCTTCTAACAGCTTTTAATGTTCTGTTCTTGTGCTGAATTTCTGGGGTCTTGATTATTGTATGTCTGGGTATAGATTTATTTTGATTATGGGCAGGTAGTTGGAGTTTTGTATATCTCACTTATCTGTATGTCAGGTCTTTTTCTCATGCTTGGGAAGTTTTTGCTATTACTCGAGTAAAGTCTTTTTATGTCATTTGTGTTGACTTCTGCTTTTTCGCTGACACCTGTCAGTCTTTTTTCTTTGCATTGTCTTGCAGCCGTGGAATTGTTATTTCCTGGTTCCTTCTTCCTTTTAAGAGATCTTTCCTTTGTCAATCACTAGTTGCAATCCTTTCTTTAAGGTCTGAGAGTTTATCTTCACTTCTGTTCAGGCAGTTTTGCAGCTTTTGATGGAAGTTTTGATTTCCTGAAGTCTCTTTGAATCTGTGTCATGCATTCCAGTTCTTTCCTATATTGCTTATTCACTTTCCATCATTTTCCTATGCTGCTCTTTATCTATGTCTTCTTAAGATATGCTCAGCAGTCCTTTCATTATGCCTGTCATCTCTTCCTTTACCTGAGATATTATTTCTGTTCTGATTTCTTTTACAGCCTCATGAACTAGTTTCTTTACTTCAGGTGTCATCATCCCAGAAATTTCAAGTAAGCAGCTTTTAATTTCTTCCATGTGTGTTTCTCTTGGACTTGTTCTGTGCGGGCTGGAAGCCAGAGATTGCCTTTTGCTCCTTTGTCTTGACATTTTCCTGGATTCTTCTGAACAAGCCAGTTGTGGGGTCTGAGGCACTTCCTGAATTGGTCACCCATCCGCATTGCAGGGGAATGGGTCAGGCACCTGGGTTTCTCCTAACCTAGGTTCCTGGGGAGGCAGTGGAGTGCAGGTTGGACTTCTCCAGACATAATTCGGTTTCTCCGTGGTGTGGCTGGCTGGTTCTGCTAGTTCACATTGGCTATAGGTCCGTGATGGTGGCCATCAGGCTTACAGGGGTAGGGCTGGCTGCTGCTTCTCTGGCTCAAGCTGACTGCTCGTAAGAGGGTCCTGATGCTGCCTGTGTGCACTCAGGGGTTGGGCTGGCTCTCTAGTTATGATTTTGATAGTCACTTTTCTAATTACATGAAATGGAGTTATCTCGGGAGAGATTCCTTTTGCGAAGTACCTGTTGTTTTATCACCCATTTTGTATCAAAACTTTTGTTCTTTGTCTTTTCTTTGTTGAGATTTTTATGGATCAAGTTACTGGAACTGATTCAGTATGTGTATCTCATGGTAGTCCATCTGGGAGAGAAAAGAGGAGGCACATATCCCTGACAGTTGTTTTCTGTAGATCAGTGTTTGATATGTGGGTTTAAGTTTTTCATGACCCCCACATCATGGGGTTGGGCTTTTTACTTAAATGACAGCAGCCCAGTTTCTGATGTTTTAACTGGGTAAATTAAGAGATAACAATCCTCTTTACCACACTATCCCGTCAAGTGGTCATCTTCTCCATAGTGTAAAATTTTGTTCACTCCTCTAGCATTTATTTTGGAAGATACATGAGACCAGAAGCTAGGTGCACACGGCTTTTTCTTGTAAATTGGCTGAAGCTATCTTAATGAGCACACTGGTACTCATGCACTGTGTAGTACTTTTTGTACTTTGGTACAAAACTTCTGTTGTGGAATCTGTTCATGGAGTCAGGGCAGAGGTATGTAGGCTTTGCCCACAGTAGGTTGTGTGCAGTTCCCAGCCCCTTCTTGTGTAGTGCTGGGAAGTCAAGGCACTGTACCAGAGCTGTATACACAGACTTTTTTGTGTTTATTTGTTGTTGAGGCCAGATCTCACTAAGCTGCCTGTGCTGTCCTTCCACTTGGATCCTGGAGCTGCAGCCTCCCAGAGTGCTCGGGTTGCTGGTGTGTATGGCTATAGCCAGTCCCATTTCTTTTGAATTAAAAAGGAACTTGGTGAACATATTGGACACATGTGTGTTCCTCTTCAGTGCTGAGTGACTCGAGGCTCTCAGTGAGGTTTGTGGGGTGACATTTCGCCTTGTGAAGTCTATGCCTGTATCTGCTGCAGTGTTGGACACAGGACTGCTGACCACTAGTGCTGTCCTGGTGAGGGAAGTGATCCACAGCTGTACGGGCCAGAGTGGTAACCACCAGTCACATGCAGCTTTTGAGCGCTGGAAACATGGCTAGTGTGAGTAAGGAGTTGCATTCGTAGTTATATTTAACCTTCATTTATAGTCAAATAAGACGTATGGATTACGTTGGACATCACAGCTGTGAAAAATCCAGCATTCATTGGAGCATGCACAACAGTGTGCAGACTGGACTTGTAGTTGTCCTCCCTAGCTGGAAGCTGGAGCATTTCTAGGAGCCCGCAGGTTGTGGAACGCCTCATCCCTAGATATGTTTTCATTGATTACCATATCACTTGGCAATTACTTGGTTTGCCCCAGTGCACATGGAAATACATTGCTGTCTGCTGTATTTGCTGTGTAGGATCGAGCAGTGCTTACAGTAGCCAGGGACCACCGGTGCTTGGTGGGTACCCGTGAAGGAGGAGTTGGCTCTGAGAATGCAGCTGAAGCCCTGCTCTCCTCAGAAGAGCTGTTCGATTAGCACATGTTCAGGACTCGCAGCTGTGCTGGTCTTGGGGAACTGGCATGCACACTCATGGCATCTCAGTCCTGGGACTCCCCTTTCCCCTCCTCCCATGTCTCCTTCCATCTCTACAGTCTGCTTCCCTTTTTCCCGCCGTCTCTCCTTATTTTGCTTGATGACCTTCTTTCTGTGAAATCTTAACCCAAGACTTGGGTCCTTTGGGCCTCTGGTCCCCTGTGTCCTGCTCCATCTCCCTCCAAATGTCTCTGGCCCTGGCTCTTGGGCTGCCTTGCAGATGTCTGTGAGTTCCGGGCTCTGCTGCACCCTTGGTGTTGCAGGTAGTTATGGCCCTTCCTCTGCCTCTGCTGCCCTTCTTGTCTTGTTCTGGGACTCTCACCCCTTTCCTGCTGTTCCTCCCTGCTGTTTCCCTTGATGCCTCCAGGTGTTCCCTCCCCTGTGTTGCCCAAGCGTGCGTGCATCTTTCTGATTCTGCATTTTGTGCTGTGATGTGGTAACTGGAAGTGTGTCATTAATCTCTGTTCTGTCCTCACAGAGTGCCTGTCACATAGGGCCCAGTGAACCTTTGATAAAGCGCATAATGATTAGGCTGTGTTAAAAAATAAAAACAGGAGGTAGAGTTTTAATTTTAAAATCCACAGGATGAAAATGAAGAACTTTCAGTTTGTCTCACAGGTGCTGTGAGATCCACCTGGGTTTAGCTGAGGTGAGGGTTGCGTCACCGCTGTGTTCACGGTGGAGTCACCATGGCTTCCCAATGAGCTTGCTCCCTGAGCTTATTCCAGACCTGTGAAAACCTCTCGGGGCTTTTGAGTTTCTCATTTTTTACTTCTGCAATGAACCAGAAAAGATCGGCTGGGCCCCTCTGTGGCTTCTCTGAAAAGAGTTGCAAATCTCTTAGGGACGGAAAGGGATTCTTCCATGTTGACTTCGTTTCTGGAGTATTTTTGTCCTTAAAAGCTTTCCTGTCTTCCTTTGTTCTGCTCCCCCAAATCATAATAGATATAGAGCCCAGAGAGTTCCAATCCAAGCCCTCAATGAACACATTATGGCTTTGATTCATGAAGCACATTTCAGGATGTTATAGCTGCTGTTACTAGATTAAAATATAGTGTGAGCTGTAAGATGCTGTGTTTCAAACATCAACAGCAGATATAACCACATTAAATTATAACTCACAAATGAGAGCTGACTCTGTAATCTGTGTAATGCCCAAGACTTTCATTACCTCAGTTGTGAAAATAATGATTTTATTTATATATCCGAGCAACATAAAGATATAATTGTTATATTGTAGCATTTGCATTAGTACAAGTGGATACTACAAATTTTAAGATAATGCTTTTATCTCACTGAACAAGATTCTTGCTTATAAATAGAACAAAATGCAGACTTTATGAAGTAATTACAAAATTACACATTTCCGGTTGGTTATTATGCCTTTTAGATGAAACAGAATTCTGCCACTTAGAGCATATTAATATTTTTGTTTAACTAGTATTAGTTATATTACTTAGCCAATGGTGTTTTCTCCAGATAAATTTAATTAGAGTTAGAAATGGATTATGTACAGGGTTCCCATTAAAAAAATCATTTTCACTGTGGGAAAACTTGTTATGATCATTTCAAGTGGCCACACATTTATGCAATTGGACTAATTAATGTTTAAAACTCAAGCATGGTCCACGCATGGAACTATTTGGAGTGTTTTAAATGGATTGTTTAGAAATACTATACTATTTTTAGAAATACTGTGCTTAAATAAAAGCAAGTGAAATGGCAGTTGTTTCAGCACCATAGCCAGCACCAGTTCCTGCTCGCTGTTGATGGACAGGTGAGTTGTGGCCACTTTGCTCTTAGGGTAATGTTAACGTGAATGCCAATATTCAAGTTCTTTATGAAAATATGTTTTCAGTTCTCATGCAGGTACCTAGGAGTAGAATTGCTATATTGTGTAGCATGTTTGTGTTTCATGTTAGAAAAAACAGCCAAAGTATTTTCCAAAGTAGCTGCCCATTTTTACATTCCCACGAGGCATGTGTTTAGATTCCAGTTCTCCCTCCTCACTGCCTAGCTCTTTGTCTGGCTCTGTCCCTGGAGTTTTGACTAAAGCCATGCTCACACATGTGTCTCATCATCATGTTGTTATTTGTATACCTAGTAACTAATCACAGTGACCATCATTTGGTGTACTGATTGGTCATTCCTATATCTCTTTTGGTGAAATGGCTATTCAGATAGTTTGCCCATTTTTTAAACTGGGTCATTTGACTCATTAGTAATCTAAAAGAGTTTTTTGGTTTTTGGTATATTTTTCTTTTTATTCCAGATATGTCTTGTATCAGATTTGTGATTTGAAATGTGTTTCTCTCAATGTCTGACTTGAATTTTTATTTTATTAGTGGTGGTTTTTGAAGTGCAAGAGTGTTTAATGTTGCTAAAATCCTGTTAATATTTTTCCTTCATTGCTTATGTTTTTGATGTCCTAAGGAATCTGTGCCTAATGCAATGTTGTGAAGATTTACTCCTCTGCTTTTTATCTAGTTTTTTAGTTCTCACATTTATTGATGTGTAATAATAAAACTATGTTTTTATATGAAATAAGGTAGACATGACATGCAAAAAGATGAATTTAAACATTACAGTATACCGTATACAAAAATTAATGTAAAAGAGCCACATGTTTCTTTTTATATTTCATGTTAATTTGTTCTTAATAGATTTAAATATGGGATATCTTATTTCTTAAAAGTAAAAAAAAGATGGCAATTATCTGTGGTAAGATATTAACATCTGCTAACATTATTAATGTATACCTGGATAAATGGCGTGACTATACTTTCTGCTTTTTAAAATATAAAAGTGATTTAATCCACAGGTGTTGCTATACATTAAAAGCAGAGTTCTCCCTTTTTTTGCTCTGATGAATCTCAGTGCTCAGAAGTTAACACTTTTAGCCCGTGCTTACCCTTCCACATTTTTCTGAGATAGACAGCTTTCCTATGTGGCTCTGCTCTGACTGCTTGTTCTTAACTAAGGTGAATCTGTCCTTGTTTTCACTTTGCAGCTTGAGCTTTATACTCTTGTGCATAGACTCTGGCCTCGTCATTCACTGTATGTTGACCACTTAGGTAATGAGAGCATGGTGTTCATTGGGTGTGTGTACCACGATTTATTTGTCATCTCCTTTCCTTTTGAGCATTTAGACTGTGTCCACTTTTTTCTATTTTATACTGAACTGCTTTGACCATTTAATGCATGTACTTTTGTGCCTGAGCACTGTCACTCAGGGCTGGGGGTTTCCTGACTCTGTGTAGTTTCTCTGCCTGCAGTGTGAGTGTACACTTTGTCTGTTACCATCTGATGCAAGCACTTTACAGAAAGATACTTTTCCTGTTTCTGACCTTGTCTGAGGAGCATTCTCTGAGAAGGCTTGGATGCACAGTCCTGATGTAACATAGGAGGGTGGCATGGTTCCGAAATGCTCAGCATGCCCGCTGGCACCCCTTGGTCTTCACCATCCGGGCACACAGGGCTCTCCCTGGTCCAAAACCATTGAGCGTGCGGGCAGCTCTCCCTGTCTGCCTCTAGGTACTGTGTTAGCAGGGACAGTCTGCTGCTTAAACAGGGAGCACAGCACAGGAAGGGGCAGAATTGGCGAATCTACAGCTTAGATCTCCATTCTTCACCTCCTCTCAGCAGTTAGAATTCCAGGGTTGTTGACTTTTACCCTGCCTTTTTTCATAGCACCTGTGCCTACCTGCCTGCCTGCCTGCCTGCCTGCCTGCCTGCTTGCCTGCCTGCCTGTCTTGTCTGCCTTTTTGAGACAGGGTCAAGGATGGCCTAGAGCTCACTTTGTAGCTCAGGTTAGTCTCAAACTCATAATGATCCTCCTGCCTTAGCCTCCTGTGCTAAGTAAGGCATGTGCTACCACACCTGGCTCCATGCATTTCTAATACATTTGTTTTGTGATATTTTCAAGGAGCTTTTAGCAATAAGGCATAGGGTTTTACTTTTTCTCTGGGTCTGCTGTTTAAATCCACTTGCAGACTTTTCTGAAGATGATGCATCTGCCTGGTCTGCTTGTTTCCGGGTGGGGTATGGTACTGCCTTCTCTTCCAGGCAGAATTATGGTGTTGCTTTCTCAGTGGCTTAGTGTGTACCACTCTGAGGACTTCCGCTGCATGCCTGGCTTAGCAGGGGCTGCATCTTTCTCGTCCTCTCTTCCCTTACTTATTCTTTGCGAGGCCTTGGCTCCTCACCACTTTGCCATAGTAGCTTGCCTCTGCTCACCAGTGAGCTCATGTTACACACCTGTTCAGCTTGGACCCTTCCACCCACCCCACCCCTGATTTATCACTGTGCTCTCAGGCTCCTTCCTGTCCCCACAGCACCCGCCCCAGAACAGTGGTCTTCCTGCAGAGGCTCCCATGTCAGGAAACTGCAGCTCCATCCTTTCAGTTGTTCTCATCAGAAACCTTCCTGTGGTCCTTGACTCTTTCCTCAGCACCACATGGCTGAGTTTTTGGCTCTGTGTCTCACAGTGGACTTGGAATTGGACTCCTTCCCATTACTGCCACTCCTTCACTGGCCTCGTGATTCTGCCTCACTGGACCCCAGGAGACACCATGGGCCTCCCACTTATACTCCTTCTCCCCCGTCTGTGCTCACCAAGGCAGCCAGAGTGATTACTTACTGCACACACCTTGCCTGACTGCGCGCACCTTGCCTTAAAGTATTTCACTTGGAGTGAGACTAAGTTACTGCAGGTCCCATGAAGACGCTAGTGCTGTCCTCTCCAACATTGTTTGGCTTTGTGTCCCTCTCCCACCTGCAGCATCCGTATTCTGCCTTCAGACATCTCCAGCATGCCTGGCAGCTAGGCCCCTGTGCTGGCTGCTTCTACTCAATGCTTTCCTCCCTAACATGAGGTTGATAGGTCCCCTTGGCCCTCGCAGGAGTCTCTGAAATGTCACCTGATAGGATTTTCAGTGCGGTTAAAAAGAGAATATAAAAATAAAAATGGCCTTTATTCTAAGGATGCAGAGAGAAACTCCATGACCACCGGGGCCTGGCTTTCTCTGCTGTACACGTGCTGTGGAGGGCATACGTATAGTTTTTGTCTGGGGTGGTGCCTAAAGGTGGCATTGCTGATGCTGGAGTAGCTGATTGGAACTCTTTTCTCGCCACAAGTAAGTTGCCTGGGGGACTGGGAAGATGACCTCAAGGTAAATGTCTCTTGGTCCCGCCTCCCACTGCTGTAGTGTCCTATCTAGGGCAAAATCCTTTCATCACCTTATGAAAACCTTCCCGCCCTCACACATGAAGCCCTTGGCCCCCACACAGCCACACTGTACTCTCTTGCTGTCTGGTGTCACTCGGCTGTCTCTCCTGGCACGCTTTCTTTTCTTTCTTTTCTTCTTTCAGTGTGAATTCTCCGAGGCAGTTGTTTGGTTTTGCACTTATTTCCAGCATCTTGGAACACAGCTGTGTCCTAGGCGCTTGTTGCCGTAGTGATGAACAAATGAGGGAAGTGTCCTCGGCCAGGGTGGGCAAGTGAGCACTGTGGAAGGGAGGGTAGGAATGGGCTTTGATTGGGAAGGTTCTCACTTCTTGGGGTAAGGGCAACTGCCTGATTTGCCCCCCTTTCCTAGTGTACTATAGGGCCCTCAGGAGCAGGAAGCATAGCTCAGTCCTAAACCTAGGCATGTCAAAAATAGGTGTTTAGTAACTTACTTTGTGGGTGCATTTAGAATCCAAATACACCAAAAGTAATTTTAAAAATTGGCATAGAAATATGCTTTGTACACATCTATTTTTTCTTGAATACATCTTCCTTAATCTCGATCCAAGATTGCTAGGAAACTCAAGAAGGCTGGTCCTTGAATCTCCTGAAGTCGTCGCCTCTCGCCGTGCGTATCTCTTCATGACTCTGTCTGTGGAAGTGCATCTGCCCGTGCATTCAGTTTCCCAGGGAAGGAACTGACTTTCTCCAGAAGTGTCAGGGGGCTCCTGCTTTGCAAGGGAAAGCAGCTGAGAGGTAGCTGGGGCTGCTCTTCAGCACCCGAGCTAAGGCAGCCAGACCTGAAAGTGGTGGGCTCCATGGAGTGTTTCCTGCTGCTGCTTCCGGGAGGCGCTTCTCGTAGTAGCCCAAGGAGTGCAGTCTGAACGACTTCAGCTGGTGACATTTGCAACAAGTTTTCACTATAGAGAAGCTCTGTCTGTGCTTGTGTTGAAGGGGAAGGGCTAGCAGGTTGGGTTGAGCACTGCCTGACTGTTGTCACCTTGCTGGTTGCTGCGTACCTTCTGCCAAATCAGTCCTTCCATTGCTGGATGACTTGGGAGTGAGTCCATCATGCACAGTTGACAATGCCGTGAGCTGCGAGCTGTGCCCCCATGTGTGACGCTGCCCTTGTTCCTGTGGTCCTATTTGGTAATGGAATTTTTGTTGTAGGATTTGAAAAATATTATTAGTGCTTAATGAGTTAACCTTAGAGTCATGTAGCACACTTGACATTAATGAGATTTAATGTTAAATTTTATGCTGGGAATTGTTGATTTGGTTTTGGGATTTAATGTATTCTAACTGTTATACATTCCCAATTAATTAGCCATGTGCCTCTATGAGTATAAAAAATGCCAGCAGTAATTACTTCAGGAGTGAATTTTGCCTAACGTCTTTTTTCTCTTCTCATTATTATGATGTTGAAAGAAAACTATTTTCCTTTTTGGGACTCTGGCCACACTATGATCTTGATGATGGCTCTTGAATTCAATGCTTATTCTCTGGTCTAAATGAGCCTCTTCTTTCTCCTCTGCAATTCTCCTTAGGGTAGTCTCTTACAGAAAATCCTTTTATCACACAGATTTCTGAGTATGTGAATTTCATTTAACTTCTGAAATAGTCTTCTAAAGATCCTGTCTTAGGCCAGCCCATCCATGTGAAGAAGAAATAAAATGTAGGATCATTTTATGAAATAGAATAATGCTTTTATGGCTCACATATTTAGGCATCTTTTAATTGGTTTGATCTACCTCCAAATTAAATTATATTCTGTTTAAGCACTATATTTCTTATCATGTTTATATTTTTAATTCTGTACTTAGTTTAGTTGATTACATTAAAATCACTCAGTATGCCCTCTCAATTAAGAAGGTTCTAAAGATGAATGGGAATTGAAAATATGGTATGAAAGCTTCTTTGAATAACATTTACCTAAATAGACATAACATAGTAGGTTTTTGGAAATATGCCCTCAAACATTTTAATGGAGTAGTAAGACCAGACTTCTTAGACATACTTGTAGCTCCAAACTGCAGAAGTTTTCACATACTCTAAGGGTATAAAACATAGATAGTGCCCCTGCTCCTGAACAGCTTACTGTTGTATCAGGACAGACAAAAACAATTATTATATATATGATAGAAAACACATTTAAATTGCATATATAATCTTTATGAATGGATACAAGAATGGTAGTACGTGGTCTTAAGGTTCTACCTAGAGCAAAAATATTTCACGTCAAGAAAAACCTAGGAGAACATTTTTATAACCTTGGCATAGGCAAAGATTTTTTTCAGATGTGGTACAAAAGGAACAATTACAAAGTTACAAACTTGAATTACCTAATTTAAAGTGCCATTAAGATGATGAAAAGGTAATCCACAGAATAATAAAACATATTTACAATTAATGCCTGTAATACAGGATATGTATCCAGAATGCATCAAAATCTTGTGCATGTGAGTAATAAAGACAGACAAGATACCGGAAAATAGGCTAAAGGCTGCAACAGCTTCACAGAGGCCTCTCAGATGGCCCAAAAATATATGACGTGGCATCCAACTTCCTTATCACTGCAGAGGTGCAAATCAAAACCACTGAAAGGTGTTAGGTACTTAGCAGAATCGTGCAGTAAGAAGGCATGAAACATCATGAGTCATACATGGAGACACACGACTCAGTATTGCCAGTGAGAATGGAGACTGGTGCAGCCACTCCAGGAAAATCCAACTCAGTGTAGTAAGTCTGGCCAGTTTCTTGCTGTATGTCTCAGCAGTTCCACTACCAGCTGTTTACCTAGAAATTCACACTGTTCTCGGAAGATAATTGCTGGTGTGGTCAGGGCAGCATTACTGGTATTCGCTCAAAGCTGGCGTCTACCCCATGCTCATCCACAAAGGAAAGGGTAAATCCTGGTGTATTCGCAAGTCTCATTGGAGACAGTGATGTGTTGAAGAGTCTTCAACTATCTACAGAAATAGGAATGAATTTGTGTAGTGTTGAATTTGTGTTCATGTGAAGTATAAAGGCAGGCAGAATACTCCATGCTGTGCAGGTTGGGACAGCGTTTGTCCCGGCAGTGGCGTGGCTAGGGTGAGCCCAGGGGTGGCTTCTGGAATTCTAGTGGTAGCCTATTCTGGTCAGAAGGCTGCCGTTGTGTGTGTGTTAAAAATCAGCTAGTTATATGTATTCTCTTCATGCACTCTCTGGAAATTTCTACTTCAGAAACAATGTGTTCTAAAGGTCTGGAGCCAGGGGCTGGGGTATGGCTGGATGGTAGGGTGCTGTCCTGGCATGCGTGAGGCATTGTGTGGGTTATCAGAAAGGGCCTGGAGCTGGGCATGGCTTCCCACATCCTGGTCCCAGCTTCTGGAGAGGCTGAGGGGCCAACTTCCCTTGAGCCCAGGAGTGCAAGACCAGCGACAGCACAATAAGACTGTGTCTCAGAATAAAAAGGAAAACAAAGCCTATGTGTGGGTTAGAGAGAAAGATTACATGCTGGCAATTGTCTTTACTCATGGGACTGTGAATAAATATCGTCCTTTCTTCTCCTACAGTTCTATTTAAGGCCACCTTTTGTGAGCTTACCTGAGTTTTATAACATAGAAAAATAAATTAGTTTAAGTAAATGCACATACTGAGCACGTATGTGTGTGCGTGGCCCAGCACCCTGGAAGAGTCTCTCCAAGATGACCAAGGAAGGCATCCACCCTGGGCAGCTGCAGGTTTCAGCTGCGCCCTGCACCCCAGAACATACTCAGTATCACAGACCTAGCCCTCCGCTTTCTGGCTGTGATCTCATCAGGTCATTGCTTGTTTGACTCAATCAAGTTCAGTTCTAGCTATTATAAAGAACATTTTTTTTTTGCTTTTAATGGCAAATTAAGAGCTTATAAAGTCACTTAAAGGATGCAGGCTTCAGGAGAGTTGGTAACAATAACTGCTATGGTGTAGATCAGGATTTTAGATCTGATGCCCACAGGGGTGCAGGTGGGGTGGGAATCTGGGAGGGAACTTGCCTGCAGTGCTGCGCTGACAGTGCCAAGTTGCCGAGATGTGGGTGCGCACAGCAGCGTAGACGTGAGCCGTGTTACCACCCCAGGAAAACATGCCAGAAATGGAAACACGCAATCCACCAGCAGGAAAACCAGAAGTGGCAGAGTTATGGTTCCTACTGTAGTCTCCCTCCTGGAGTTCATGCACTGTGTGCCTTGGATCCAGAGGAGAGCAGGTCACAAGTGGAATGTCCTTGGGACGGAGTCAGGAGACTTGCTCCTTTTCCCCTGTTAGGGCCTAGGCCTGCGGCGGAAAGAGCTGCAGTACCAGGCTCAGCCTGAAGCCTGGGAGGCGCTGCCATGATTGATCTTAATACCAGCAATTTAACATGAGTTTCCCTTTATTAATATGCCGTTCATTTTTCTAGGTTGTTTTCATAGTTAAGTTCTTATTTGTAATTTTGATTTTTATCAAAATTTTGACTACTCTGATAGTCCTAGGTAAAAAAACTCATTGGAAACCATGTGGTTTTGGCTTGTTTTTATGGTGACAGCAGTCCAGAATAAATGCAGGCAGCCACAAGCAGCCAGGGCTGGGTAAATCGTGAGCACTGTTACTCGGCGGACTCGCTCCCTTTAGAGGTAGGAATAAAATGGAGGTTTGTGCAGGAGTGGTCAAATGAGAGGTTTGTTTTCTGTTGCTGTGAACTCTGCAACTTTAAAACACTGCAGTTGATTATTTTACGGACATGCCCTCAAGCCAGAAGCCTAACAGCTTGCGTGGTCTCTGCTGGTCTCCCAGACAAGAGCCCAAAAGCTGCAAAGAGAGGAGAGTTCCTACTGCTTGACCCCAAGGGTCAAACCCCCGTGTCTTTGGACCAAGGTCCGTGTTCCCCTGCTGGGTGTCACCTGAGATCAAACCAGGCCAAAAGGATGATGTTTAACATGTCTTTGTCTTCATGTCTGTTGTCTGGGCATTCTGAGCAGTCACCTTGTCACCCTCTGCTCTTTACTTATGTTGTGTGTTTTTGTTCTTGCTTTTTCGGCCGGTGAAGGCTGAGCCAGACAGTCCAGGCAGCGGCTCGGCTGACTTGTTGCGCTGGACCACTGCCACCACCATGAAAGTCCTGTCCAACACCACGACGACCACCAGGGCCATGCTGCAGGCCATCAGCAACAGGCAGTGGTGGAAGAGGTCTCTGACTTACCTCCGGCCCCTCCAGGTGAGCGCACAGCATTGCAAAGCCAGGCCCCTGGTGTACATCAGTTCTTAGTGCTGCTGCATCTTTGATGATTAAAATAACCTCTGGGGAGATCTAGGCCACCTGTGGGATAGAAGGGAGCCATCTGTTTCACAGAGTGAGATACACACTCGTGGAGGTGCAAAGGACACTGGCACACATTCGAGGGGGGGTGTCGTAGGTAAGAGTTAAAACTGAGTGGGTAAAAAGAAAATGTTTACTTTGGCGGTACTTCTGGCTTGTAGTTGGGCAGAGTGAGGAGCCAGCTTGGGCCATATCTCAGACCTTGGTTACACTCTGAAAGTGCCATCAGGACCAGCATGGAGCAGTTGAGTTGCTTGGAGGGACAGTTCAGCTATTGCTTTCTCTGCTGTCTTCTTTGTGCTCTCGAACTGCAGGCCTTTACTCTCACATTAGAAAACCATATCAGTTTATCCCAAACACTCACTGAGTTTCCCTTCTTTCCTTCCTCCCTCCCTCTCTTCCATTCACCCATCCTTCCTTCCATCCACCCATGGATCCATCCTTCCATCTGTCCTTCCATTTTCCCTTCCATTCATTCTTTCATCTGTCTATGCTTCCATTTTTCCTTCCTTCCATCCACCCACCCACCCATCCATCCATCCTTCATCTAGCCCTGATCCATGCAGCACATTCTCTTTTTCTGTGGGTTAAGTGCTGTGCTCTGCACTGAAGACAGAATGGGGCGACACATGCAGTTAATTCTCTTCTGGATGGCACATCCCTTTCACTGGTAGAAATGCACAAAAGCATCTGTGTGGTGCTGTGACGGTGGTGGTGAGGGCTGTGGAGATGAGTGAGGTGATCCCGAGTGACACTGGAGAAGGAAATTGAGTGAGAGAGAAGTTAGGCTTCTCAGAAAAGCACCGTTTTGGGCAGCAATGTGATTGAGTCTTGTAGAAATGTACAGAGCCGGGGCTGGGGATTTAGCTCAGCTGCATAACTACCTGCCTTGCAAGCAGGCGGTCGTGAGTTTGATCCCCGGTACCGATAAAAATGAAAAAGAAATGTACAGAGCCTTCCCGGGTATGTGCTTGACATCCTGTACAACGTAAAGTAGATGTCCCACCTGAAACAAAATACCCCAGAGCCACAGTTAAAGGGGAAAAGGTTTATTTACTGTTTATTTACAGTTTGCAGAGATTTCAGTCCACGGCAAGCAGGCAGGCATGAGCAAGCAAGGGGCAAGCACGGGTCTTTCTGTCCCTAGTATCTTACCCAAGCTACTCGGGGCTGGCAGCACTCACACCTTAATCACAGTGCCCTTGAGCCTAGCACTGCACCACAAATCTATCCCAGTGTCACACACTTTAGGTCCAGCCATCTGTGAAGAGCCCCTACCTCTGACCATGGGAAGCTTTGAGGGGCATTGAGACAGAGTCATGACAGCAGTCAAGTGTGGTTTGAGCAGCACAAACAAGCAGGAGGAGTGTGGGGGTGAGAGCAAAGGGGAGCAGGATCTTACCCTGAAAGTGCCACATGGGCTTTGGTGTGACGCAGCTGCGTGGCTCTGGGGGTGGAGGGGTGCAGTATGTGCTCACGGCTATCATAGTGAGGTCCTGTTGGTGTTATGCAGGCAGCTGCTGGCAGGAGTGAGGGGAGCAGTGTAGTCATTCTCTGCAGGACAGAGCTGTGGCTTACACCGGAGCGGCTATGAGCAGCTAGCAGAGAGGGGCGTGCTGCGGCTGCGCCTAGCGGCTCTGCTGACATTTTGCACATGGGACACAGGGCAGAGGAGGCCAGAGGGTGTGAGCCATGCAGCTGGGTGAGCTGTTCTGCACCTGAATTCAGGTTGAACCTAGGAATCTCTCATCACTTTGTACTTCATGCTGAATTATGATTATGATCATTTTCCTTTTCTCTGTTGGATGTTTCAAGGGTTTCATCCTTAAGTAAAATTTTAACACTGTACTTTTTTGTCTGCATTGCATTCTCCTTGCCAGACAAAATATCCACCGCCTACAAGTTAAGAGGAAAGGTTTATTTGGGCCCAGGGCTTGGAGAGGTTTCAGTCTACAGTCAGCATTACAGACAGGAGATGCTCGGGACATGGCAGACCAAGAGCAGAAGCTCCAGGGAGAAGAGTGTACGTACATGTGTACGTGCATACATATCTACCTACCTGGATAGAGCTATCTCCAGGCCATGCCCACAGGAACTCACCTCCCGCCTGCACACCCAGCTGTGATCCCCTCAGTGAAATGAGCTAGTGCCACATACCCACAGTCCAGGGTCACAGTGCCACTCTCATGAATCAATGTCAGACACCCATAGTCCAGTGTCAACCACCCATAACCAATGTAACATACCCCCATGATCTAGTCTCTTCCCCAAAGCCCACCTGTGAGCCCATGAGGCTTTGGGGGAACGTCTAACACTAAGCTACAGTGTTTCTTAAACATCAGCTGTCATAGCAGCAGCAGCAGCATCTTTGCTGTTGCCCTCCTAGTGCTTGGCAGGAGGTAGTTGCACTCACCTGGTAGAGTATCTCTTACTTGGTTCTTCCAGTGAGGAACTTAAGTCTATCTGAGGTGATCATAAAGACCATAATGAACTCTGCTAAGGAACCTATGGGGTTGTTCTCGGGGAGGCTGAGAACAAGTCTTCAAGGTGTGTGTGGGTGAGAGTAGCTGTGAAAGCATCAGCGAAGGAAAGAGGCAGTGTCACTGTTCCCTTGCTATGAATAGGTCAGGCTTGAGTGGTGGCTGGGCTGAGCTGGGCTGGGCAGAGTGGATCCCTCAGGCAGCCTACCTGGCCTCGAGGACCCTGGGCCCCAGGATGCAAGCAGGGTGGTTCAGTGGAGTGGTTAAGACTGATTAACATCTCAAAGACTGGTGTTAGTCAGCCTCCTTCAGATCTTCTGCTCTTGGCTCTTTACTGGTTTTTCCAGCTGGGCAGCAAGGCACCCAAGATGACCGCCTGGAGTCACTGTCCTGGCACTGAGGAGGAGGACTCACTCTGTGTGTGAGGGTGGCTGCTTGATGTTTCTGACTGAGGTCAGAGGAACCAGAAAACAAGAGGTGCTAGCAGCAGGTCGCAGTGCTGCTCTTCTGTGTGCTGTCACACCTAGGTCCCTTGCTGGATGTCTGTGTCCGACCCCATCCAGTCACAGAGGCACCTCAGGTTTCTCCTGAAATCCCCTTCCTTCCCTGGCCCATGCCCATTTCAGTCACTAGTCTTCACATTGTTTTGCTTAGGGGCAAGAATTCGGTGGCTCTTACTCAGCTGGAACTGTAGTCAATGAAGACCTAGGAAAGCAAGGATGTCATCCTTTTTATGAATCAGTCATGGCGAATCCCTTTGTTGCTGAGGTAAGAGCAGTATCTCTCACACACAGGCTTTCCTGTTGTCTACTGTGGACGGTGTAAAGGAAAACTGAAATTCTCCTGCAAGTGTACTTCCTAGGCATAGTGCTAGCTTGTGACATTCATTGGTTTTATGTGGATGATTTCAGACACATGAAGACATTTATGAAATGAAAATCATCTGAAATGCTAGATAAAATGGTACACATTAGTGAGAAGTTACTGTTCAAGTTGCCAGAAGCTGTAGCATCCTACAATTTTGTCTTCTAAGAACTCTTAAAAAAGATACCCGTTAAAAGGTGGACCTTGCTTTTGTCCAGTCTGGCATGCCCTTCGACACCTGTCAGCAGCCCCCTGTGGAGAGCTTTGCCGAGGTGCTGCTGAGGACTGGGAAACTGGCAGAGGCCGAGACAGATGGGAATGAAGGGTTTCCGACCACAGAAGGTAAGAGGGTGGCTCCCCACCCCGACGCAGTGTTAAAGAACCACGAGCCTGGGTGCATGTGAAGGGGAAAAGTTGTACAAGAGAGTAGAACTTTGTTAGCTTCTAAACTGCCTTGCTCTGTAACTGCTTCACGGTCTTGTAATCACTTTCTTGACTCCTGTAACTATAAGAGCATAACCGAACATACAAGATGCCTGACTGTACCAGACTTCATGAATCTATCCTTGGAACTAATGATCTCACCCCACTAGCTGACCAGAAGAATGGCCAGGCTTTTCTGTCTCAATTTTGTACCTCCTGCTTGTGCATCACATAAAAGTCCTAGATCACCGGACATCAGTGCCTGATATTCTGGGAGTGATTCCCATCAGTGCCCATTGACGTAAATAAATCTGCCTCCAAATTCTGGGTGTCATTTTGGTGTTTCTTGTGCCACCGCATATGGATGGATGAGGAAATGGTAGTGCAGTTTTCAGTAGTTTCCAAATGTCAGAGCCAACAGTACCATTTATGCCTCCATTCACTTTAAAGCGTTTACTAAGAACCTGTTATTTCTGTGGATGCCAATACAGGATTTAAAAGGATGCATAAGATGTAATTCTTAGTCTAAAGTAATTCCCTTAGCAGATGGTATCAGGTGCTCAATACCTGTTTCTTTCTTTCTTTTATTATTAATCAATTATAGATCTGATTGATTATAAAGATTTTCTTTTTTCTAGTTAGATTTTTTTTAAGACGGGTTCTCGTTCTGTAACTAAGGCTGGCCTTGAAGTCACTATGTATCCCTTTCCTGGGCCTCAGGGTGATTCTCCTGCCTCAGTCTCTTGAGTGCTGAGGTTACAGGTGTGCACTGCCACACCCAGCCAATTTAAGGAGTTTTCTGTGTGGTGGCATAGATGTAAAGTTCCTGAAAAAGAAGGAAGTGCACTGTTTCCTCCTTATCATCTTTATTTCTCTTTAGGGCTTCAGGGTTTATCCCTTGACTTTATTCTTCCCTTTTGCTTCCTCTCCCTCCTACCATCCTAGTGAGTACCTCACGATTCAAAGGCTGCTGCTCCTCCAGCCATTGAGTCTGTATTCTGGGCCAGAGCAGTGGGTGGTGTCCTTGGAAGTTCTGTCTGCGACTCCCATCACATATTTCTGTCTCCTCTTGCTGCCAGCGTACTGGGATAGTGCCAGCCAGGCCGCCTGAGCCATCACTGTGTTGAGTAAGGGCAGAAAAGCATATGTGGGCAATAGAACTGCAATTTCCCCCCAAGACTGATGGTATAACTTTTAAAAATAATAATTTTCTTTAATAGTATTTACATACAGGAAGAGGAGAGATCAGTACTGCTTCCCACTCACTGTGTGGGTTCTGGATCCTGGAGGCTTTTACGACCGTTATCAGCTCCCTCTGTTTCTAAGCTGTATGTTTTCCTTACTAAGTTTAATCTTGCAGTCTGGGCTGTGTTTGTTCTTTCTCCAAAAGCCTGTTATCTAATTCCTGGTGGGGTTTAGAAGACCTCTGTATAAAACTGTACTAGCATTACCCTTCCTCCACTGAATTATTCCTCGTTGCTTCTTTCTTTCCTTTTTATTGCCTGGTGGGTCACGGTAACGTGTGACCTCCAGTGCAGCGGGTATGCGAGTTGCTGTGGATGCGTGTCGGCATACCTGGTCCATGGTGCTTTGCTTTCTTATGTCGCGTGCAGGTTACATGCATGTGAGCCTAAGGATCTCACAAAAGGTAAACCAAAACCAAGAAAAAGATTACTCAGGTGACACGAGGTCTGAGAGACGGAGCACTCGTGCCGGTTGCTGTGTGCTGAGGTGACTGCTGTGGCCAGGTCGAGTACTTAGGCAGGAGGCCTGGCTTCGGGGGTGCTTCTGCCAGGACAAGGAGTGCTCAAAGGGACTCTGGGGTGGTCGCCTGGATGACAGGCTGTGCTCCAGGCTTGTTGCCAGCTCACCTAGGAAACGTCTAGACCCGGGGTATCAAATCATCGTAAATATCTAAAATAAAAGTGCAGCCCTTGCAGCTGTGCGGCTGTTAGTGATTCAGAGCAGCTTTCCTGAGTTGGAGTGAGGGTTTTTACTGCCTGGTGAGAGTGATGCTGCCTTGTAGGTGAACCCAAGGTCAAGTTTCCTCATGACTTCCAGCTCACGGAAATCACTGCAATGTTTCCTCCCTTCCCTTGGGCTTAGTATAAGCTTTGTATTTCATTACACACATTCAGAAATGTTAGCATGTGCTATGCCTGTGAGTAGCATGTGTGATCTAGTAAGACTGCTGTAAAAGTATGTCTGTGGGAACTTAGTGACAGATGCAGTCCCTGCCCTGGGGATACGTCCGTGGGCGTGTCCCTCCTCAGCGTTATTGCCCTTCTGGTTGGCTTTGTTTTCCCTTGTTTGTTTCTGTGTGGCATTCGTTTCAGGTCTGTGGGGTACTTTTCAGAATGTCTTTAGTGGCAGCATATTGTCATCACTTGAGGACGCCTTGATTTATGGAAAGAGCTAGATGGATGGTAAATAAGGGGAAGATTGAGTTGATGTTATGACAGAAAAGATGGGACCAAAAGATGGTTAATAATGGGACTTCAGTTCCCAGGTGGGCCTGAGCCTGGCTCTGCCCACGCTACACGAAGGAGAGTCCTGCAGCAGCCTGGAAATTCACTGCCCCTCGGGGATTCCTCCTCCAGAACAGGATAATTTTGATGAGTGGCTTCAGATGTGCGTGTTTGAAAATTGGCCTCTTTTGTGCATAACGAGGGGAAGTAGCTGAAGAAAATTAAGGTGGACGTGGAGAATGACTTGGCGAGGTTGCAGTTGAAGGTCATGCAATAAAGACCAGCAGAAAAATGAGATGGAGGAATTATCAGAGGGGACACAGTTTGGGTTTCCTCTTACAGCGGGGGCTGGAAGCACTGCTCGACACATGTCTGTTGGACATCAGCACCAAGTGGCAGCTGTGGGCTGTGTGTGCGGGGGAGTTTGTATAGTGTGTAATTGTGTGTAACTCCTACCAAGGAGTCCAGGACCTCTTGTGGACTGAGTTTACATAGTTTTTCTCGCTTTATCTTGTAATACCCAAATTCACAGCTTAATCTGTCCATCCTTCAGTTTTTAATAGTATTCTAGGATACAGTCACTAATACTGTATGCCTTTGTGCCCATAATTGCTCATACAAAATTTGTTTGGGGGCCTTCGTATTGTATTTTCAAATTATCTATCTGCACCTTTTCTCTTGTTCTAACACATTCATTCTGGAAGCGCAGGGACTCTGGTCCTTATCTTACAGTTGTGTCTAGTTCACAAATGTTTTTCATTTATCTTGAGTGAATTAGGAAATGGGCTCTGAAATGAGTGACTTTGTTTGGAAAATGTCTCCTAAACTATGCAGGTTTTTTGGAGACTTGATTGGCCATCCATTTGGTTCACGCAGTTTGGAAAATACACAGGAAATGGATATTTAGAGAAGTACAGAGAACGCTCATGTTTTATCCTATGAATCATCTATGGAGGACATTGAATTGTGATAAAATACCCAACACTCAAAGTTAAAGGGGGAAAGATTTATTTAGCTCACAGGTGGTAGAGTTTTCAGCCATAATCGGCTGGCTCTAAGACAGGGTGGCATGGACATCACAGAGGAGAAACAGTTTATGATCTCAGAAGGTAGCAAAGCTACAAGGGTTGACCCCAGCTCTTTCTGTCCCTCCTATCTTACCTAGGCTACTAAGGGCAGGCAGTGCCTGAGAGCCTAGCATTGCACCATGAATCCATCGCAGCATCACACACTCTAGATGAGCCACCTCTGAAGAAGTCCCATCTGTGCCTCTGTGGGGCTTTGGGGGACATGGAGACACAGCCACAGCACACCGTCTCTACGGTGTGATCCTGTAGCATGTGTGCCTCAGCGAGCTGTTTCTATCATTGAAATCTCTTAGGAGGTTCATCATCACTGGCATGGATATCAGCTCTGCTCAGTTATTATGCAAATGACTGAAATACTCATCTGACCAACGGAAATCTGGGGTATTTCTGAAGTCAGATATCACTTACTTTGGGTGCTTTAGGTGCCACTCTCCTTCTTCAGTGAAAAGCTTGGGAACCTGTGTTTTAAAAATGAAGCCTTTACATTGATTATCCATGAGCACCTGGTATTTTTCACTTAAGCCCTCAGTATGTAGAATGCTTACTTATTAATACTAGCCACATACGAGCACAGAATTTATTGACAAGGTGCTCTCTTTTATTAAAGCCATGACACTGGTGGGTTTTCACTCATAAAATTTTGTAAAGAAGTTGTTAGGGATAGTTTAACGACATGCACAGAGCAGATGATTGACTTTTTGCGTGGGTGATGAAGAGGGTTGTTCTCAGAGAGTGAAGTCATGGCAGTAGTGTCATAATCAAGAGGCTCATCCTGTCTTTGCCCGCGCTGGGCTGCGTTTATGGCTCTGATTTCAGGACACTTCAGTACTCGTGTGACTGCCTTTCACATTGGCTGTCACCACATGCAGAATTTTACAGCCTGGCCTGTAAAAGGACGCGGCCTCTGGAACCGTGGCCATGGATACCTTCACCCCACCTGACACTGTCCCAGTGGGTTCCCTCCTCTGGGCAGGGTCACTGCTTAATGCAGGTTATAAGATTTGTGTTCAGATGGTGCCAGGGGTTTCTATGAAAGAATCTTGTGAGATAATTATCTGCTGCAAGTGTGCAAGTGTGGTGGTCCATGTGAACGTGCGAGGGTCCCACACACAGTAACACTTGCCCCTGTCTCAGTTCTCCTGCAGCTGGCGAGTGATGCTTTGCCCAGTGACATGACCTTGGCCCTCGCTTACCTCCTCGCCTTACCACAGGTAAGTTGGTCCTCACAAGTGGCGAGTTTTAAAGAACCCAAGGGCTCTGTTCTGGGGACCCTTCTCAGTGGAAGTGTCTCGCCTGCTCATGCTCACCACAGCTGAGAGGACCCCGTCGAGTCTATGGAGGGAATCCTGCAGTCTAGTGTAAAGCCTGTCTTTCATCCACCTGTCCCTCAGAGCGCCAGCCTAATGGCGTCTTCTCAATTTTCACGCCATCACATTTAAGCATAGCTTAATCTTGGGTGACGGGGTGGAAGCTTGTACCAGATTCCTGGGGTAATGACAAGTGACGGAGTGGCTTGTAGTCTCCTGCTCACTTCCTTCATCCGCATTGACGACATCCCGCTCCTCCCTAGGTGTTAGATGCGAACAGGTACTTTGAGACGCAAGCACACTCAGCCCTGTCCCTCCAGCTGGCAGTGTACTACTACAGCCTCCAGATCTACGCCCACCTGGTGCCTGGCTTCAGTGACAAGTGCCACCCTCTGTACAGAGTGAGTGCCCTGGCCCCACCATATTCCCGAGGCGGGTGGGTTCGAGCTCTTCCTAACCAGGTGCAGCCCACAGCCCTCGGGGCACCATTGCCGTCCATCTGCACTGAGAAGTAGAGCTTCTCACACTTGCTGTGCCTGTGACTCTTCCCATATTCGTTAGAGAAATTGTATTTCAATTACCCTCCTGAAGAACTGAATTGCCACATTTGGGAGGAAAATAGTATCTTGGTTACTTTTCTCTTATTGCTGGGACAAAATACCCAACACCCAAAATTAAGGAAGGGAAGGTTTATTTAGCTTACAGTTTTTGGAGGTTTCAGTCCATAATCAGCTGGCTGCAAGGCAAGGTGGTGTGGCACTAAGGCAACACTTCAAGGCAGCAGCCAGAGCAAAAAGGAGAGAAGAACAAGCCTCTTTTCCTCCCTTACATTGTATACCAGCCACGCCCTCCCTCCAGGGCAGGTGTACCACTCACAAAGTCTCTGTGCCCTCCTCTTGTACAGGATGAGAATATTTACAAAGTAAGGATTCTGGCTCCTTGCTGAGTCAGTTAAACTTCTAACTCTCTGAAATTGATACAGTGTATCAACCATAATAACATAGAATAAGTCAGTTCATCCCACCTTACATTTTTAAGTTTTTGGTGTTTTTTTATGCTTATATTTTTTATAGTCTGTGATATTTTACAGTATCACTCTGATACTGAACCACAAACAATTTTGAAACTTACCCAGAAAGCCCTTTGCAGTCTTGCTAAGAGCCAAAGGCTTTCCTTTGACAAGTCTCGCCATGGAACTTGTGGAGGAAAGGGGTGTGTGCGCTCTAAATGGGAACCTAGGTGTGTGGAGCAGATAGGACGGTGGGCAAAGGCAGCTGGCCCCTCCCTGTCTCCAGCCTCTGTCCCCTCTGCAGTCACTGGGCAACTCCGAGGTCCAGTGAGAGCAAATGCTGTAGAAACTCAAGGATGCTGCACCTGCGGAGGTACATGAGAGACAGGAAATGAGTGCTGGGTGGCCGGGAGGTGGAGCATTTTGAGAAAAGCAGTAAATATCTAGTAGAGGCAATAGGTGAGAGGCATAGACCTTCCTTCTTTCCACACCTGGAGGGATCCACAAGGATTGAGTTTATGGTGGTGATAGGAGCCATGCCTAGCTGTTAAGCTGGGCACACTGTGCTGATTTCCAGTGTTACTTCTTCAATGCAAAGAAGAGAGTGTCTCTTTGTGCATTCTTTCTGCCACATGGGAATATGAAAGTTGCTCTGCAGGGACCAGAAACTTTCTGCAGGGCACATAAGACCCTTGGTAGGTGTTGGCAGTGGCAATTATGCACATTCTTCTGTGCTGCCAGTTGGTAGGACTCCTCTCCACCTGGCCTGGAGGTTTGTGGAGGTTTAACTAATGGTCAACTTGAAACACGGAACTGAGTGTGGTGCTGGGTGTGGAAGATCCAACTGAGGATGGTTGCCAACAGCTAAAAAGAGAACTGGAGTGGAGATGGCGCACTGTTTGATCTTCTGGAGAAGCTTGTCTTGCTGGCTTTCCTGCTGTGAACTCAGCTGCTATCATTATTGGAGGAGCTTGGGTTCTTGCTGTCACTGGGGATGGCTATGGTTTTTTAAGGGAGGTCTGGTCTTTACCACATGCATTGCTTCCTTACTCCTATGCCGATCCCTCAGCCTGCTGCCTCAGATCCTTTGTCCTGCTGATGCAGACTTTCTAGCTTCCACCACTGAACTTTGGGCTTTCCTACTGCTGATCTTTCATACAGACTTGGATGAGACTTTGTTGTGGGCTCTAGGCCTCCAGTTGGACTTGTGGGAGACATTGTTATGGGCTCTATGTTTTCATCTGGACTTGTGCAGGACATTGCCATAGGATCCAGGCCCTCAGCTGTATTCTTTGGGTCTCTAGCGTGTAGACAGATTTCTTTCACTCTTCTGCATTTGACTCTTTGGGTGAAAATTATAAAATAATCCTATGCATTATGCATCCTGTAGTAAATCTGTTCCTCTGTAAATACTGACTGCAACAGAGTTTGTATCACAAGTTACATCAGAATGCAGAGAGAATGTCAAGTGAGGTATTGTGCTGTTGAGGCTGGTGATGAGTGTGGAGATACAGTGCACATCAGCCCAGCCTGCAGAGCTGGTGTCAACAAGCAAGCTGGCTTCTGAGTGCTGTCCTTAGACCAGGGAGCTGCAGAAGTCACTGTGCCCATGGTGGAAATTCAGAGTGGTCCCATGAGAGGTCCAGCCAGCAGATAGAAGGAGACTAAGTTAAAAGGCAGCCATAGCCACACTGAGAACTGAGGCATGGGAACCCCTTGTATCCAAATCCATTGCCAGAAGTAGTGTCTATGTAGCTGGTTCCTAAGTACTCTCCAGTTACAGTTAGATTTGGTTTGTCTACTCCATTTTTCCCTTTGGCTGTAGCCACATAGAACTTAGCACATGCTCTAGCCTTTGCTAGAAGTTGTCTTCCTGTTTTTCGGTGACTGTATTTGTCACTTTTTCATCACTCAGGCAAAAATTCCTGACACCTGTAACTCAAAGGAGGATAGATTGATTTGCCTCACGGTTTCTGTGGGCTCAGTCCCTGGCTAGCTAGATCTGAGGCTGAAGGGGCACGGTACAACAGTGTGGCAGAGAAGGGCTGTTTGATCCATGGCAGACAAGAAGCAGAGAGAAGGGAGGAGCTGGGGGCATACCCTTCCAGGTCACACCCCAGTGACCACCTCCAACCAGACCCTGCAGCACGTTCAGCCCTGGACTCATCCGTGACGGATCCACAATGAGCACAGCACTGTGATCCATACCTTCTAGGTCCCCCATAGGGTTCAGTCTCGTTTGAACACAGGAGATTTTGTGGGGGACTTTTTAGATCTAGACCGTAGCACTGGCCTTTCTGCTACTGGTACCTGAGGACTTAGCTAAGATATAAACTCTTCTAAGGAGACTTCCTGACACTTGCCCAAGTCCCATTCTTGTAGTTCCCTAGCACCCTGTGCTTACTGTGTCACACTGTGTACAGTCAATAGCTCAGTGTCCTCCGAATAGACTGAGTTTCTGGGGGGCAGGGCATGTATGATGGTAGTGCCTCCCTTGGTACGTAATATGTGCACACAGAAAATTTTCTAAATGGATGAAAGGTGGCTGTCTAGCTTATTATGTATGTTATTCAGGTACAGGTGTTTTGACTGAAGATGTTTCCTTGTGATTTTTAGGAATAGGACTTAGTATCTGCATAGGGGTAGGGAAAAATTAAATAGAATAAGGTTGACTTGCTCAGTCCACCTGCTGCTGCATTTAAAGATTTCTTTAAATGGTTTTTACCCACGCTTGCAGCTGTTTCCTTAAGAGGAGCAAGGGAGACTCTCAGGTGTAGGTGGCAACACAGACCGGACCCTGGTCAGTCTCTTGTGTGGGTCTGGTGTGTTAGGCTTGCTACCCCTAGAGATGCTGACTGCTTGCCTGAGTTAGTGGTGTGTTTCCGAGAACCAGGGTACATTCTGGGGTTTTCTGTAGTACAGGTGCATGCTAGTTCAGGACCGAAAGAGCCAGAGGTCTTGCTTTAAAAGTGGGAGAGGTTTTCCAGGTGAGGCACAGAGCAGAGGCACTGAATGCGTCCCAGATCCACATCCTGTCTTCGCAGCCCGCTGTGCCTGCTATCTGTGCTGGCTTCAGGCAAGGTGCGCCTTGGTTAGGTGACCACAGCTGAAGGGCCAGTGGGTGTGGGTGAGCACTACCCTCTCTGACCTCCCATGCTCATCTTGCCATAATACATGTCCAATGGGTCATCCATTCCTTCCGCAGGCTGACCCCAAAGAGGTGATCGGGATGGTCACCAGGCACGTGACTCACTGTGGACTCAAAGCCTGGCCGGAGGCCCTGGCCCCACTCACCGCGCAGCTGCACCACTACAATGAGCAGCTTCTGGACTTAACACAGGCACAGCTCCTGCAGGGCCTGGGGAAGGGCGTGGACGTGCAGCGCTTCACCACTGATGACCAGTACAAGAGGGAGACCATCCTTGGGCTGGCAGAGTAAGGGCACCTTTGTGTCTCGAGGGGCTGGGTCCGAGATGCGCACAGACGGAGCTGTCAGAATGCTCGTCTTAGTCCTCTGATGACCCATGAGTGCTGCAGCTGTCCAGAGCTTGGCCCCTCCTCCTGGCCATAGAAGAGATGCATATGTCTTTCCAAACAGCAGTAGATGCTTGCGACTCAGCAAGTGCTGAGACTGCTGGTTGTAAAGTTCCCCAAGCCTTTGATTCCCCTGTGCCAGGATGACGACATGGTAGAGGAAGTAGGAGAGGGTCAGAGACAGGTGACATGATTACTGATGGACTTTTAAAAGTCAGATTGCTGAAAATCTCACTCTCCCAAGTACATGTCAATTAGGCATGGTGGTGAACGCCTGTAATCTCAGCTTCTGGGAAGGCTGAGGCAGGAGGATCTCGAGTTTGAGTGCTGGCAGTTTAATGTCTGAGTTGTGTATAAATTAGATCCCATTAACATAATATGCTAGGACCAGACGTGGTCTCTGCAGGTGCCTTTGCCTGCCCTGGGCTTCTGTAAGGAAGAGGAAGAGAGGCCACTACTCTTGTCACCTCTGTCAGAGGCCAGGAGTGGCTGTGCTTCGCCTATGGGCCTCCTCCCTTCAAGGGAGGTGCAGCCCCTGTGGGAGGATGGTGCATTTTGATGCTTTCTGAGCAGGTGTTGCCTTGGCTTTGAAAACTTAGTGTATGTTTGCTGTCTAGTTTTGATCAGTGAGAAGTGCCCCTGTCAGAAGGGGAGGCTGCGCGCCCACCTTCGTTGGTGCTGGTTTGCAACCTGGGATGTTGTGTTTCTCACACCACAAGTCTCTGAACGCTTAGCAGGGTCAAGGCCTCAGGCATACTCCAGAGACTTTATCTGTCACTCGTCCTCCTCGATGATGTTGAGATGGAATGTGGTTTCCCTGTTTTTAGCTGGGAGAGTAGGTGCTCAGGGATATGCAGTCAGTGGCCCAAGTTCTGTAGCTGGTAGCTTGCGTCTTTGAGCAGGCGCTGTCCTGAGTCAGAGCGTCACACCTCCTCAATGCCCTCTTCCTGCCCCTCAGGGCAGCACTGTGCCCGGCCTTGGGACTGAAGTGGAATCGCTGTCCACAGAGAGTGACTCTGCTCCGTCCATGGTGCTTTAAACTAACAGTGAGCCTGATGACAAGAAGGGTGGTCACCCATCTTCATTTACATCCTTGAGAAAGAAGCTGAGTTGTTGGGATAGCTGATAATTTCATACTGGCTTGGCCTTGTTTCCCACTAGAGATGCCTAGCCAGGACCATGCAGGGTGTGGGGAGATCCCAGGACCATGCAGGGGTGAGCAGAGATGTGCAGGGACACGCAGTCCCTGTCACTCACCCTCTTCTCCTGGAGGTTCCTGGTTGTATAGCCACTCAGTGCCTGGTTTGGCAGCTGTTGTACACTAGAAAAAAGAGCTTCATTATCTTTGTATTATACCAAAACACCTGTAATGTGACTCTAACTGTTCTGTATAAGTTTTTCTTCTCCCTTCTCCCTCTGGGTGACCTAATTGATATGTTAACCATTGCGGCCCACTACAAATAACAGATGTGGTGCTAAAATAAGGTAACAAGGGTTGTTAATTGCTGCTAGACTCTTCTGTTCTCTGCTGAGGAAAACAGGATCTTCCCCATTAGCCATATCCTGATCCACGCCCACGACCCTCTTACTTTATAGTGATATATACTTAAAGGTGGCAAATATAGAGGAACAAGACACACAGCTTTTACAGTCTCCAATTGCACTGTGTCGCTGAGCCCAGGATGAATCAGCGCTGCCTTTTTAAAATACGTTTTTCCCTCATTTTTTGAACTCAAGTTTGGGGGCTCATTCGTGGATTACAAGAACAGCTACCGGCAACGCTGCAGCAACTCTTTTGGAGGCTCTCAGAGCTTTGAGGAGCTGGGCTGGCCACGCAGCCAGGTGCTGATTCTCAGCCTGAGCACTTCTCTGTGGTTGGCTCTTGAGCCTCATGCCGAGTTCCCGCACCTTCTGAGAGGTCTTTGTGCAGAATGAAGGCGTTCAGGGAGTGGTGTCTGAGATCCTTGGTTACATTTTGCTGGGCCTGTTTTCCTTTAAAGTGTCTAGCTAGCATATGCTGTTTGAAGCATGTCCTAGAGGACAAATACATGCTTTTGAGAAATACATAATAGACTCTCCTCTACATTCTGTTGCGTACAAAACCACACTGTGGTCTTTGGATGGCTTGTTTAAAATGCCGCAGTGTTCCGCAGGTTGGCAGTTTGGCCAATTCTGATCTGGATTTCTGTGTCTCAGGTAGACGAACTGTGTAACCTACGCTGTCCTCTCTGCTGCTTCCCTCACACTGTGTCCTGCAGCTGCCTTGGTTTCCTTGCTCTTTGTTGCCATTTTTAACAGCCAAGTTCTTTCCTTTGCGTGCCTGTCTTTCACTGTCTGCACCTCTTGGATGACACCGTCTCAGTGGCCAAGCAGGCAGCGTTGAAGAGTGTGTGACACTCTGGTTCCTTCCTAGCTGTGTCAAGGGATAAACGCATCCACACAGCTGGGTGTGGGGGTGCAGATGCCAAAGGCAGGAGTGCTGAGGCAGGAGTGTCTCGAGTTAGAGCCCAGCCTGTAGAACTCAATGGCTTAGTGAGACCTTGTCACAGGGTGCAGCCCAGCACAGCTCCAGACAGGCCTGGGGACAGAGCTTAGTGAGCAGGCCCTGGGGGAAGGTCGGTTGGGAGCCTCCGGTGTGGACCAGATGCAGGTGAACGGCTCTCGCTGCAGTGGGGAACGAGCTCTGAAACCCACTTCCTGCGAGGCGTCTTAAATCTGCACCCTCCAGTGCCCTCTGCCCACCAAGTCCTGTGTTTCTTTGCTTCCCTCCCCTGTGCCTGCTGGCTGTCCCGAAGAACGCTAGAGGAGACCGTGTATAGCCTTGTGCTCTTCCTGGCTCAGCGCTGCGGCATCTCCTGCTGGGAAGTGTTCATGACCCACCTGGAGTTTCTGTTCACCGATAGCGGGTGAGTACCTGCGGCCATGCCCTGCTGTTGGGAAGAATCTGGAAGTACTCGTCCAGCAGAATTTACAGTTTCCCTCCTCAGCTACAGTGATGTATATCTTGGCACATTATCCTCTCCTTTACCCTTTCAGTACACTAGTGTACTCGCAGGCCTTTTTAGCCTTTATTTTTCAGTAGCTCTAGTCTCACATTAGATAATTTGATCTGCTGTGTGTTTCACTGAAAGATTTTTTGCTGGGATTCTGCTCCCATATTAGACACGACATGACGCAAGAGCCGCACTGTGGCTGTCTTGGAATGTGCAGTTTGCAGTGGGGGCAGATGGTGGTTATCGATGTCCTGACTCTGTGGGAAGTTAGAACTGAGTCCCCTGTGTGGGAGTCTGACAGTTAGGGCGCCACTGAGGTGCTCAGCAGTGATTGGAGAGTCCCTAGTCCTGCTGAATCCCCACCATCAGGTGTGAACAAGGTGGAAACAACCTGCCGGGGTGGGCGGAGGGGAGGCTGTGGTGTCTGCTTGATTAAGCCTGCAGTGGCAGCCTGTGAAAGGACAGTGTGAGACCAGAGGGTGTAGAGACACAAGGGTGATTTGAAAAAGGGGGTGAATGACTGACTGCATTTTTAAAAGTTGGAAAAGGTACAATGCCACAGAGTCCCTTCGAAATTCTTCCCCTCACTTCAAACACACTCAGCCAGTGGTTCTTGCCACTTTCTGCAGCAGCTCTGAAAGTCCCCTCTCTGGGTGTCTTTAGGAGGTGTAATAAAAACTGCCAGCCTTAGCCATGGGATCTGGCACTATGCTACTTCCTGCTTCCTGAAAGCCAAAAGGACTTCGAAGGAGAAATGTATGTTTCTGAATCTCTTTGGGACACGGAGGTGGCCAGGACAGCCAGCTAAGAGGACTCTGGAGCTGCTGCAGCAAGTGGAGGGAGTATGCTCGGAGTGAGGAGAGGATTTTTGTGGGGACTTGTGGTGCTGTGTCTTTCACTGTAACTAATTTTGAAAATGAAGCACACTCCATTTTTTGGTCATACCTTGCATGTGTGTGCATCTTGCCCTTTTCCATGAACTGCTTTGTGTACCTCAGGACTCCGCCAGTGGAGGTCATCCCTAGATGTCACTCAGAAGCTCTTTTTTTGGGAAAGAGCTCCACCTACTGCTTTTCTTTATAAGTGGCCTGACTCAGGCACTTTGTTTCAGTAAAGTGAAGAGCACCATACTTACTGCAAGTTGATACCTCGCTGCTGAGTGAATTCAGTACAGTTCCCTACACTCCAAGAGGAAGGGAGCCGTGCTCTAGGTAGATGATGTGCTGAGGCGTGGCAGATCTTCCCATCCTTCTCTTCCTGTCAAGACAGCAGGCTTCTCTGAAGGCCAGGCAGGGACCTGACCTCTACCTTCAGCCCCTCGTGGCTGCCGCCCCAGGCCTCTTTTCTAGGGAGTAGATGGAGCCGTTTTCACTGCCCTTACAACCAGGTATAAATTACTTTCAGTGAGCTAAGGTCAAAGGCATGGGAAGAATAGAAAGTGACAACCCAGAGGATTTATATGGTCTCTTTCCAACAAGGAGACCAAGCGTTTCAAATATATGAACCAATTCGCCCTCCTCTGATCCCCGGGAAAGGGAGGCCATGTGGGGGGAAGTGATTAGAGGCAGATAGGAAGGCTTTGTGTAACAACCTTGGATTATCAGGGAGCCAGCATGGTTTCCTATCGCTCCCATTTTTCTTTCTTTATTTTTTTATGGAGAGTGAAGCAGGCTGACCTTTCCGAGGTTCTCTGTATCTTTCTATTTCCCTGGCTGAGTCTGATGAAGTCAGGAAGGGAAGTCAGAAAGGGAAAAGGTGGTAAAGTAACTCCCCGTTTAGTGGAGGTACCTTTGCTTCGATTCCTGACACCCTGGCACCAAGTTGAACATTAATTATCAGGCTAAATAAATGAGCGAATTGCAGTATGAAAAAATCAATGGTAAGGTCATATCAAAAATGAAAATTAAATATTGTGGATAAATAATTATGGCTGGAGGAAGTGCCCACCAGATTTTCTTCCAACTGCATCTGCCGTTTGCTCTCTGAGACTCTTCCATAAGTGGGAATTCTTTCTTAGCATGTACCTGCATGCCCCCAAGGTCACACTGAGTGTCGGCGTGTCAGAGGAGACTCTGCGTTTGTTCCCGGGTTGCTGAATTCCTCTCTAGGGCCACACCTCATCCGAGTGCTGCCCCTGCTATCATTTCCCACACAAAGCAAAGAAAGTTGGAAATGGTAAAAAGGACCATTGCAGAGGCAAAGTAGAAAGGTAAAAGGATTAGAGGAATGTCACGGGAGAAGAGATTACAGGAATTTAATCTGTTACATGCAGCTTCAGGCAAAGGAGAGACAGGAAGAGATGGTGTTTACAAACTGCACCTCGCACTGGGGGAGACGTGTGCAGCCCAGAGCTCCACGGGGTCTAGTGAGGACCTGCGATGTCAGGAAAATAAAGGGAAGCATCGCTGGACAGCATTGATCAAGGGTAATGAGGGAATTTAAAGGGGTGGGCAGATGCCATGAAAAAAAAAGCGTAACAAATGCGAACCAGTGGGGATGAAGATAAAAACACATGGGTATACCATCCTTAGGGAGTCTGTAAATCTCCCAAATGCTACAGTGAAACACAGGTAGCTAGCTGGTAGCTTCTGGTGTGGGGTTGATGGGGTGAAGATGTTGGGGTGAAGAGGATGGGGTGAAGAAAGAGGCAGGAGGTGGCTTTCCCACTCCCAGGGCTATGCTAATTGGGCTCTTGGATCTTTGGATAGTGAGAGCTATTTTGTAAGCCCAATGGAATGAATGATCCTGGATATATATGTAAGAGAGCCTGCTGTCAAACAATTGCTAGGAGGCCTGGTATCTTCAGACAGTCTTTACGCAACAATCTTTAATATTTTATTTCAAACAAAGAAACAAACGAACAAAGACAAGAACTCTTCCAAATTCCTAACACATCCTTAAGCTACAATTTAGGACCAACTGCATCATCAAAGAGAAGTAAAAGGAATTAAGAAATGTCACGTACATGCACAAATGTCCCACGATTAATGCCACAGTCATATACATGCACTCATAAAAATAAAATTAAAAAAGAAAAATAAAAAAGTAAGTTATTTATGCCCAGTGATGCACACACAGGCGACTAAGTCACTTGTTCCTCAGAGATTCTAATAGGAGGCCTGAAATCCAACGACTTTTAGAGAGCAACCTGATAATTGCAAGATGGCGTTAGGGTGGGGTGGGAGACTTTTCGTAGGTCTGGCCTGGGATCGGGCACAAGTGTTACAAACATTCTGTTCCTGTCGCAGGCAGAACTGTGAAGATGTGGGGTTTGGGTGGTATGTATTGTTCTCTCTGAATTAAAGTCTTCTGGGTTTTTTTTTCTTTTTTGTTCCACTTCTTTCAGGTGCATTCTTTCCTTTTATGACAGGTCATGTGATAAACCCGAGGGGAGTAATAAATGCCAAAATGCTGTTATAGCTAAATGTCATTACTTTTGTTATTTTTTGGAACAATTGCTCTTTTAGTTTTTATTAAGATTTAGTGGAAATTGCAATTTTCTATTTGAGCTTGAAAGTAACCCGGTAAATTCATACCATCATCCAT